>NC_090648.1:193095603-193410304 GCF_040937935.1 Hyperolius riggenbachi | reverse complement strand
AAAGAAAACTGCCCAGGCTTTTTTACCCTGATGCTGTGCAAAGCATGATGGGATTTCCTATGTTGTTATTCATGTTGCCTAGCAACTGGGAGGGGTGATCAGCACACAGGACAGTTGAAACTGTGTCTCATGCTCCCTGTCACCTCCTTTCAACCAAAATGATGGCTGCCCTCATGAAATCAAACATTTTCCTGTTCTTTTAAAACAAGTTGGGTAAGAGATTATATTACCTATCTATTTTAATTAACATAACTAATGTAACTTAATGATAGTATGTTTGTTTAGGCTGAAGTTCCTCTTTAAACACTAATCTTCCCCACACCTATGCTTAACACTAACCCCCCGACCTACGGCTAACACTAACTTGTATAGCTGAGCACCACAGGCAATAATGCTCTTTTGTAGTCAATTAAGGTGGTTGGCTATACCAGCGCTGCAGATACAAATATGACCACCAGACTCTGGTGCTCATTAATGAAGAATTTGCCTCTGTATGTGCTATTATGAACAGTGATTACCATTTTTCCATTTCCCCTGCCTCATCCTCCATTATAATGTCGCTGTACTTGGAAAGTGCGTTTTTTGCAGTTTTTATCATTGTTAAATATACAGCACTAGGGGTTGCGTCAGGGTAAGCTTTGCACTGGGGCCCATGGCTCTGAAACTACGCCACTGAGAACTAGAGATCCATGGGTTAATACTGTCAGTCTAGAAAATTAGTGAACAGCATTCAGAATTCAATAAGCAGAAAGCTTCTCCTTAACTTGTCCCAGGAATACTTCCTACTCTTCATTCACCTCATAGTTCAGCCCTACCTAGAAAAACCCAGTAATTGGATAGAGCCTCAGATTGCAGTTCACACTAGACTTTTTTTTTGTACTCTGTACTAGCTTGCATGGATTAATATGCCTAAGCTTTATAGCATATATAAATATTATGAAGGGCATTTTTTCATTATATACTGTCTTTTCATGTTTTCTACAGTCCAGCTATTCCATAACAATAGTTAATATTGGTGTTCAAGTATGGTCAGATCAGTGGTAGAAAATATCAAATAATTAGCATTTGATAAGTCAAAGTATAGAAGACTAAAATTCAAATACAACGCTAAAATTACCCAAAATAAAGATCAGAGCATGTTCTTTCACAGACCTCACACAGAAAATGCTTAATATGCCTAAATCTGAATACTGGAGATGTTGGCATTATTATTCTGCATTTTAAGTGACTATAATGTGTTTCTTGTTTACCAATTTAGGCTAGCAGCAAGCTTGGGGCCTGAGGACTATTCAGGCATTTAGGAAATAAGGAAAGTTTAGTGGAATCATTACGGGTTTATTGATGGAATTACCTTACCAATTGGGCTCCGTAGTAAACCTGTCATTGGGTTAATACAGTAGAGGGATATATGTGCAGAATTCTAGTGTTCTTCTGCAAGCTCACTTTCTGATCATTTAAATAAACACAGGCCTAAGTAAATTGCTTATTTTTTTAAATTAGTCAGAATTTTTAGCAAAACATATTTCGATTATAATAAATAGGGACTACCAGGTGCTTTGTTTCTCCACTTTGCCACTTAATCTGTTTTGGGTGCTTCAAAAGTGTGCTTCCTAACACTGAAGGTATGGATGTTCTCTTTATTAAGCAGACCGGGCAACAATATCATGCTGGGCTCTGTGTTTGTTTGAGACCATTGGAGACACTGTATAATATTGGGGGTCAACACTTTATTATTATTTTGATTTATAAAGCGCCAACATATTACTTTGCACTGTACAGAGTAAGAAGAAACATAGAGTACAGATAGTGGTATTCAAAAAATATAGACACTGACACATAAAACAGCCTTGGTGGACATAATAATTACAGGTACAAGTGTAACAAGATTAACAAAATAAATAGCACATTCCAAGACACAATATTGTGCAAGACCAGCTTATATTACAAACAATTGTTAAGGAATCAGAGGGATCTATGCAACTATATTCAGTAGATACCTGTCCTGAAAAGGTGCATAGCCTCATTAGTTTCACTGCACCATTAGCTTCAATGATGGCTAATGACTGCGTAGTCATGTGATAAATAATCCACAGTTATTTGCAGAGGCTGTGTACCTGGCAGAGTCATTATAGTGCTGCCTCTATTACAGTAATATGTGTATTTGGCAGAGATGTACAGATGATGTCATGAATGTGCCAAAAGCAGGAAGCTTTATGTTGCTGCTCGAATTCAGTTCAAAGCTACTTTTCTCATATAACAGCGATGGTTGGGAGACATGCACCTGTTGCTATTGGAAAGATCTAAGCAGTTCCTTACACCTGGACACCACATTTAGCATCTGACATAAAATAACCCTTTGGATGCTGCCTTAAAGGGAACCTTAACTGAACGGGGGGTAAAGAGTTTTACTTACCTGGGGCTATTACCAGCCCCCTGCAGCAGTCCTGCGCCCTCGGCGCCGCTCTGGAATCCTCTGGTCCCCCGCTGTCACTTAGTTTCGTTTTTGACGACTCACCAGTCGCCGGCCGCCATGCGTATTATTGGACGCATTCACCATATATTTATGCTTGCAAAAAATCTTTGTATTCCTTTTGATGTTGCATGTATATAGCTGTCTGTACCAACACCTTGTAAGCAAGCAGGATTGAGGCTGACGAAGGCTGCACACCCAAAAGCTTACTCTTATTCTTTTAAGTTGGTCAATAAATTGTATCATCCTGATTCAAAACTTCTTGGGTTCCATGAAAATATATTTTTATTATGATTAAAAATACAAAGTGCACAAGGTGCAGGGACAGTACAGTATAATGTGGGTGGATTAAGGCTGGTGGGTGTCAGGATGATACACTGACCTGATGACCATTTTGAATTTTGCATCTATGTTTTTTTTCCATGAAGCACCTGGAGTGTGGAGTTTACATTTCCTAATTATCTTCAAGTGAGATCACTAATACCAGTTTTCTGGCTTATGTCTCTTCTATTTACACACCAGGAACTGTTCATTTTGATTATGGTCTATATCTCCTCTCCATTTGACCTATTAAGAGAATTGGAAGAGAAAAAATATTTTTCTCTCCACTTCCAATGCTTTTTATAACTAATATTACATGTAAAACTGAATTAAAATCAAACAGACAGCAGTTGAAATTAATGTAGTTTAAACAATAATGTAAAGTGCTGTTTTAATAAAATATAAAGGTGAATGACACTTGTATTTGGTAAAGGTTATAAATCTGAAATATACTCCTTGTTCTCCAGAGCAGATATTCCAGATGCAAGTCACTATCTTCTACCACTAATAAGAATTTTGCACATTTCAGATTCCGTGACTTTAGGCTAATTTCACACCAGGACGTTGTGTTAGAGGGGGCGTTAAGGTCGCATAACGTCCCCCTAACTCAACGCCTGGAGGTGCTGGATCTGGACGTCAGAGTGAGCCGCGTTGTGCAGCTCACTCTGGCGTCAGTGATGCCGTGATGCGCACTCTTGTGCGCATGCGGCATCACGTGGTCCCGCCGGCCAATCGCCGCACAGAGCGGCTGCTCCAGGAAGTAAACACTGCACGTCATAACGTGCAGTGCATATTAACCACTTCAGGACCACAGTCTTTTCGCCCCTTAAGGACCAGAGCCTTTTTCTCCATTCAGACCACTGCAGCTTTCACGGTTTATTGCTCGGTCATACAACCTACCACCTAAATGAATTTTACCTCCTTTTCTTGTCACTAATACAGCTTTCTTTTGATGCTATTTGATTGCTGCTGCGAGTTTTACTTTTTATTATATTCATCAAAAAAGACATGAATTTTGTCAAAAAAATGACTTTTTTAACTTTCTGTGCTGACATTTTTCAAATAAAGTAAAATTTCCTATACATTTGAGCGCGAAAGTTATTCTGCTACATGTCTTTGATAAAAAAAAAAACATTCAGTGTATATTTATTGGATTGGGTAAAAGTTATAGCGTTTACAAACTATGGTGCCAAAAGTGAATTTTCCCATTTTCAAGCATCTCTGACTTTTCTGCGCACCATGTTTCATGAGGGGCTAAAATTCCAGGATAGTACAAATACCCCCCAAATGACCCCATTTTGGAAAGAAGACATCCCAAAGTATTCAGTGAGAGGCATGGTGAGTTCATAGAAGATTTTATTTTTTGTCACAAGTTAGCGGAAAATGACAGTTTGTGACAAAAAAAAAAAAAAAAAAAAAAAGTTTCCATTTCTTCTAACTTGCGACAAAAAAAAATGAAATCTGCCACAGACTCACTATGCTCCTCTCTGAATACCTTGAAGTGTCTACTTTCCAGAATGGGGTCATTTGTGGGGTGTGTTTACTGTCCTGGCATTTGGGGGGTGCCTAATTGTAAGCACCCCTGTAAAGCCTAAAGATGCTCATTGGACTTTGGGCCCCTTAGCGCAGTTAGGCCGCAAAAAAGTGCCACACATGTGGTATTGCCGTACTCAGGAAAAGTAGTATAATGTGTTTTGGGGTGTATTTTTACACATACACATGCTGGGTGGGAGAAATATCTCCGTAAATGACAATTTTTTTTTTTTTTTACACACAATTGTCTATTTATAGAGATATTTCTCCCACTCAGCATGGGTATGTGGAAAAATACACCCCAAAACACATTATACTACTTCTCCTGAGTACGGCGATACCACATGTGTGGCACTTTTTTGCACCCTAACTGCGCTAAGGGGCCCAAAGTCCAATGAGTACCTTTAGGATTTCACAGGTCATTTTGAGAAATTTCGTTTCAAGACTACTCCTCACGGTTTAGGGCCCCTAAAATGCCAGGACAGTATAGGAACCCCACAAATTACCCCATTTTAGAAAGAAGACACCCCAAGGTATTCCGTTAGATGTATGGTGAGTTCATAGAAGATTTTTTTTTTTTGTCACAAGTTAGCGGAAATTGATTTTAATTGTTTTTTTTCACAAAGTGTCATTTTCCGCTAACTTGTGACAAAAAATAAAATCTTCTATGAACTCGCCATTCTCCTAACGGAATACCTTGGGGTGTCTTCTTTCTAAAATGGAGTCAGTTGTGGGGTTCCTATACTGCCCTGGTATTTTAGGGGCCCTAAACCGTGAGGAGTAGTCTTGAAACCAAATGTGGCAAAATGACCTGTGAAATCCTAAAGGTACTCATTGGACTTTGGGCCCCTTAGCGCACTTAGGGTGCAAAAAAGTGCCACACATGTGGTACCGCCGTACTCAGGAGAAGTAGTATAATGTGTTTTGGGGTGTATTTTTACACATACCCATGCTGGGTGGGAGAAATATCTCTGTAAATGACAATTATTTGATTTTTTTTTACACACAATTGTCCATTTACAGAGAGATTTCTCCCACCCAGCATGGGTATGTATAAAAATACACCCCAAAACACATTATACTACTTCTCACAAGTTAGTGAAAAATGACACTTTGTGAAAAAAACAATAACAATCCAATTTCCGCTAACTTTTGACAAAAAATAAAATATTCTATGAACCCATCATACACCTAACAGAATACCTTGGGGTGTCTTCTTTCTAAAATGGGGTCACTTGTGGGGTTCCTATACTGCCCTGGCATTTTACGGGCCCAAAACTGTGAGTAGTCTGGAAACCAAATTTCTCAAAATGACTGTTCAGGGGTATAAGCATCTGCAAATTTTGATGACAGGTGGTCTATGAGGGGGCAAATTTTGTGGAATCGGTCATAAGCAGGGTGGCCTCTTAGATGACAGGATGTATTGGGCCTGATCTGATGGATAGGAGTGCTAGGGGGGTGACAGGAGGTGATTGATGGGTGTCTCAGGGGGCGGTTAGAGGGGAAAATAGATGCAATCAATGCACTGGGGAGGTGATCGGAAGGGGGTCTGAGGGGGATCTGAGGGTTTGGCCGAGTGATCAGGAGCCCACACGGGGCAAATTAGGGCCTGATCTGATGGGTAGGTGTGCTAGGGGGTGACAGGAGGTGATTGATGGGTGTCTCAAGGTGTGATTAGAGGGGGGAAATAGATGCAAGCAATGCACTGGCGAGGTGATCAGGGCTGGGGTCTGAGGGCGTTCTGAGGTGTGGGCGGGTGATTGGGTGCCCGCAAGGGGCAGATTAGGGTCTAATCTGATGGGTAACAGTGACAGGTGGTGATAGGGGGTGATTGATGGGTAATTAGTGGGTGTTTAGAGGAGAGAATAGATGTAAACAATGGATTTGGGAGGTGATCTGATGTCGGATCTGCGGGCGATCTATTGGTGTGGGTGGGTGATCAGATTGCCCGCAAGGGGCAGGTTAGGGGCTGATTGATGGGTGGCAGTGACAGGGGGTGATTGATGGGTGGCAGTGACAGGGGGTGATTGATGGGTGATTGACAGGTGATCAGTGGGTTATTACCCGGAATAACAGATGTAAATATTGCACGGGCAAATTGATAAGGGGGGGGGGTCTGAGGGCAATCTGAGCGTGTGGGCGGGTGATTGGGTGCCCGCAAGGGGCAGATTAGGGTCTAATCTGATGGGTAACAGTGACAGGTGGTGATAGGGGGTGATTGATGGGTAATTAGTGGGTGTTTAGAGGAGAGAATAGATGTAAACAATGGATTTGGGAGGTGATCTGATGTCGGATCTGCGGGCGATCTATTGGTGTGGGTGGGTGATCAGATTGCCCGCAAGGGGCAGGTTAGGGGCTGATTGATGGGTGGCAGTGACTGGGGGTGATTGATGGGTGGCAGTGACAGGGGGTGATTGATGGGTGATTGACAGGTGATCAGTGGGTTATTACCCGGAATAACAGATGTAAATATTGCACGGGCGAATTGATAAGGGGGGGGTCTGAGGGCAATCTGAGCGTGTGGGCAGGTGATTGGGTGCCCGCAAGGGGCAGATTAGGGTCTAATCTGATGGGTAACAGTGACAGGTGGTGATAGGGGGTGATTGATGGGTAATTAGTGGGTGTTTAGAGGAGAGAATAGATGTAAACAATGGATTTGGGAGGTGATCTGATGTCGGATCTGCGGGCGATCTATTGGTGTGGGGGGGTGATCAGATTGCCCGCAAGGGGCAGGTTAGGGGCTGATTGATGGGTGGCAGTGACAGGGGGTGATTGATGGGTGGCAGTGACAGGGGGTGATTGATGGGTGATTGACAGGTGATCAGTGGGTTATTACCCGGAATAACAGATGTAAATATTGCACGGGCGAATTGATAAGGGGGGGGTCTGAGGGCAATCTGAGCGTGTGGGCAGGTGATTGGGTGCCCGCAAGGGGCAGATTAGGGTCTAATCTGATGGGTAACAGTGACAGGTGGTGATAGGGGGTGATTGATGGGTAATTAGTGGGTGTTTAGAGGAGAGAATAGATGTAAACAATGGATTTGGGAGGTGATCTGATGTCGGATCTGCGGGCGATCTATTGGTGTGGGGGGGTGATCAGATTGCCCGCAAGGGGCAGATCAGGGGCTGATTGATGGGTGGCAGTGACAGGGGGTGATTGACGGGTGATTGACAGGTGATTGACAGGTGATTGACAGGTGATCAGGGGGGATAGATGCATACAGTACACGGGGGGGGGGGGGTCTGGGGGGGGTCTGGGGAGAATCTGAGGGGTGGGGGGGTGATCAGGAGGGAGTAGGGGGCAGATTAGGGACTTAAAAAAAAAATAGCGTTGACAGATAGTGACAGGGAGTGATTGATGGGTGATTAGGAGGGTGACTGGGTGCAAACAGTGGTCTGGGGGGTGGGCAGGGGGGGGTCTGAGGGGTGCTGTGGGCGATCAGGGGGCAGGGGGGGGGGGAATCAGTGTGTTTGGTGCAGACTAGGGTGGCTGCAGCCTGCCCTGGTGGTCCCTCGGACACTGGGACCACCAGGGCAGGAGGCAGCCAGTATAATAGGCTTTGTATACATTACAAAGCCTATTATACACTGTTGCAGCGGCGATCCGGATGCCAGTAACCCGCCGGCGCTTCCGAACGGCCGGCGGGTTACGGCGAACGGGGGGCGGAGCCAGTCCCCGGCGGCTGATCGCGTCACGAATGACGCGATCGCCGCATAGCCACTCCCGCAGCCGCCCCCGCCGATGGGCGTATTGCGGTCGTTTGGGCCCGGACTTTGCCGCCGCCCATCGGCTGGGGGCGGTCGTTAAGTGGTTAATTAGCCATGTGCCTGGCCGCTCTCCGCTCCTCCCCAACATTACTGAGCATGTGCAAGCAGTCTAACGCGGCTCAGCCGCGTCCAAAGTACTGCATGCAGTACGTTGTCTTGTGACGCAGCGTTACAATGTAACGCAACGTCCGCACTGTGAACAGCCCCATTGATTTTTCATTACTGTGCGGTGGGCTGCATTACAGGCTGCTCTAACGTGCGCCTGTAACGCCCCACTGTGAAACCAGCCTAAAGGCAGTTGCCAAAGGTTCCTTCTAGGTAGTATGAATAGTTAAGTGGTGCGACAAGAAGAAAGTTATAGTTAGATAATTATAAAAGATACAAAGAAGTGCTTGAACATAAATAAGTATAGGACTGCCCAGGAAAGCATTTTCTGTCTTCTCTCTTCATAAGAAATGCGGCAGTGTTATCCACTCCCCTATTCAATATGTATTGCCTAATGGCTATGGAACTACAATATTCACTAGACATTTAAATATTATCAAGGGAGCAATTAGCGCTATTGCGGACCACAACGCGTACAAAAATACGCGTTGCCGCATATCTACGCGTGCGGAATGCGGCAACGCGTATTTTTGTACGCGTTGTGGTCCGCAATAGCGCTAATTGCATTGCTGAATGCGTCCAATAATACGCATGGCGGCCGGCGACTGGTGAGTCGTCAAAAACGAAACTAAAGTGACAGCGGGGGAACAGAGGATTCCAGAGCGGCGCCGAGGGCGCAGGACTGCTGCAGGGAGCTGGTAATAGCCCCAGGTAAGTAAAACTCTTTACCCCCGTTCAGTTAAGGTTCCCTTTAAGAAGAAAACAAAATCTCCTATTGGCCACATCTTTGCCAGCTAAGCCATTGATGCCATGGATTAGCTGGTTACAAGGTGGCCAGTCAGAGGGTTTGGTTTTCTAAGGCCCATCCCTATTAGGGTTGAGTAAAAGAGAAAAGTATGCAATATAACTACTGTAGAAACTGCATCTAGAGGTGGGGATTATGATTCAGCATTCTGTATACAGGGGTCCCCATAGCGGCCACATTATAAATCATTAAGACCAATGGACCCCTTTAGTGATGTTTATTTATTAAACTGTAACATTTTAATGAGATATACAGGTAGTCCCCGGTTATTGAATGAGATAGGGACTGTACGTTAGTTCTTAACCTGAATCTGTTCTTAAATTGGAACATTGTGCCATCTCTGTCCCCTGTACCTCCTCTGTGCCCCCCTGTTCCTCCAGTGTCGCCCTTTGTGTCACCTCTGCCCTTTGTACCTGTTTATACAAGTTTAAAAGGCATTTTATCTTTGATTTATTTTAAATCGATTTTCTCAAAAACTACAAGTCCAATTTGAAACATTTTTTTGACTTGTTCCCATGGAAACAGAGAATCCATGCCGTTCGTATTGGCGGGTCGTTTGTAAATCAGGTGTTCATAAGTCGGGGGCTAACTGTAACCACCATGTGACTGCCAAACTATTTTGCTAACTCAGCCGTGACATCTTGGTTTTTAGCCATGAGTGTAGCAGTTAGGCATAGGATTAGACTTCAGGTAAATTGATGGAATTAACAAAAAATATTGACAGGTTATGGAGATCCTCATTTAAGCTAAATGTTAGGGTTCGGGTTAAAAAACCAAGAACACAAGAATTCCAACAGTGGGTAAAACACAAGATCGCATTTTACTATACTTTGGGATGATTTATAAGATTAAGGTAACGCAGTTTGATAATTTCATCACAGAATGAGTGAATTGAAAGAGGAAGTGGACCCAATCCCAGACAAGTTAACCAAGCTTGACTGCAGAGTGCAAGTCTAACTGGAAAAGAGAAATTACTTGGAAAATAGACTATGTAGGACTAATGTACAGCTCCAGATAAAAAGGTCAGCTTACAGTTAATATACCAAATGTTTCATTATTCTGTGGCTTTTCATCCAGAGAGTGACATTTCAAGTAGTTAAGCAGAACTGAAAGGTTCAATATGCCATGATCTTCCCGGTAAGGCTTCATATCCAATATGCAAGGTTCCGACTCCTTAAAGTATTGTGTTTAGGGTACAGGCCTTCTCGCAGCTAGTTTGTTAGAGTGATTTAGCAAAGTTGTTGGCTGTTTTTAACTTGAGAGATTATGTTGAAGTTGTGTTTGCTTTTTGTGTGCATTTCCAAATATGTGAGTTTTATTCTACCTTTCTGCGTCATACCCAGAATTTCAGCTTAGCTAAGTAGGCATGGTAGTGGATCTTCTGTATATGAAAATGTAATATACTGTATTTTAGCATGTAACAATACTGGCCTTAATTACATTTTTCAAACATCATAGATATTTGGAACCATGAAGGGTAAATCCTGTATAGAATGTTAGGTACCCACTCAACAGGCCGCAAAATGAAAGCATTCAGAAGCCGTTGCTTTGCTTTGAGTTACTACTAAACATATTTATGTTATGTACAGGGTGTTCTTCTTGGTGCATAGGTCTCTACAATTCAATTTTCTGCCTCTGTCTTCTGTCCCTTAAGGTAAACATCTTACAATTCACTACTTTATATGTCAATGATAGGACGTTTAAAGAGTTGGTCAAACAAGGCACAGTGGGAGATGGTGCGGGTGCAGGGAGGCTGCAGGGGGCTGGCAGAGGCTCCAGGTGGGAGAAACTCCTTATTTTTTGGCACCTTACAGGTTTCCTTTAAGGCATCTTAATGACATATATTTATGCTTGCAAAAAATCTTTGTATTCCTTTTGATGTTGCATGTATATAGCTGTCTGTACCAACACCTTGTAAGCAAGCAGGATTGAGGCTGACGAAGGCTGCACACCCAAAAGCTTACTCTTATTCTTTTAAGTTGGTCAATAAATTGTATCATCCTGATTCAAAACTTCTTGGGTTCCATGAAAATATATTTTTATTATGATTAAAAATACAAAGTGCACAAGGTGCAGGGACAGTACAGTATAATGTGGGTGGATTAAGGCTGGTGGGTGTCAGGATGATACACTGACCTGATGACCATTTTGAATTTTGCATCTATGTTTTTTTTTCCATGAAGCACCTGGAGTGTGGAGTTTACATTTCCTAATTATCTTCAAGTGAGATCACTAATACCAGTTTTCTGGCTTATGTCTCTTCTATTTACACACCAGGAACTGTTCATTTTGATTATGGTCTATATCTCCTCTCCATTTGACCTATTAAGAGAATTGGAAGAGAAAAAATATTTTTCTCTCCACTTCCAATGCTTTTTATAACTAATATTACATGTAAAACTGAATTAAAATCAAACAGACAGAAGTTGAAATTAATGTAGTTTAAACAATAATGTAAAGTGCTGTTTTAATAAAATATAAAGGTGAATGACACTTGTATTTGGTAAATGTTATAAATCTGAAATATACTCCTTGTTCTCCAGAACAGATATTCCAGATGCAAGTCACTATCTTCTACCACTAATAAGAATTTTGCACATTTCAGATTCCGTGACTTTAGGCTAATTTCACACCAGGACGTTGTGTTAGAGGGGGCGTTAAGGTCGCATAACGTCCCCCTAACTCAACGCCTGGAGGTGCTGGATCTGGACGTCAGAGTGAGCCGCGTTGTGCAGCTCACTCTGGCGTCAGTGATGCCGTGATGCGCACTCTTGTGCGCATGCGGCATCACGTGGTCCCGCCGGCCAATCGCCGCACAGAGCGGCTGCTCCAGGAAGTAAACACTGCACGTCATAACGTGCAGTGCATATTAATTAGCCATGTGCCTGGCCGCTCTCCGCTCCTCCCCAACATTACTGAGCATGTGCAAGCAGTCTAACGCGGCTCAGCCGCGTCCAAAGTACTGCATGCAGTACGTTGTCTTGTGACGCAGCGTTACAATGTAACGCAACATCCGCACTGTGAACAGCCCCATTGATTTTTCATTACTGTGCGGTGGGCTGCGTTACAGGCTACTCTAACGTGCGCCTGTAACGTCCCACTGTGAAACCAGCCTAAAGGCAGTTGCCAAAGGTTCCTTCTAGGTAGTATGAATAGTTAAGTGGTGCGACAAGAAGAAAGTTATAGTTAGATAATTATAAAAGATACAAAGAAGTGCTTGAACATAAATAAGTATAGGACTGCCCAGGAAAGCATTTTCTGTCTTCTCTCTTCATAAGAAATGCGGCAGTGTTATCCACTCCCCTATTCAATATGTATTGCCTAATGGCTATGGAACTACAATATTCACTAGACATTTAAATATTATCAAGGGAACAAAATGGAAGGGCATAGAAAATAATATATGACTAAATGTGATGAATCAGTTAAAAAGGGCCTTGATAAAAAGAGTGACGCCATAGAGCAAATCTTAATTGCCGTGGTTATTTGCTAACACCGGTAAAAAAGATGCAAGGGGTACCAGATAAAAGAGCCGTTATGGCATACTTAGTAATGCCTAGTATTTCTAGCTGTACTTTGCATGTTTCTATTTGCGTCGAAACTATCGATATCCTTAAATATTAAATATGAACTACTGTATTGCGGCTACAAAAAACTTTATTTATAATGAAATTCAAGTGGATAATAATATGAGCTACTAAAATAACATTTATATTTGTGTCTACTAATGTATTGAATTAGAATTACTACATTGACTATAAAGTATAAACTACTGCATTGCAGCAACAAGAAACTGTCTTTATAATACAATAAAAAAGGATGAGGGGGGAGGTTATGCTTAGGAACCACCAGGGGGGTTAAGGTTAGGCAAAACTAGGGGGGTTAGGGTTGGGCACCACCATGGAGGGTTAAGGTTAGGCACCAGGCAGGATGCCTAACCTTAAACCCCCACCACCATGGGGAGTTTAAGGTTAGGCACCCTCGGGCTGGTTAGGCACCCCCGGGCTGGTAGGGCTGGGCATCAGGAGAGGGAGGATTCTGTGTGAGAGTAGGATTAGGTTAGGTCATAGTAAGATATTGTAATTATCTACTGGAATGTCAGTAATTTTACAGATATTCTAACCAGTAAGATATTGGTAATTTGACTGATATTCTAATACCTGCTATAACAGTACATCAATAATTTGATTGATATATAACTAGTAGAATATCAGTAATTTGACTGATATTCTAACAGAGGCTTTATCCTGCACCCTTTTTACTGGTTTTTTTCTACATGTACATAAATGTGGACCCTGTCCTGATACTGTACATCTCAATACCTAATGGGACACTAAGCTTGGACAATGTCTAGTCACCTGGACAGACATCTTCCAAAAAATAATTATATTATTTTTGCTCTGCACATAGTCCTGATTTACTATTTGCAGCAGCATATTTTTTTCAGTTAGATATATAAATAGTAACCTATTGCACAAACGTCTGTAAGGCTCCCTGCACACTGCAAATCCGTTTTGCGATTCCGATTCCGTTTCCGATTCCGATTTGCAATTCCGATTTTCCCTGAATACAATTAACAGAAAAACGGAGAAAAAAACGCAGCATGCAGTAAAGATTAGAAATCGGAGTCGGATGTAAAAACCGTTTAAAAATCGGAATCGCATGCAGTGTGGGGCCTAAATCTGCTATCCTTCATAGTTATTATTGTTATACATTTACATCATACAGGCATTTTCCATAATACTTTACAGAACATCAAACAGTGTCAGTCTTAAAGGGAAGGTTCAGGGACAGTTGGTAAAAAATAAAAATCCGAATCCACTTACCTGGGGCTTCCTCCAGCCCGTGGCAGGCAGGAGGTGCCCTCGGCGCCGCTCCGCAGGCTCCCAGTGGTCTCCGGTGGCCGACCCGACCTGGCCAGGCCGGCGGCCAGGTCGGGCCTCTTCTGCGCTCCATTGTGCGTTCCACGCCGGCGCGCTGACGTCATCGGACGTCCTCCGGGCTGTACTACGCAGGCTCAGTAGTTCTGAGCCTGCGCAGTACAGCCCGGAGGACGTCGGATGACATCAGCGCGCCGGCGTGGAACGCACAATGGAGCGCAGAAGAGGCCCGACCTGGCCGCAGGCCTGGCCAGGTCGGGTTGGCCACCGGAGACCACCGGGAGCCTGCGGAGCGGAGCCGAGGGCACCTCCTGCCTGCCACGGGCTGGAGGAAGCCCCAGGTAAGTGGATTCTGATTTTTATTTTTTACCAACTGTCCCTGAACCTTCCCTTTAATGTGTAATTTTGGTTTTGTGAAATGTGACAAAAATGTTTGCATTTACAAGTCTGATCATAATTAGGATTTCTTTTTTCTTCTTCTTTCTTAACGATTTCTTTTTGTATTGATTAAAATATAGTTGATTTTTATGATAAAATATTCTTTTTTGTATTTATTTATGCGCATACCCCACACCATTTACCATTGTCATTGTTTAATGTAGGATTTCTTGGGTAATCTTGATTTTATTTCATTTCATGTAATTTGGCACAAATTAATTGACGTTTGAGGCAAAAGAAAACACTATTTTTGCATATGAAAAATCACCTTTTTGCATAAATATACTGAAGTCTCTGGGGCAAAAGAAATTTGTTTTTATATATATAACAAAAAGAATTTTCGCATAAATGCATTAACCATTTCAGCCCACGGGGATTTTTCACCTTATGCATCAGAGCAATTTTCACCTCCCATTCATTCGCTAATAACTTTATCACTACTTATCACAATTTATTGATCTATATCTTGTTTTTTATGCCACTAATTAGGCTTTCTTTGGGTGGTACATTTTGCTAAACATTATTTATTTATAAATGCATTTTAACAGGATTAATAAGAAAAAAATGGAAAAAATTCATTATTTCTCAATTTTCGGCCATTATAGCTTTAAAATAATCCACGCTACCATAATTAAAACCTATGTATTTTATTTTCCCGTGTGTCTCGGTTATTATACCATTTAAATTTTGTCCCTATCACAATGTATGGCGCCAATATTTTATTTGGAAATAAAGGTGCATTGTTTCCATTTTGCGTCCATCACTATTTACATGCTTATAATTTAAAAAAAAAGTTTGTAGTATACCCCTTCAAATGCATATTTAAAAAGTTCAGACCCTTAGGTAACTATTTATATTTAATTGTAATTTTTTCTTCCATTAAAACATTTATTTGGGTAATATTTTGGTGTGGGACATAAACAGTTCATTTTTAATGTTGTTAAATGTGTAAATTGTAATGTAAAAAATGTGTAGATGTAGTTTCACTATTTGGCCACAAGATGGCCACCTTCATTTTTGTTTTCCCTCCTTGTACTTCTCGCTAAGTGGAAGTACAAGGGGGATGCGGAAATTTTTCCGGGCAGAAGAACTGAAGCCTCATGTGTGAGCGCTTCGTTTTTTCTGCGGGGGACAGGGGTTGGTGATCGGGAACCATGTTCCCGTTCACTGATCCCAGGGCTACTTGGGGACACCACGGGGACACGGGGGCGCGCCCGCGATCGCACGCGAGAGTGCGCCGAAGCACGGGAGTGCAGAAGAGCAGCCGCCTGGATGTGAGCTTCACGTCCGGGCGGCAGAAATGGTTAAAGTCTATGCGCATGAGAAAGTTAATTTTCATGAAATTTTGTGTGATTGTGAAACTAGGGATCATACTTATGATAACTTGCAAAATTAATTACACAATAATCTGAAATTATGATACTGCATTGTTATTCTTCTCCACGACCGCGTCATGCCGATGAGCGTGACCACGGCGGCAGCCCCAGGACCACCTAACGCCAATTGGCGTAATGTCCTGGGGCTGCAGTTCGCAGGAGATCATGCGCAGGCTGCGTGTGCATCTCCTGCTTGGTAGGCGGAGTGGACTTCGTTCGGAGACTGTTAGACAGTGAAACCGACGTCTAATTAGGGTGTACAGTGCTGCGATCTACAGCATCTCTGTACTGGGGACAGCCGTGTGAGTTGGCTGTCCCCTCCAGAAACTCGGCGGTGATCCGCTGACAAAGGCTGAAGCCTATGACAGCCGATCACAGTGATTGGCCAGCGGAGGGAGGGAGGGCGGGTTTAGGGGAAAAAAATAATAAAGACATTTATTAAAAAATAAACACAATAAATATTTGTAAAAAAAAAAAAAAAAAAAACACTGTGGGGCGTTCAGACCCCACCAACAGGAAGCTCTGTTGGGGAGAAAAGGGGGGGGGGAGAGATCACTTGTGTACTGTGTTGTGCGGCCCTGCAGCTTGGCCTTAAAGCTGCAGTGGCCCATTTGACAAAAAATGACCTGGTCTTTAGGGGGGGTAAAGCCTGTGGTCCCGAAGTGGTTAATACACTGTGAAATTACTATGATGCAAATTTCGAGCTCAATACTACAAATAATACACTAACTGTCCTTCGGGGGTCTAATCTCTACCATAGTCATAGCTTAGTATGCCTACCTTGTTCTAAGGTTTTATTTTCCTTTGTAGGCTGGGAACACATTAATTTACCAGTATGTTCTTGCAATATAGGAGTACACTGGAATGCCTGAAGAAAATAAGCACACAGGGAATATCCAAACTCCAACCTAGAGTTCTGGCTCAGATATAAGATATAAACATGACACTCTAGCACTGTAAGAGATGACTGCTAGCCACTTGACCACCCTACTGCTCCAGAGCATTGAAAAAGTTGATAATTGTTTTCTTTCTATACTGTACTCCATTACTGTGAGATGGAGGAGGACGGGGAAGCCTTGATAGGATCCAGAGGCTTCCCCCTTCCTAGGTAAGTACCCCCTGTGGGAATTTTTTCCATTACCGGTTTTCTTTAATTTAAAAGGAAAAAACAAAACAAAAAACATTAACCAAAACTACCCCCAATGTTATATATGCGACTATCATTTATTTTTACATATTTCCCTTCTGCTTGTTTTGAAAGGTCAGTAAGAACAATATGTTTTGGATTTATAATTTATTGATTGTGAAAGTGAACACATTTGGAACAAGCTAGCCCTGTTTCTTTAACTACCTGACGACCGCTCCACGCCGACGGGCGTGGCCGCGGCGGCGGCCCCAGGACCGCCTAACGTCAATTTGCGTCAGGTCCTGGAGCCGGCTACTGAAGGAGATTGCGCGCAGGGTGCGCACGCATCTCCTTCTCGGGGGGCGGTGCTCCGCACCCTCTTCAGTCTCCAAGCGGCTATTGCCGCTCGGGAGACTGTTAGAAGGCGTGATCACCATCTATTCACATAGTGCAGCGCTGCGATCAGCAGCAGCGCTGCACTGAGGACAGCCGTGTGACACGGCTGTCCCCCTGGGGGACAAGAGAGCGATCGGCTCTCATAGGCAGAAGCCCATGACAGCCGATCGCATGATTGGCCGGCTGGGGGAGGGAGGAAATTTCTAAAAATAAAAAAAAATAAAAAAAAATTCACGAAAAGATGAACAAAAATATTTATAAAAAAAAACACAAGGGGGGGCCATCAGACCCCACCAAAAGAGAGCTCTGTTGGTGGGGAGAAAAGAGGGGATGGATCGACTATGTGCTGTGTAGTGCGGCCCTGAAGCTTGGCCTTAAAGCTGCAGCGGCCAATTATGAAGAATACAGCCTGGTCTTTAGGGGGGTTTATCACTGTGGTCCTCAAGTGGTTAAGCTGTGTGTAATGATTGGTGTCAGCACGCAGAGAGAATCTGATTATTGGTGATCTGCAGTATCACCAAGAATGCAGATATATACCTGATTAATGATGATCTGCAGAATCGCCGTTAATACAGTTATATTGCTAACCTCTGGACACCTTTTGGTATGTGAGTGTTTGGTGCAACAGTAGTACTTTGAGTAATGCACCTGCTGAGCAGGTTATAATAGACAGTAAAGAGACACTGCTCTGAGAGCACAGGGACCTTCCAGCAGCCTGAGACTCCTCAAGGGGTGGAGTCAGGCTGAAGATAGGGAAGGCCAGAGAGTGAGTGACACCTGAAGGTGGATGTCACTATCTGGTCTGGAGACTATCTCTTAATAGGAGAGATAGCTCTCGAGGTCGGGCTTGCCAGGTCGGCAACACACTGACAGATAAGTACAAAGACAGAAGGCTGATTCGGTATCCAAGGCAAAGCAGGGTCTGGCAACGGAATATCAGATATGCTAGGTACCGAATCAGAAGACAGAGGAGTAGTCAGGAAAGCAATAAGTCATACCAGATATCAAACAATGCCTAGTCTGGGTGCGAGGTCCGTGGTCTCAGCACCCTGGAACTAGTCTGAAGTATAACTCAAATGGTAGTACAGTTCCCTAAGCTGGGTGTGAAGCCCTTGGTCTCTACACCCTGGAACTAGTCTGAGCATAAACAGAATAACAGTTCAAGTAATCTGGCTAAGTGTGAATTCCCAGGTCCCACCTGGTTCAAACACACTGTAGGATCTGACTGAGGTCTGAGTGCTTCCACGTAGTGGTCGCAATGGCAGACAACTTGCAACTGGCCTGCAGAAACTATATATGGAGTAGTGCTCTCCAGCACCACCCCTAATTGCTCAACCAATAGTATCCTGCACAGGAGTCAGCTGATCGGCATGGTCAGCTGACTCTCCCTGCCTAGTATAAGAATTCTGCCTCTCAGCGCGCGCGCGTGTATTCCTAAGCCTGTGTGCACTAACAGACCCAGCCACACCAGACACACGCTGCCGCGTGCAAACCGCTGCGCTGGACGCGAAACCAGCCACCTGACTGTTGTTGCATGCAGCTGCTTTTCCGCGTTCCGCCCTGCCACTAGACACACGCTTCCGCGTGCAAACCGCCGCGCTGGACGCGGAATCAGCCGCCTCCTCAGTAGCACACGCGGCGGCTTTTCCGCGATCTCTCATTTCCCCCCCCCCCCAACCCCCCCCCTCGAGGAACCCTTCAGGCTTGCCCTTAGGTACATCCTGTTGGAACGGACTCAATGTTTTTGTCCAGTCCCTCCAGGTCTCAGTGGCGGCCAGAACCACCTTCTGCGGCAGAATGGTTTATGGGTCTGAGGGCTGTGCTGTCTCGGGCTCAAAACATCTGGACAAAGCATCAGCTTTGATGTTCTTACTACCTGGGGTATACGTGATTACAAATTGGAATCTGGAGAAGAACAATGACCACCGAGCCTGTCGGGGGCTAAGTCTCTTGGCGCCCTCAATGTACTCCAAATTCTTGTGGTCAGTATAGACAGTAATGGTATGTTTTGCACCCTCTAGCCAATGTCGCCATTCCTCAAAGGCCAACTTAATGGCTAGAAATTCCCTATTGCCTATATCGTAGTTTTTCTCTGCGGGCGAAAACCTACGTGAAAAATAGGCACAGGGGTGTAACTTTCCCTGCAACCCAGAACGCTGAGACAGCACAGCCCCTACCCCTACCTCCGAGGCATCTACCTCCACGATAAAGGGGAAGGTGGTGTCGACATGTCTCAAAATGGGTGCAGTACAGAACAATTTTTTTAGAGTGGAGAAAGCAGCATGGGCCTCAGGGGACCAGTGGTGAGTATCTGCCCCTTTCTTTGTGAGACTGGTGAGAGGTGAGATCACCTTAGAGTACCCCTTTATGAACCTTCTATAGTAGTTAGCAAACCCCAGAGACCTCTGGAGAGCCTTCAGTCCCACAGGTTGAGGCCACTCTAAAACAGCTGAAACTTTTCCAGGGTCCATGGAGAGGCCAGAGGTTGAAATTATGTACCCCAGAAAGGCAACAGAGGTTACCTCGAAAATGCATTTCTCCAGCTTGGCGTACAGCATGTTTTGTCTCAACTTCCGTAACACAAACTTAACATGATCTCTGTGCTCTGAGAGGTTGGACGAGAAAATTAGTATGTCGTCTAAGTATACCAGGACAAATTTGCCCAACACCTCTCTAAAGACCTCGTTAATCAGCTCTTGAAAGATGGCCGAGCATTACACAACCTGAAGGGCATCACCAGGTACTCGTAATGCCCGTCGGGTGTGTTAAAGGCCGTCTTCCATTCATCACCGTCCCTAATCCGCACAAGGTTGTAAGCACCCCTCAAATCCTGTTTTGAAAAAATCTTAGCATTGGTGACTTGAGTAAACAAATCGTCTATTAACGGCAAAGGATAGCGATTCTTTACTGTAATTTTATTTAAGCACCGATAATCAATGCAAGGCCGGCGGCCTCCATCTTTCTTTTCACAAAAAAGAACCCTGCCCCAGCCGGAGATCGAGAAGGGCGAATAAAACCTTTAGCTAAGTTTTCTCGGATGTATTCCTGCATGGCCAATTCCTCTGGCCCAGATAAGTTATAGAGATGACCTCTAGGGGGCATACAACCAGACCTGAGATCAATGGGGCAATCAAAGGGACGGTGTGGAGGAAGTTTATCTGCTGCCTTGGGACAGAACATGTCTGCAAATTCTGAATTTTGATCTGGCAATCCCTCCATGTGAATCTTGGTTTTACCAAAGGTTACTTCTGCAAGACAATGATGATAGCAATGGGCAGATCAGCTTGTTAGCTGACCTGTAGCCCAATTGATCTGAGGTGAGTGAATTTGTAACCATGGCATGCCAAGAATGATCATGAAGGTTGCCATTCGTAACACAAAAAATGATAAACTTTCTTTATGCAACACCCCTATTGTGACCCCCAAGTCTGGGGTCTGAGAAAGAGGGTGATTACATTGCAGAGGGGAGTCATCCACCGCAGTGACCCGAATCTGTTGTTTTAGTGGGGAGATCAGAATCCCCAATCTCTTGGCAAATTCATAATCCATAAAATTAGCTGCTGAGCCAGAATCTATGAAGGCCCCAGTAGTCTCTGTCTTATCTTGACAGGATATAGTGCAAGGGGGAAGAAAACGTTTGTCATCGAGAGGTAATGACTGCGCGCCTAGGGTATTACCTCCGACTACACCTAGGCGGCAGCGTTTCCCGACTTCTTGGGACAATTCTGTACCTTGTGACCCCCCTCTGCACAGTAAAGACAGAGCTGCTCTGTTTCCCTGCGTCTCCGTTCCACCTGAGACAATCTCGACCGACCAATCTGCATTGGTTCCAGTGGGGGTGAATCAAGAGGAGTTGGAGCAGAAGGAGACGCTGCGTAGGACAAGTACCTCACATTGTTCCTACCACGGGTCTGTCTTTGGTATCGTAAACGATGATCAATTCTGATGACCGATGAAATGGCCTCATCGATGGATTTGGGCTCAGGATAACCCAACATTAGATCAGAAACTGCGTCTGACAACCCTGATAAGAAAATCAAAGAGTCTAAAAGAGCAATTGAGTCCCATCGAGCTGACACTGCCCACTTTCTAAACTCCACAGCATAGTTCTCTACCGGACCTTTACCCTGTCGCAGCAACTTGAGCTTCCGCTCAGCGGTCGAGGCAATGTCCGGGTCATCGTAAATTATAGCCATAGCTTTAAAAAATTCCTCTACCGAGGTCAGGGCCTTATCCCCCGTGGGAAGACTATACGCCCAAGTCTGGGAATCCCCTGACAATAGAGTCTTAATGAAGGTTACTCTCTGTGTCATGGTTCCTGAGGAATGAGGTCTTAACTCAAAGTATGATAACACACTGTTCCTAAATTTCCGGAAGTCAAATCTGTGACCAGAAAACCTTTCAGGTACAGGCATACGTATGTCTGTGCTAGGAGGAGATCGCACGGTATCCACAGCCGTCTGATAAACTTGTACAGTCCCAGACAAAGCGTTGAGTTGAGTCAGGTGACTGTCCAGTACTCGGGTGTAATTTTCCACCGTAGTGGTGAGTACATCGAGACGGCTGCGGAGTGCGTCCATTTGGGTTTGGTCTGCCGTTCTGTAATGATTGGTGTCAGCACGCAGAGAGAATCTGATTATTGGTGATCTGCAGTATCACCAAGAATGCAGATATATACCTGATTATTGATGATCTGCAGAATCACCGATAATACAGATATATTGCTAACCTCTGGACACCTTTTGGTATGTGAGTGTTTGGTGCAACAGTAGTACTTTGAGTAATGCACCTGCTGAGCAGGTGATAATAGACAGTAAAGAGACACTGCTCTGAGAGCACAGGGACCTTCCAGCAGCCTGAGACTCCTCAGGGGGTGGAGTCAGGCTGAAGATAGGGAAGGCCAGAGAGTGAGTGACACCTGAAGGTGGATGTCACTATCTGGTCTGGAGACTATCTCTTAATAGGAGAGATAGCTCTGGAGGTCGGGCTCGCCAGGTCGGCAACACACTGACAGATAAGTACAAAGACAGAAGGCTGATTCGGTATCCAAGGCAAAGCAGGGTCTGGCAACGGAATATCAGATATGCTAGGTACCGAATCAGAAGACAGAGGAGTAGTCAGAAAAGCAATAAGTCATAACAGATATCAAACAATGCCTAGTCTGGGTGCGAGGTCTGTGGTCTCAGCACCCTGGAACTAGTCTGAAGAATAACACAGATGGTAATACAGTTCCCTAATCTGGGTGTGAGGTCCTTGGTCTCTACACCCTGGAACTAGTCTGAGCATAAACAGAATAACAGTTCAAGTAATCTGGCTAAGTGTGAATTCCCAGATCCACCTGGTTCAAACACACTGTAGGATCTGACTAGGTCTGAGTGCTTCCACGTAGTGATCACAACGGCAGACAACTTGCAACTGGCCAGCAGAAACTATATATGGAGTAGTGCTCTCCAGTACCACCCCTAATTGCTCAACCAATAGTATCCTGCTCAGGAGTTAGCTAATCGGCGTGTCAGCTGACTCTCCCTGCCTAGTATAAGAATTCTGCCTCTCAGCGTACACGCATGTACTCCTAAGCCTGTGTGTACTAACAGACCCAGCCACAACAGACACACGCTGCCGCGTGCAAACTGCCGCGCTGGACGCGGAACCAGCCGCCTGACTGTTGTTGCATGCGGCGGCTTTTCCGCGTTCCGCCCTGCCACTAGACACACGCTTCCGCGTGCAAACCGCCGCGCTGGACGCGGAATCAGCCGCCTCCTCAGTAGCACACGTGGCGTCTTTTCCACGATCTCTCACACTGTGTCAGCAAATCTAAGCCATGTTTCCGAGAAAGCCGGTTGTCTATGAAGGTGTCAGTCAAGCAACGATTCAATATTAATCCTTCAATCTTATCCTCCTGGTCTGGTTGAAGAGTTGACAGAAAATATATCTCATAAGATATTAAAAACTTTTGCAGTTGGTCACCTTGAGAAGAAAAGGAAATTTTAAGGATTTGTAGATTGCAAACCTATAATCCTTTGGCACTTGTTTTTCCCTTCTTGTGCCTGTGCTTCTGACTGCCTTCCAATATCTTTACCAGCTGCACCACAACCAAAAGAAAAATGGAGCTTTGACTGGAGGATGAAAACCTAATTTTTATAAATCTTATTAGCAATTAGGTTTGTGTAAGATCAACATTCCATAAAATAAAATATTTTGCCCCTGCCCTGTATTTGCTTTGTGCGGAGGATTTTTCAATGAAAGAGACTATAAAAACTTGGCTAAAAATTGTTCTTACGTTGTCTTTCTGCATAGCACTAAGGGTAGTAAACTACAATTGATATCAACCTAAGATTTTCTGTAAGACTTCTCCACAGAGCAGTAATTGTTGAATTTTAATGAGCTGTGAACCTTTTTTCTTATTATAATGAGAACCTGCATTTATGCCAGACTATTTCAAGATAATGGAAATGTGAGGTGCTGTTAAAAATGTGTTAATATGGTCACTAATACACCACAGTAAATGCTACAATGCAGTATGTATACTTCAAGCTATGGCACATGTTTCCGGGTCAATCCATCCTTCCATATTTATATTCCTTCTGCCTGGCAAAGGTTTAAACTATTGCAAGTTAGTCATTGGAGCATGGCAGGGTGCATGGCTATTTATTGTCAGAGGATGGCACACCCTAATTGCTTGCTTTTTGGAGTTTTCCCAAGAAACGTTCAACCTAATACCTACATCAACTGAAGTGCTATAAAATCTCAAAAGTCTTTTAAATGACTCAACACAATTCAGAATGTATGGCATACAACAAGTGCCAATGCAGTTGTGTGGATTTAGTATCCAATACAGGAGTAGTTATAAGTTAGCAAACATGTGAAATATGATACAGCTGAGTAAGAGAGAAACTGTCCCTAAGGAGAGAGGTTTTGGTAGTGTTTCAGTTTAAAACTAGTTTGCCTATATACAGATTAGGGCCATTTAGTCCATTACTCTACGAAGAAGTGTTCATAGTGTATATATGAAGGTGTAAAATGTTAGCTGTTGGGACTTTGGCACACAGGGTGGGTTGTTGCGAGTGAGAAATTGCAAGCAAGAAGCTGCCAATGATCCTGTTCAATGGCAATCTATAGGATTAAAAATAATGCCACAATTTTTTTTTTATTAAAGGACCACTATAACTAAAAAGGGTAACATTTAAAATACACGTGTACTCATACTTCTAAGAAGTACATTTCTTCCCGACTAATATGCACTGTAAATTACTTTTTTATTATGTTGCATTCACTCACAGTAGGCAGTAAAAGTCTAACAGATCGGACAGGTTCTGGACTAGGCCATCTTCTTTATTCTGTACAAAAGCAACCACTGATAAACATCTATATTAAGACATTGGCTGGCCTCCCTTTCTATTTGCACACTAGTTGGACTGTGCAACTGCTATTCAATAAGTGCTTTTGAAAATAAAGGAAACCCTAATTAATCCCCCGTGAGGTGATGGACTAGTCTAAAACCAGTCAGATCTGTCAGACTTTCACTGATTATAGTAAGCTAAAGGAACATAGTAGAAAAAGAATGTATAGGGCACTTTATTGTGTGAAAGATGTACTTTTCCTTTGTGATAGTGGTCATTTAAATAACTAAAACACCTTTGACAATCATTTTCAAGCAGAAGAGCAACAAGCTACTCATAATGTTAGTAATGCCCATTAGTGAAGGACAAGGTGAAATAGGTTTGGGATTGTGGGGATGGGTGTTATACATGTGGCTACATGGGAGATCACTAGCGCACGGAAGGGGTGGTTCCGAGTGTCTGGAACCCTCCCCCGAGCCAGGGGCGTAGCTTGGTGGGGGCATTGTTTTGTTATCTCCTCTCTCTGCCTGAGAGTCTGGTGTCAGCGAGCGCACGTCATTACATGCTGCACGCAGCTTACATGCAGCAGGGATGAGGTCACAGGAGCCCCGGGAAGTCTGAGTCAGGCCTGGCTGGAATAGATCACGCTGAGTGCTGATGATCGGACTGGCACGAATATACAGGTGCCTGATTGGTGGAGAGCCGACTCCCATGTCTCCCCGAGTGTCTCTCTCTCTTTCCTGTTCCGCCCCCCTATACACATGCTGCCTCTTCTCTCATTGCCCTAGCATGGAGTAGCTGTCACATGCTGCCTGGCTAGCGCGGGTGGCTTGAATACAGCAGCATATGAAGCAGCCAGCCAGAACGGGACAGACACTCTGCTCACATGCCAGGCATTCCTTAGTGTGAGCCGCTCTGTTGTGTCCTTTCCTCCTCCGGAGATTCATTCACCTCTCTTCAGCTCAGCTTTCTTCATTAACTCCTTCACTGCTGGTAAGGAGTTAAGATATTTGCACTGACTCACTTTGTGTTTATGGTGGGGGCAGGAGTGTTACTGGGGGGGGGGGGGAAAGTTAGGGGATTACTGTTACTGGGAGCATTACTGTTGTTGGGTGGGGGGGAGATTACTGGGGGGGGGGGGGGGGGTGGTGGAATTACTGTAGCTTAGAGGGTCTCATGGTCCCTAACATACTGTACTTGTACTTGTGTGATAAAATGCTAAATGCTGGAAGAAGCCTGCAGGGACAGGGGTCAGACAGTCAGGAATGGAATCACAGAATGTATGTATGTCATATACACATACTGTACATACATTCCCTTATGCTTACTGACCCTGTCTCTGATCCTTCAGGCTTAAAGCTTTTAGCATTTTATCACACATTCAGCAAGTCATTATCCCAGTATCTGGGGGGGGGGGGGGAGGAAGCTCTATACAGTGGCTGGATAGAGTACTGGTTGAGGACTCTGCCTCTAACATAGGAGACCTGGGGACATATACCTATCTAAGCTATACTGGGGCATATACCTATCTAAGCTATACTGGGGCATATACCTATCTAAACTATACTGGGGCATATACCTATCTAAGCTATACTGGGGGCATATACCTATCTAACCTATACTGGGGCCATATTCCTATCTAAGCTATACTGGGGGACATATACCTATCTGATCTATACTGGGGACATAGACCTATCTAATCTATACTGGGGACATAGACCTATCTGATCTATACTGGGGACATAGACCTATCTGATCTATACTGGGGACATAGACCTATCTGATCTATACTGGGGACATAGACCTATCTGATCTATACTGGGGACATAGACCTATCTGATCTATACTGGGGACATAGACCTATCTGATCTATACTGGGGACATAGACCTATCTGATCTATACTGGGGACATAGACCTATCTGATCTATACTGGGGACATAGACCTATCTGATCTATACTGGGGACATAGACCTATCTAATCTATACTGGGGACATAGACCTATCTAATGTATACTGGGGACATAGACCTATCTAATGTATACTGGGGACATAGACCTATCTAATGTATACTGGGGACATAGACCTATCTAATGTATACTGGGGACATAGACCTATCTAATGTATACTGGGGACATAGACCTATCTAATGTATACTGGGGACATAGACCTATCTAATGTATACTGGGGACATAGACCTATCTAAGCTATACTGGGGGCATAGACCTATCTAACCTATACTGGGGCATATACCTATCTAACCTATACTGGGGGCATATACCTATCTAACCTATACTGGGGGCATATACCTATCTAACCTATACTGGGGGACATATACCTATCTAATCTATACTGGGGGGAGTGCAATTTAGCTTAGAAACTGCTTGTATTTGGCTCCACCCACACCATGTTTTGGCCACGCCCACACGCCGCTATCAGGAACCCCCCCCCTGGAAATCCTGGATTTGCCCCTGGGAGATATGTGAAGAAGTAGTGATCCTAAGATACTGGTCGCTTGCATCGACTCTGGATGGTCACGGGGATTGCAGAGTCACTGAGAAAGATTGGTTGGCTAAAAGGAAGTTGATGTTTTTCATCATTAAAGGAAAAAATCTCATGTAAGAGGGGGAAAAAAGATCTCACATAAAAAAGAAGGAACAAAAGAGACAAAAAACAGTAAGGGAAAAAACTTTTGCAGAAGGAGAAAAAATACCCCCCCCCCCCTCCCAAAAAAAAATGTCATCACACAATGTATTTAAAGAGACTCTGAAGTCTCCTAAGATCACACTTTTTATTCAACATTTATCTTCAACACTATCAGTCCTGCTAAAATGCTGCATCCCCATGGCAGAAAGCTGTTTTACAACCCCCCAAATGCCCATGGAAAAGCGGGGAGCGCTTCATCATAGAGGCAGAGCTTTGGGCTGTAGCTCTGGCTCCATGCGTGTCAATCAGTGGTGTAGCAATGGGGATAGCCGCCATATCGTTGCTATGGGGCCCCGCGGCAGCCCTACGTCACAGGGGGCCCGCAGCTACCTGAGAGGACTTTTTTTGTTTATTTTTTTTTCGCCGGCCGGGGCCCCCCTCCCTCACCTCAGCGGCACCCACCCCCCCGCCTCACCTGGGGTCCTCCCTCCTTTTATCAGCGGCGTGAGAGCGGCATATACAGAATGCTCCGGTAGGGTAAACAGCCACTAGAGGTTCAGCTGCCTCCGGGCTACGCTGTCTCCTCTGTATTGCTGCTCGCATCGCTTCCTGGTTTATTGCGAGCAGCAATACAGTGTGGACACCGTAGCCCGGGAGGCAGCTGAACCTCTAGCGGCTGATTACCACGCCAGAGCTTCCTGTATATGCCGCTCTCTCGCCGCTGATGGAAGGAGGGGGGACCCCAGGTGAGGCAGGGGGGATAAGAGTCGGGCCCCTACCCCACTAACTACTCAACTACCTCCCCTCCCACCCAGCTACCTAACTGCCCACTCTCCCACCCAGCTACCTAACTGCCCACCCGCATCGCTTCCTGGTTTATTGCGAGCAGCAATACAGTGGGGACACCGTAGCCCGGGAGGCAGCTGAACCTCTAGCGGCTGATTACCCCGCCGGAGCTTCCTGTATATGCCGCTCTCTCGCCGCTGATGGAAGGAGGGGGGCCCCCATGTGAGGCAGGGGGGATAAGAGTCGGGCCCCTACACCACTAACTACTCAGCTACCTCCCCTCCCACCCGGCTACCTAACTGCCCACCCTCCCACCCGGCTACCTAACTGCCCACTCTCCCACCCGGTTACCTAACTGCCCACCCGGCTACCTAACTGCCCACCCGGCTACCTAACTGTCCATCCTCCCACACAGCTACCTAACTGCCCACCCAGCTACCTAGCTGCCCACCTGGCTACCTATCTGCTTACCCTGCCACCCAGCTACCTAACTGCCCACCCAGCTACCTAACTGCCTACCCTGCCACCCAGCTACCTATCTGCCTACCCTGCTACCTATCTGCCTATCCTGCCACCCAGCTACCTAACTGCTCACCCAGCTACCTATCTGCCTACCCTGCCACCCAGCTACCTAACTGCCCACCCGGCTACCTAACTGCCCACCCTGCCACCCGGCTACCTAACTTACCACCCGGCTACCTAACTTCCCACCTGGCTACCTAACTGCCCACCCTTCTACCTAACTTCCCACCCGGCTACCTAACTGCCCACCCATCTACCTATCAGCCTACCCTCCCACCCGTCTACCTATCTGCCTACCCTCCCACCCAGCAACCTAACTGCCTACCCAGTGCAGTGCCTGCACTGCAAATAGTGTGCCAGCCTGCCCAACCCCCCTTCCTCCAGGTAATTAATGTTATCCCACTATAGACCTAACTACATATACTGCATTTTGTGGGGAAATCTGCCAACAATCTGGTTGCATATTGGGTGGAAATCTGACGACAATCTGGTTGCATTTTGTGGGGAAATCTGACAAAAATCTGGTTGCATTTTGTGGGGAAGTCTGCCGACAATCTGGTTGCATATTGTGTGGAAATCTGCAGACAATCTGGTTGCATTTTGTTGGGAAATCTGCCAACAATCTGGTTGCATTTTGTTAGGAAATCTGCAACAATCTGGTTGCATATTGTAGGGAAATCTGCTGACAATCTGGTTGCATATTGTAGGGAAATCTGCCAAAAATCTGGTTGCATTTTGTGGGGAAATCTGCCAAAAATCTGGTTGCATATTGTGTGGAAATCTGCCAAAAATCTGGTTGCATATTGTGTGGAAATCTGCCGACAATCTGGTTGCATATTGTGTGGAAATCTGGCGACAATCTGGTTGCATTTTGTTGGGAAATCTGCCCACAATCTAGTTGCATATTGTAGGGAAATCTGCCGACAATCTGGTTGCATATTGTAGGGAAATCTGCCAACAATCTGGTTGCATTTTGTGGGGAAATCAGATTTCCCCACAAAATGTTTGGGCGGGAGGTTCAAGGTCCGTGGGGTTGGAAGGTCGTGGGGGGGGGCATAATTTTTTTTTTGTATGGGGCCCAGTCATTTCTAGCTACGCCCCTGGTGTCAATCCCCACTGATCACCACCCCTCTCAGTCTTCCTTCACTGAGAGGGGCGGGAGAGAGGTGGAGATCTGTAGGGATTGACGTGAATGGAGGCAGAGCTGCAGCTCAAAGCTCTGCCTACCCGGGCAGCAAAATCCATGACCAAGAAAGTAGTGGATTTTTGCCCGGCATTTGGGGGGTTTGTAAACAGCTTTCTGTCGTGGGGATGTAGCGTTTTAGCAGGGCTGATAGTGTTGAAGATAAATGTTGAATAAAAAGTGGGATTTTGAGAGGCTTCAGTGTCTTTGGCAATTGCGAAAATGTTGTTTTCAGGGCAATTCAACCTTTTTAAATTTCATTGGCTTATCCCTACTTCTTTGTGAAAACTGCCTGTAAGCAAGCACATGTAATTGCCACCTAATGAAGAAGCATGTGATTAGTCTGATCAGGTGGTAAGGCACTGATTTGCTGGTCAAGATTATGTGCTAAAACAAACCACAAAGTGATCACAGCAAGCCAGAGCTTTGCAACTCTGATCAAACTGAACACATGCATCGGCGTGGCCTGTCAGAGACACAAACAACCTTAATTTAAGCCTAGGTTCCCGTTAGATCTCCAATGACCAGTGGGAGAAAAAAGTGTTGTGTCTGCTCCAATGCTCTGTTGTGGTCCGGTTGTTGCCCAGAGCAGATGCATTTCCACCATTGCGTAAAATGGGAAATGCATCTGCTCTCCGAGAAAAATGACAGACTGCCAAGAGTGCGTTCTTCTTACCACAACAGATCAAACAGATCCGTTGCAGACAAACAAGTGTAAACCGATTCTATTTATAAAAAAGATCCGTTCTCTGACATTTTCTTTGCCCATTTTAGCCACAATGGAAAACTGACAGTTTTCTGCTATAGTGGGAACCGAGCATTAAGCTTTTCTTCAAATTGCCATTCAGAAATAACATAGTGTAGTTAGCAATTTTATGCACACACATACAACAAAAAGTACATTAAAAACCTTGAATAAATTCAGAGGACATAAAATGGGTACCAGTTTGATGTAAATATCCTTTCGTACCTGACTATTTCAAGGAAAAGCAGCATACGCCCTTATTCAGTTCACTTTTTCATGTTTTCTCCTAGGTGATATTTTCACATTTTTTCAATAAAATGCTTTTTAAGCCACAAGAAAGCAAGAAAATACTCAAAATAATTATGACTACCTTTGCACTTATTTTTTGGTACTTTTTAATTGCAGATTGCTGAAAAATTATCCCCTAGGAAAAAACTGTGAACTGTAAAAAAAAGTGAATTGGACAAGAACCATAGAGCTTATAGAAAATATGCCCTTAAATTTCCTAACCATTTTGCTCTACACAATTGTATTGTAATCTTGTAAGGTCATAAAATATTCTAAATGTTTAACATTTCTACATGCACCCAACAGCAGTGCCATGTTTATTAATGTGTTGTAATGGCACCAGCAGTAGAAACTACTGTGAGCAAATATCAATGAAATCTAATGTAATCCTCCAGAATTAATGCAACAGCTGTGCATTTCTAAATTGAATATTTGTGCAATAGCACCTGTTGCACCACATGTTCCAGAAATAGCAGCTACCAACGAATGTTATGTCTTCAGATTTTGTTTTTTCATGAATAACAAAATGTTTATTCGCTTCCTGCATTCTGTACCTGAATTCAGCAGATAACTCACATTATTTGTGTATTAAAATGGGGATTTCTGTATCAAAAGAGGAATGACAACCTGCACTTACCAATTCTTTATTCAATAACTTGTAAAAGTGAAAACGTTTCCACCACACTATGTTTCAAGTGGGTCAATTCCACATCACTGATGTACAGGTGAGATTTTCCCATTATTCAAGAAGTGTAAAAAAAATCAGAACACGGAAACTATAGGCATGTAAATTTAACATTAGTTGTGTGAAAATTGTTTGTATGTGTCTTAAGGGGCACTGTACAAAATGCTATAGCACATGAAAAAAAATCTAATTTCAAATAATCACTCAGGTCTACTAAAGATGGGGTTTGCTCGTCCTCTATCAAGTGTAAAATTTAAATTTAGGTGCTTAGAAAGTGATACATGTAATAAACTTTTTTGCAAAAACTTTGGATATCACGCTTTTCTCCTTGGGGACTCAAAGCTTTATTTGAGCTTACTGCACGTACTATTTTTGACATTACTATTGTATTCCTCTTCTGTTTTCCCACCAGCCTAACTACTTGTGAGCTGCATAGTGCAGTCACACAGAGTAGGAAGGCTGTGGGAACATCACTGCGCTCCTTACAGCATACCATTCTGAGCACATTGATCACCCACTCAACCATGCGCTTACCTATCGAAGCAATAGGATGCGGCAGTCGGTTGCTTTGTGCAGTACGACCAGCTACCCCGGTGCTTATCACCATCCTGAGGAGACTTGCCACAACAAGCCTGGTCCCCGGCTAGTGGGATGCATGCCTCCTTTGCTAGTCTCTCCTATACTGGACTGCCAGCCATCAGATCAGGAGAGATTATTCCTGCACCAGCCTCCCTTCACACATCAGAGTCCCTGAGTGTGCTCTACATTTCTGTCCGCCTACAGAGAACACTCGTACTGGCAGACCAAAAAATACCTCCAAGTCATCAAATAATATCACTGCTCATTACCTGCTGTTAATATTTAAAATGCCCCAGGAATTGAAAAGAAAGTGGTGTTCATTCTGTATGTTACACTGCCAACTACATTATCAGAACATTTTTTTTTAAATCAGGGCTCTATTGCATCTTGGCAATTCCGAAAATTGGCTTGACTACTGAGATTGCAGGTCTAGCCACAACTAGCAGGACGCTATTCTATTCTCAGTTATATTTTCATCAGACTTTAAGGAACAATCGGATCCCAATAAAAAACAATTAATCAGCAGAGAAGTTTGCAAGGCTTGATAGAACATTTCACCTGTACAATTCCAACAAATTAATCTTTAGATTTCCTGAGTTCTCTGATCTGCAATGGAAATAGGCCTACACCACACCCAACCTGGTGAAAGTCACCGGATGGCCAGACCACCAGGGTCTGGTAGCGCGTTAGGGATATTCCCAGGTCACCCCTGATGGTAACAGACCATGGCACTCCACGTCAGCCTCATACACATTCAATTAAAGTTGCAGCTCTCCAACATGGTCTCCTGTCTTTGTTGATACATCAATGGCTTTAATACCTCATATAAAAACTTCTCATAGCATAATACTATGACTATTTATTGTTCCGCCCAAGTAGTTTCGTTATAAATGACTCATCAGGGGCTCAGGGGAACCTGGATGTGGCAGGGCACATGCAATAGAGACTGGTCAAGGACTGTGTGTGGGTGGAGGTTGTTTTCACGCGACAGCAGTCCTCCAATACAAGGCTATCCATGTGAGGTGGAGACAGCCGTGGCCACCTAGACAAGACAAATAACTTTTATATTGTGTTTTTCTCCTGGTGGACTCAGAGCAGCAGAGCTGCAGCCACTAGGACGCACTCTATAGGCACTAGCAGTGTTAAAAGACATCCGAGGTGTACATAAACTGATGAGAAAAATAATTATATCTATCCTCCTTCTCCTAAAATGACTTTTTTAAAGATATCCCACAGTTTTATTTTATATTTTAATCTAGTTTTTACTGTTTTATTGTATCTGCTCAATGACACCTACATTAAAGTATGCCAGAGCTCAAATCTATGAATTCTTGACTCTTCATGTATTTCCTGCTCTCAGAAGCCTTTTACTGAGAGGGCTGTAATTATTTATTATTGAGGGTTATGCTATAGTCTGACCCAGTCTGACCCAGTCCGACCCGGTCCTGACTCGGACAGAAATTTTCACTTGCATACCTGATGTTTAACTCTTTCAGGCAGAGAAAGAAAAAAAGGAACACAGCCTTGTTATGTGTGTGCTTGGCACTGTACATACACATGTCACATGTGTGTAATAAAATTCATTATTAATAAACCTCCCATAAAACATTTTTTAAAATATACTGTTACTCTTTAATACAAATAGATATGGATAAAATGACCACTTTTATCTATGTACCTGGACGGGTTTGGATAGTCATCTGGAGTCCTCTTATCGTTAAAAGGGGCTACCAGATTTCACTATAAGCCCTACTAGGTCCTACTCCCACCTCCTTGAGCACAAAGGGGTGATGAGCTCCTTTTCAATAACATTAAAAAAAGGCTATATGCAAAATGAAATGTAAAGTTGTCAGCATGCTCATTCTGCACTGATTACGAAATGAGTTCAAACAGAAAGAGAGGAGGAGAGCACTAGTGGAGACCAATCATATTTGATTAAACTGCTGCCTTTAACCACTTCCCGACCGCCTAACGCACAGGGGCGGCCGGGAAGTGGAGCCCGCAAGGACCAGCTCACCCACAGAGGCGGCCGTCCTTGTAAGGGCATGGGCGGAGCGATCGCGTCATCCGTGACGCGATCCTCCGTCGGCGCCTGTCTCCGCTCACCCGCCGCAACATCCCGCCGGCCATACGGAAGCGCCGGCGGGATGTTTACCTGACGATCGCCGCATACAAAGTGTATAATACACTTTGTAATGTTTACAAAGTGTATTATACAGGCTGCCTCCTGCCCTGGTGGTCCCAGTGTCCGAGGGACCACCAGGGCAGGCTGCAGCCACCCTAGTCTGCACCCAAGCACACTTATCTCCCCCCCCCTGCCCCCTGATCGCCCACAGCACCCCTCAGACCCCCCCCCCTGCCCACCCCCCAGACCCCTGTTTACACCCAATCACCCCCCTAATCACCCATCAATCACTCCCTGTCACTATCTGTCAATGCTGTTTTTTTTTAACCCTAAACTGCCCCCTGGGGACTCCTGATCACCCCCCCACCCCTCAGATTCTCCCCAGACCCCCCCCCCAGACCCCCCCCTGTGTACTGTATACCTTTATCCCCCTGATCACCTGTCAATCACCTGTCAATCACCCATCAATCACCCATCAATCACCCATCAATCACCCCCTGTCACTGCCACCCATCAATCAGCCCCTAACCTGCCCCTTGCGGGCAATCTGATCACCCACCCACACCAATAGATCACCCGCAGATCCGTCGTCAGATCACCTCCCAAGTGCAGTGTTTACATCTGTTCTCTACCCTAAACACCCACTAATTACCCATCAATCACCCATCAATCACCCCCTATCACCACCTGTCACTGTTACCCATCAGATCAGACCCTAATCTGCCCCTTGCGGGCACCCAATCACCCGCCTACATGCTCAGATTGCCCTCAGACCCCCCCCCCTTATCAATTCGCCAGTGCATTAGTTACATCTGTTCTTCCCTGTAATAACCCACTGATCACCTGTCAATCACCCATCAATCACCCCCTGTCACTGCCACCCATCAATCACCCCCTGGCACTGGCACCCATCAATCAGCCCCTAACCTGCCCCTTGCGGGCAATCTGATCACCCACCCACACCAATAGATCGCCCGCAGATCCGACGTCAGATCACCTCCCAAGTGCAGTGTTTACATCTGTTCTCTCCTCCAAACACCCACTAATTACCCATCAATCACCCCATGTCACTGCTATCCATCAGATTAGACCCCTATCTTCCCCTAGGGCACTCAATCACCCGCCCACACCCTCAGAACACCCTCAGACCCCAGCCCTGATCACCCCGCCAGTGCATTGCTTGCATCTATTCCCCCCTCTGATCACACCTTGAGACACCCATCAATCACCTCCTGTCACCCCCTAGCACACCTACCCATCAGATCAGGCCCTAATTTGCCCCGTGTGGGCTCCTGATCACTCGGCCAAACCCTCAGATCCCCCTCAGACCCCCTTCCGATCACTTCCCCAGTGCATTGATTGCATCTATTTTCCCCTCTAACTCCCCCTGAGTCACCCATCAATCACCTCCTGTCACCCCCCTAGCACTCCTATCCATCAGATCAGGCCCAATACAACCTGTCATCTAAAAGGCCACCCTGCTTCTGACCGGTTCCACAAAATTCGCCCCCTCATACACCACCTGTCATCAAAATTTGCAGATGCTTATACCCCATAACAGTCATTTTGAGACATTTGGTTTCCAGACTACTCACGGTTTTGGGCCCGTAAAATGCCAGGGCGGTATAGGAACCCCACAAGTGACCCCATTTTAGAAAAAAGACACCCCAATGTATTCTGTTAGGTGTATGATGAGTTCATAGAAGATTTTATTTTTTGTCAAAAGTTAGCGGGAATTGATTTTTATTGTTTTTTTTTTCACAAAGTGTCATTTTTCACTAACTTGTGACAAAAAATAAAATCTTCTATGAACTCGCCATACACCTAACAGAATACCTTGGGGTGTCTTCTTTCTAAAATGGGGTCACTTGTTGGGTTCCTATACTGCCCTGGCATTTTAGGGGCCCTAAACCGTGAGGAGTAGTCTAGAAAACAAATGCCTCAAAATGACCTGTGAATAGGACGTTGGGCCCCTTAGCGCACCTAGGCTGCAAAAAAGTGTCACACATGTGGTATCGCCGTACTCAGGAGAAGTAGTATAATGTGTTTTGGGGTGTATTTTTACACATACCCATGCTGGGTGGGAGAAATATCTCTGTAAATGGACAATTGTGTGTAAAAAAAATCAAACAATTGTCATTTACAGAGATATTTCTCCCACCCAGCATGGGTATGTGTAAAAATACACCCCAAAACACATTATACTACTTCTCCTGAGTATGGCGGTACCACATGTGTGCCACTTTTTTACACCGTAAGTACGCTAAGGGGCCCAAAGTCCAATGAGTACCTTTAGGATTTCACAGGTCATTTTGTGACTTTTGGTTTCAAGACTACTCCTCACGGTTTAGGGCCCCTGAAATGCCAGGGCAGTATAGGAACCCCACAAATGACCCCATTCTAGAAAGAAGAGACCCAAAGGTATTCCGTTAGGAGTATGGTGAGTTCATAGAAGATTTTATTTTTTGTCACAAGTTAGCGGAAATTGACACTTTGTGAAAAAAAACAATTAAAATCAATTTCCGCTAACTTGTGACAAAAAAATAAAAACTTCTATGAATTCACCATCCTCCTAACGGAATACCTTGGGGTGTCTTCTTTCTAAAATGGGGTCATTAGTGGGGTTCCTATACTGCCCTGGCATTTTAGGGGCCCTAAACCGTGAGGAGTAGTCTTGAAACAAAAATGACCTGTGAAATCCTAAAGGTACTCATTGGACTTTGGGCCCCTTAGCGCAGTTAGGGTGCAGAAAAGTGGCACACATGTGGTATCGCCGTACTTGGGAGAAGTATTATAATGTGTTTTGGGGTGTATTTTTACACATACCCATGCTGGGTGGGAGAAATATCTCTGTAAATGACAATCTTTTGATTTTTTTTACACACAATTGTCCATTTACAGAGTTATTTCTCCCACGCAGCATGGGTATGTGTAAAAATACACCCTAAAACACATTGTACTACTTCTCCCGAGTACGGCGATACCACATGTGTGGCACTTTTTAGCACCCTAACTGCGCTAAGGGGCCCAAAGTCCAATGAGTACCTTTAGGATTTCACAGGTCATTTTGAGAAATTTCGTTTCAAGACTACTCCTCACGGTTTAGGGCCCCTAAAATGCCAGGACAGTATAGGAACCCCACAAATGACCCCATTTTAGAAAGAAGACACCCCAAGGTATTCTGTTAGTAGTACGGTGAGTTCATAGAAGATTTTATTTTTTGTCACAAGTTAGCGGAAATTGATTTTTATTGTTTTTTTTCACAAAGTGTCATTTTCCGCTAACTTGTGACAAAAAATGAAATCTTCTATGAACTCACCGTACTACTAACGGAATACCTTGGGGTGTCTTCTTTCTAAAATGGGGTCATTTGTGGGGTTCCTATACTGTCCTGGCATTTTAGGGGCCCTAAACCGTGAGGAGTAGTCTTGAAACCAAATGTCGCAAAATGACCTGTGAAATCCTAAAGGTACTCATTGGACTTTGGGCCCCTTAGCGCAGTTAGGGTGCAAAAAAGTGCCACACATGTGGTATCGCTGTACTCAGGAGAAGTAGTATAATGTGTTTTTGGGTGTATTTTTACACATACCCATGCTGAGTGGGAGAAAGACCTCTGTAAATGGACAATTGTGTGTAAAAAAAATTAAAAAATTGTCATTTACAGAGATATTTCTCCCACCCAGCATCGGTATGTGTAAAAATACACCCCAAAACACATTATACTACTTCTACTGAGTACGGCAAAACTACATGTGTGGCACTTTTTTGCACCCTAACTGCGCTAAGGGGCCCAAAGTCCAATGAGCACCTTTAGGCTTTACAGGGGTGCTTACAAATTAGCACCCCCCAAAATGCGAGGACAGTAAACACACCTCACAAATGACCCCATTTTGGAAAGTAGACACTTCAAGGTATTCAGAGAGGGGCATGGTGAGTTCGTGGCAGATTTCATTTTTTTTGTCGCAAGTTAGAAGAAATGGAAACTTTTTTTTCTTTGTCACAAAGTGTCATTTTCCGCTTACTTGTGACATAAAATAATATCTTTTATGAACTCACTATGCCTCTCAGTGAATACTTTGGGATGTCTTCTTTCCAAAATGGGGTCATTTGGGGGGTATTTATACTATCCTGGAATTCTAGCCCCTCATGAAACATGACAGGGGGTCAGAAAACTCATAGATGCTTGAAAATGGGAAAATTCACTTTTTGCACCATAGTTTGTAAACGCTATAACTTTTACCCAAACCAATAAATATACACTGAATGGGTTTTTTTTAATCAAAAACATGTTTGTCCACATTTTCGGCGCTGCATGTAAACAGAAATTTTACTTTATTTGAAAAATGTCAGCACAGAAAGTTAAAAAAATCATTTTTTTGCCAAAATTCATGTCTTTTTTGATGAATATAATAAAAAGTAAAAATCGCAGCAGCAATCAAATAGCACCAAAAGAAAGCTTTATTAGTGACAAGAAAAGGAGCCAAAATTCATTTAGGTGGTAGGTTGTATGAGCGAGCAATAAACCGTGAAAGCTGCAGTGGTCTGAATGGAAAATTTTGCAGCAATTGTATACTAATTTCCACTAATTTTCACTAATACCACCACTTTAAGTAGTTGGGGTATTGGTGTTGCAAGAAAAATAGGTTGCACCAATGCCGACATATATGTTGTGATATAGGTGGAGGTATGCATGTTGGTTGCATCTGGACTGCATAGGATAGCAGTGGATGGATGAGAAAAAATCCTGTCTTAGAAATGCTCAAAAAATGCTCAAAAAAACGCTCAAAAAATGCTCAAAAATGCTCAATAAATGCTCAAAAAATGCTCTAGAAATGCTCAAAAAACGCTTTTGAAAATGTTCTCAAACTGCTTTAAAAATGTTTCAAAAATGCCATAAAAAGGATTTAAAAATGATCTAGAAATGACCGAAAAATGCTCCAAAAACGCATCAAAAATGAATTAAAATATAATCAAGAAATGTTGCTGAGAATGATATATGAATGATCAAATAATGGTCTAGAAACGATAGTTCAAAGTTGGCTATGAAGCAATAATGACGAAGGACTGTGTACCAGGGTCCCTGTAAAAAGGAAAGTGTTAAAAAGAAAAAGTGGCTGACTCCTCCCCTGGGCGTAGGCTGTTCCGTAAGGAAGAGAGGAGAGAAAAAAATGCACTACGAGATAAAAGGGCTGGGCGACGCCCCCTCTGTCACATCGACAGCAGATGCACTGAGGAAGCCCACGTGACGACTAGTGGGCGTAACGCGTATGCGAGGCGTGGTACATGCCGCTGGAAGAGAGCGTGTGACGCTATGTACCCCTCCACCAGCACATAGATTTAGCAAGTCTGGCCGGTCAGAGAAGACTACCCCTCAACTCGTGGAGTATCATTCAGTGATGGCAGAGGAAGCCACGGGACGCCGCGGACACAAGTCTACAAGCGCTGAGATGATCTTATAAGAGACGAGACGTGACATGAGGTGGTGAGTGCTGCTGAGCAGCATTGGAATAAGCATCATATAAGGACTATGCATGATTAAGAAAGCTCAAGGGAGCCCTAACCATGCTGTGAGAGTACAGCCCATTGTAGAGGAAGGTGTAGTCCATGGACATTAGTATTTCCTTGGAAGATTAAAACAATATATGGAACTGTGATTAAGAAATTAAACTGCCTAGATCTCAAACAGAATTCCATTGATAAATGTGATGTTGCAAAGAAAACTAGATAGATCTTGAACTGCTATTCAAACTGAGCATTGTTTGTGCTGACCAGGTCTTAATTTTGCATGTGCATGTGTTGGTGTGAATGGGGAGCGCTCCAATCCAATATAGGCACTGTTTTTAGGGGGGTAGGGGTTGTTTATTGCGGGGTTTCTATACTGAATCAATAAATTATGAAGCTTTGTGAGAAATTGGTTCCCTTGTATGGTTAATTGAACAAGGAGAACACAATTGTGGGTCAGTAAAAGCCAGAGCGCCTCTATGTGTACTTGGGGGAGGTGAATCCACCCATTTCCCTCCTTTTAGACAGATTTTAACCGATCTTATCCTATGTTGGCGCCTCTATTATTCTTTTTCATTCATCTATTTAGTCCACCCTTGGTGGAGGGGTGAATCCCCATATTTTCCTATCAATAGAGACCGACTTTTTAGACCTGAGTTGGGTCAGGTGAAAATTCTCCCCACCTGCCTTTCCAGTGGTCGCCTGTGTGGTGACCCTTACTTGTGAGTATAATTTCAAAATTATAAAATTTCCAGATTTACAGAAGATACTGCACTAGATTGGGCTCTCAGTTTCATTTTTTGTTTTCCAAGGCAATGTTAGATGTTTACCTTTTCTGACCAAATTCTTCACTAGAAATGAATACATTGGCATGAAAGATAAACACCTTTCAGAAGTTTGATGAAGATTTAGAAATTGTTTAATATCCATCCTGGAGGTCTCAGACACACCCAACAGACATGATGTTTATATCTGTGGGTGCATCCAAGCTTCTTCTTTGTTGTGGCAAGGATGACCTTATAGTGAAGTGAGCCCTACAGATGCATTAGAGGAAGCAATACCACAGATGTTGCTGTCTCCTACACAGAAGCAGAGGCAATAGGAATAGTGACATGTACAAAGAGCTTATTACAGGACCCAAAGTGCCATTAGTAGGTGTGAGCTCTCCCATGGTACATAGCCCACGAGGCTATGGGTCTATACCAGAGCCTCCCACAAGGTATGATACGCCACCAACACTAGTAAGCAGCGGACTATTTTGCTGTGAAGCCACTAGGTCATGACCCCGGGGATTAACCATCATCTTCCCCAGTGACAGAAAGAACAGATCCCCTAGGGCAGTGGTGTAGCTAAGGAGCTGTGGGGCTGGGTGCAAGTTTTACAATAGGCCCCCCCAAGCAGCACTCTATACATAACAATTGATACGGCGCCTCAAAACCTACCAATGGCAATCACAGTGTCTGAGGTGCAAGAAGGGGATGGGGAACAGTGTGTTAATGATTACCACTATTCAAAGCATCTATATAAGTGATTATTATCAGTACAGGACCAATAGAGAGCAAATACTGTGATGGAGGGTGGACCCTTCAGGGCCCCTCTGGCCCAAGGGCCCCAATGCAGTCACTACCTCTGCATCCTCTATTGCTACGTCCCTGCCCCAGGGATGAAGACTGAAAGTGGCAGTCTTGAAGGCTGAAGGTCAGGACAAGCACAAAGGTCATGACAAGCCGCAGACAGACGTTTATGGTCTAAGCACTTCCTATTGGCTGACAAGCACTCTGCAGACTACATAAGTGGCAGAGTGCTGTCTGTCAGTGAGCATTTTCTTTGGTGTTTGGTAAGTTGAAGGAGTGGTGGGGGCAGGTTCCTGGTGGTGGCAGCTCCAAGGCTTGCCTGCGCCCCCTTATTGTGTTACATGCTGGTTCTGGGGTCCCGAGTAGTGGCAGTGCTCGGGGCCCCGGCCTGTCATGTTCACTAGTGTTTGCAAGTTTTATAAGCTACAAGTGAGCTGCTCCTGGTCCCTTTTGCTCTCATTTTGGTATAGTTATGTACTTGTTTTCTACCAGATGTTGCACCACTTTGAAGATTGTGGACTATGTATCGGGCAGTGAATTGGTGTGCACTCACTATTTGATCTATTGGGGACTACACTAAGGTGGGGGGGGGGGGGGAGACCCTGCCAAAGGCTTACAATCTATAGTTATAGTTTTCCTTGCTGTTATGCTGGTTATTTTTTTGTAACTTGTTATAGCAGCGATATAGTTAAGAAAGAAAAAGTAGATAGATAAAAGAGGATAAAAAAGAGGAAATATAGTGACCTATTTGGATGATGGGACAGAAACAATATATTCTTTGGATGATGCAGATAAAGTAAGATGCCTTATTCATCCTAGGGGGGAGCATATTCCTTCTGCCTTGAGCAGTTGGTTGTAAAGCTTACAAAAGTTAAGAAACATTTCAGAATAGCACATATATTTCTGTTTATGGGCAAAGATTCATATTTCTTTGCACCTGTGAATTATGAAATTACAATATCACATTCCATTGAATTTAAACTGTAAGTGTATTGCTGCTTGTATAGTCTCTAGAGGTACAGAGAAAATGTGGAGAGCAGGGATGGTCGTAGTCAGCCAACTTCGCTACGCAGGAAATACGCGCAGTTTTACGCAATTACGCTTCGCCAAACTACGGCTTCAAAATCAAATATTCGCTTCGTATGCATTTCGTAGAATATGCGTAAAAATACGCAATTACGCGTAGTGGGAAGCGTAGTGTATGCAGATACTTATGCCCGTATGCAGAAAATTGTACACATTAATATCTTTATAAATGCATATACTGGGAACCCTTCCATGCGTACATTCCCCTTTCCAATGCGTAAATTTGTATGCATACAATCGCATGCGGAAAATTAGACGCGAGTAACGCATTCGTAGTTTACTACGCAATACACATGTTAACCTCCTTGGCGGTCTGATTCTTTCCAGATTTTAGGGTCTAAAAGCGGTGCAATTTTTTTCCACTCTTTCAGACCCTAAAACCTGAAAAAAATCATTCTGGCAGGGAGATCTGCAGCAAAAAAAAAAAAAAAAGTACCTTCCTGGGCTCCTGTGCTGCAGTTTTCTCTTTGCCCACAAGATGGCGCTAATATGCATATAAACGAACTTCTCTATATTTCTCTAATATAGAGAAGTTCGTTTTCAATATTAGCCCCGCCCCCGATGACGTCACGCTGCCACCACCGCTCTGCTGCTGCCACCACGGCTGCGCTGCTCCAACTGGCTGCCGGGTCCCCGGAAGAATAGCGGGGACATGGGGGATCCCGGCGGCCAGGGAAAGACCCCACACTGCCGGGGAGAGAGGCTGGAGTCCCGCTGCGCAGCGAGATCGCGCGCGGGACTCCAAAACTACAGGTAAAGCTCTGCAATGCCTACCCCGACCTGAGCTCGGGATCACCGCTAACAGCTTCTTTTTTCTACCCCGAGCTCAGGTCGGGAAAACCGGCAAGGAGGTTAACTACGCATAGTGGGCGTAAGCTACGCGTATCGGTACTTCGCCACGCGTAAATTCGTAAGCGTAGGTTTGAAACTTTGCCTATGAACTACGATGCGTAGATGCAAACTACGATGCGTAAATTCGCACTGGCGTAGTTTCTGCTCATCCCTGGTGGAGAGTTGTCTGTAAGAAATCATGCCAGAGGAGGACATTTACAAATGATAAGACCACACTATAGAAAGGACATTGACCTTCTAGAATAGGCACAAAGACTAGCAACTAAGTAAATCAGAGGGATGGAAAGGCTCACTTACCAGGAAAGGTTGGACAAACCAGGCTTATTTAGCTTGGAAAAAAGGCAACCGAGAGGTGACCTGAATAACATGTATAAATACATCAGAGGGCAATATAAATGCTTGCCAGATAAGCTTTTTGTTCGTAGGCTTGTACAACAGACAAGGGGATAATGATCTGTGTATGGAGGAAAAAGTTTTTGCCATCTATTTAGAAAGGGGTTCTTTACAGTTAATGTGGTTAATGCAAATCTGTAGCCAATAAAAAAAAAATCAGATATTTACCTATGGAGAGGGATGGCTCTGGATCCTATAGCCACTTAAAGAGACACTGAAGCGAGACTAAATCTCGCTTCAGGTCTTATATATAGCAGGGGCACGTGTGCCCCTGCTAAAACGCCGCTATCCCGCGGCTTAACGGGGGTCCCTTCACCCCCAACCCACCCCCCGCAAACCTGGGTCGGAAAAAGGTCGCTGGAGCTGATCTTCCTGGAGGCAGGGCTAACAGCTGCAGCCCTGCCTCCAGTCGCGTCTATCAGACGCGCATCGCCGCCTCTCCCCCGCCCCTCTCAGTGAAGGAAGACTGAGAGGGGCGGGGGAGAGGCGGAGGTACGCGTCTGACAGACGCGCATGGGGCAGGGCTGCGGCGGTTAGCCCTGCCCCAACCAGGAAGCGCTCCCCCGCTGCTCGGAGGGGGTTTGGGGGGACAGGGACCCCCGTTAAGCCGCGCTATAGCGGCGTTTTAGCAGGGGCACGCATGCCCCTGCTAGCTATGAGGTCTGAAGCGAGATCTATTCTCGCTTCAGACTCTCTTTAAGCACCACATGCTTACACCCCCTTTGTGACCAGGCTATTTTTTTTTACAAATAGGTGCTGCTTTAATGGCTCGCTGCAGAGCCATACAACTGAGTACACAAATGAATCCCATCCTCCTTTTCTGCCCACCAACAGAGCTTTCTATTGGTGGGCTCTGATTGCTGCTGCAATGTTTATTTATTTATTTATTTTAAATACATTTTGGTATTTTTTAAATTTATTTTAAATACTCCCCTCCCTCCTACTGCCAGCCAATCACAGCGATCAGCTCTCATAGGCATCAGCCTATGAGAGCCGATCGTTCTCTGAGCCTCTCCAGGGGAGAGCCGAGTGTCATGGTTGTCCTCAGTACAGCTCTGCTTTAGATAGCAGCGCTGTACAATGTAAGTAGATGGCGGTTTCACCATCTAACAGTCTGCTAGACTGATGACGGAGCAGCGCACGCGATCCCCTTCAAAACTCCGCCCCAGGACTTGATGCCTTTCGGTGTTAGGTGGTCCTGGGGCTGCCACCTTTCCTACGCCCATCGGCGTTAGGAAGTCAAGAAGGAGATAGAGCCTTTCCTGTCCTCTGTTGGTGTCATGGTTCCAGCGCAGTCCCCCATTCAATTTTGCCATTTCTGGGAGCCCTCAGAAGGTTTCAGAAACACTTGTGTGTGTAGGTAGATGCGCAGCTCCATACTGCGCGTATGCGAGTACGCCATCGCACATGTGCAGTTCTGAGCCGCCCAACTTTAGAAGCAGTCCTCGAAGACATATTAAAATAGTTGGTTGAACATCTGGAATGGGGATGACTGCACTGGAACAAAGGGACTGAGCAAGGACAGAGAAGGCTCTATTGCAGAGCTCCCCAACCCTGTCCTCAAGGCCCACCAAAAGTACATGTTTTGCAGGAAACCAAAACATTCATAGGTGGGGTAATTAGTGCTAATTACCTACCTGTGTGGATTTCCACAAAACATGCACTGTTGGTGGGCCTTGAGGACAGGGTTGGGAAATACTGCTCTATAGGATCCAGAGCCTTCCCTCTCCATAGGTTCTTTTTTTTCTTTTTTAATTTTTGCTACAGTATTACTTTAAACCCTGGAATATCTTACCACAGGAAGTAGTTATGGGAAATTCTGTATCTGCATTTAAAGAGGGCTTGGCTGTTTTCCTTGTATCGAAGGACATCTATATTTACTAGCAGTGGCGTAACTAAGAAGCTTGGAGCCCCACTGTGAGTTTTAAATGGGGCCCCAGGAACTCTATTGATATGGAGCCTCAAAACTTACCAAGGGCACCTACAGTATCAGAGAGGTGTAATCAAAGTAAGAAAATTGTTTGTTAAAGAGAACCCGAGGTGGGATTTAATTATGCTAGTGGGGCACAGAGGCTGGTTGTGCACACTAACACCAGCCTCTGTTGCCCCATGGTGTGCCTCCAAGATCCCCCTGCGCACAGCTATACCCCCCGCAGTGCTGGCGTCACGCAGCGTGTCGCCAGCACAATGTTTACCTCTGCCTGTCTGTTTGCGCCGCTCCCCCGTCTCCTCCGTATCGGTGCTACCTGCCCGCGTCACTTCCCTCCAATCAGCGGGAGGGAAGGGACGCGGGCGGGTAGCGCCGATACGGAGGAGGCGGGGGAGCGGCGCTAACAGACAGGCAGAGGTAAACATTGTGCTGGCGACACGCTGCGTGTCGCCAGCACTGCAGGGGGTATAGCGGCGCGCAGGGGGGTCTTGGAGGCACACCATGGGGCAACAGAGGCTGGTGTTAGTGTGCACAACCAGCCTCTGTGCCCCACTAGCATAATTAAATCCCACCTCGGGTTCTCTTTAAGGATTACTACTATTCAATGCACATATAGAGGTGTTTATTATCAGCATAAAACCATTGCAAAGCTAATAAGATGGACGTAGGAGGGCCCCTGGTGAGCCTCTCTGGCCCAAGGGCCCTGGTGCGGTTGCAACCTCTGCACCCCCGATTGTTACACCACTGCTTACTAGGTAATTCCTGGCAGAGTTGATACTGGAATTCTTCTGACTTTCATGTGGAGTCAGGAAGGAAATTTTCCCTTTTAAAGGACACCCAAGGCGAAAATAAACGAATGAAATAAACGATTGTATCTATCTTCCTTCTCCTAAAAATGACTTTTTAAAATATTCTACAGTTTTATTTTATGTTTAAATCTACTTTTTAAGTTTTAACTGTTTTATTGTTTTTGCTCACTGACACATTCATTGAAGTGTGCTAGAACTAAAATCTATGAACTATTAACCTTTTTTATCTCTTTCCTGCTCTCAGAAGCGATTCTCTGCTAGGAAAGTGTTTTATAGTTGGAATTTCTTATCAGTGAGGGTCACACTGTAGTCATTTCCTGTCTGAGTCAGGACTGAGTCAGCCACTTACATACCTGATATTTAACTCTTTTAGGCAGAGAAAAAAAGGAACACAGCATAGTTATTTGTGTGCTAGGCACTGTACATACCCATGTCTATCTCATCATGTCACATGTCACCTCGGGTATCCTTTAAAGAGACACTGAAGCGAAAAAAAAATGATGATATTATGATTTGTATGTGTAGTACAGCTAAGAAAAAAAACATTATGATCAGATACATCAGTCTAATTGTTTCCAGTACAGGAAGAGTTGAGAAACTCCAGTTGTTATCTCTATGCAAAAAAGCTATTAAGCTCTCCGACTAACTTAGTCGTGGAGAGGGCTGTTATCTGACTTTTATTATCTCAACTGTTCCTGGACTATTTACTTTTCCTCTGCTAGAGGAGAGGTCATTACTTCACAGACTGCTCTGAAAGACTCATTTTGAATGCTGAGTGTTGTGTAATCTGCACATATTATAGGATGATGCAATGTTAGAAAAAACACTATATACCTGAAAATAAAACTATGAGAATATTTTCTTTGCTGCTAATCTTCTAGTAATTATTCATAGTACACAACCAATTCATTATATCATATATTTTTTTTCGCTTTAGTGTCTCTTTAAGGCTAATTGGCAGAAGGCAGTAAAGCTTTTTCGCCCTTCTCTGGATCAACTGGGATATGTGTGGACAGTGATCTTTTTTTTTTCTGGTTGAACTTGATGGACGGATGTCTTTTTCAACCAAACTGACTATGCACTTTGCAGTATTTTCAGTGCAATTGCCATACAGTGCAGTGTGTTGCGATTCAAAAAAGAATAATCAAATTGCATTGTAACACAAGTAGTGGGAAGGGAGCGCCATCATTTGCCTGAGGCCTGGAACCCACTAGAGAGCTTTTTTGAGCATTTAGGGAGCGCTTTAAATCACTATCGATTTGCAACAAATAAATGTAGCAAAATCGCAATGGCAGGACATGCAGCTTTTTGGGAGCGTTTGCACTTTATTGTAAAGTATTGAAGCGCTGGGAAATCGCTCATGGATTTCTACACGTAGCGATTTGTGTGCGATTTTAAAGTACTGCAAACGGTAACTAAAATTAAAATCTTTATAAAGGACCAATCAGAATTAAAAACACTAATCGAAAATCGCTACACAAATGCTGGCAAAAATCATACACTTTGAAAAATCACTACCAAAATCCCTGGAAAACACTCATGAAATCACTTACAAAACTTGAATTAAAACGCTAGTGATTGCACTAGCGATGTGTGATTTGTAGTGGGTTCCAGGCCTGAAACGACAAGAGTCCTGTTGTGATTGGCAAATGGCATGTGCTCCAAAAATCATATAATAGCGCATGCAGTGGAAAAAGACCCTCAAAGTCTTATTAACGTTTTAAATACTAAGTAGGAAGATATTGAAATCTAATATGGAGGAATGTTAGTAGGCTGTGTGTCTCCCTCACAAACAATTGCATTTTAGGTGGCTGCCACACTGCTCCAACAGGTGATTTACAGGACTCTGGAAGTCCTGTAAATCACAATGAGGCCTGGAACCCACTACAAGTTGCAAATCGCTATCACAATCGCTAGCGTTTTTCATTAGCATTTTGTAAGCAATTTCATGAGTGTTTTCCAGCGATTTTAAAAAGTGGAAGCTTTTTGCCAGCGATTGTGATAGTGATTTGGATTTGCGATTAGCGACTTTAATTCTGATTGGTTCTTTTGAATTGTTATAATTTTTTTTACAGTTTGCAGTAACTTAAAATCACACACAAGTTGCTATGTGTAGCGTTTCATGAGCAATTTTCAAGCACTTCAATACTTTACTTTGAAGCGCAGATGCTCCAAAAATGCTGCATGTCCTGCGATTGCGATTTTGCTAATCGCAATAGCTACTGTGGAATTTGTTATATTTATTTACATTAGCAGACTGTTTAGGGAAATCGCTAGCAATTTAAAGAGACTCTGTACTGTCCGATTTGTACAATAAAAAACATACCATTCGAGTCACTGTGATCTCCTGGGTCCCTCTTGGCTGTTTCCGCCGCTCCCCGCCGCAAACCTGGCTTTTAATCGCCAGTTTTAGGCAGTGTTTACAAACAAAAAACACGTCTGCTAACCAGGAACTGATGTATGTGTAATATATATAGTCTATATCATATTGTAATTGAAAACAGAGGCACCAAAAGGATAAAATCAGACTGAGGCGCCAGGTGTTACTCAGACATATTGCTGTCATGTACTCCTATCCTTTATTGCCTGATGAAGCAGGTTTAGGCCCCGTTCACACTTGCGGTTTTGCAAAAACCGCACCGGATGTCCGGACCGCACCGGAGCCGGATCGGACCTGAACCGTACGGTTCCTGTCCGGATCCGGTCCAGATCCGGTCCGGTTGCATACGGTTTCCGTGCGGTATGAACACGGTTCCGGTCCGGATCCGGATTCTTAAAGAGATAACAGCCTGTATAAATACCTGGGGTTCTGGGAGGTCAGCAGAAGCTCTGGGGTCATTGTTGGAGACAGCTGGACGTGTGGAGACCATCCTTGGATACAGAGACAGCAGTTGGGACCATGGATCCAGTCATTTTTTACGCTTATTACCTGGGAATTCTCTCCTTCCTGTTGTTTACCTACTACTATGTGGGGAGAAGGCGTGCTCCTCGCAGGAGATGGTGGGTGCACCCTCTACTAGCCAGGAGGCAGAGGAAGGGAGAGTTCCAGGCCCTCTACCGGGACCTCAGACGACACCCACAGAAGTTCTACAGCTACACTCGGATGTCTATTCCCCTGTAAGTATATAGGCCTAAATACACCAACCCCCACCATTCCTAAACACCCCACCCTCACCCCCACAACACCTCATCCCTGTATACCTAGCTAAACACACCACCCTGACCCCCACACCCCTGTATACCTAGCTATACACTACACCCCCACCCTCCACAACACTCCCAAACCTCTGTAAACACACCTCCCCCATCCTCCACCCAACACCTTGTCCCACAACATACTTTACAGCTTCTTCCTTTCCATCTCCTGACAGGTTTGATACCCTTTTGGAGATGGTGAAGGATGACCTTAGGAAGAAGGATACCACGTTCAGGAGAGCAGTCACACCACAAGAACAACTACTCATCACACTGAGGTATGTAAAAACAAATTTTTTTTATTGCAAAAACAACCACTTTCCAACATGGAAACATTCTTCCAACATGGAAGACAAAAAAATAACATATCTATGGTATAGCCCGGTCAGTTTTAAGGAACACCAACCACCAACTTTGTGCTGGAAGAGTTGTAGGGCATAGCTGCCCAAGTGTCTTTCGGGGACACCAGGCCCTAATAAATTGAAGTGCTTCAAAAACCTAACCACTGGCACAGGACCCTCTGAGCCATGGATGAAGGACACAGGTCAGTGAAAAGGCTAGGCCTCTCACCGACCAGTGTAGGTGTCCTTCATCCATGGTTTCAAGGGTCTTGTGCAAGTGGTTAGGAACAAGAAAAAAGTGAGGAGCAAGAGGAACCGATGGCAGAGGTGCATGACTACAGGTGCAGTGCAACAGGCACAAGGTTGTGACCCAGGTAGTGTCTTTCGGGGACACCAGGCCCTAAAATTGAAGTGCTTTAAAAACCTAACCACTGGCACAGGACCCTCTGAGCCATGGGTGAAGGACACAGGTCAGTGAAAAGGCTAGGCCTCTCACCGACCAGTCAAGGTGTCCTTCATCCATGGTTCAAAGGGTCTTGTGCAAGTGGTTAGGAACAAGAACAAAGTGAGGAGCAAGAGGAACCGATGGCAGAGGAGCAGGACTACAGGTGCAGTGCAACAGGCACAAGGTTGTGACCCAGGTAGTGTCTTTCGGGGACACCAGGCCCTAAAATTGAAGTGCTTTAAAAACCTAACCACTGGCACAGGACCCTCTGAGCCATGGGTGAAGGACACAGGTCAGTGAAAAGGCTAGGCCTCTCACCGACCAGTCAAGGTGTCCTTCATCCATGGTTCAAAGGGTCTTGTGCAAGTGGTTAGGAACAAGAACAAAGTGAGGAGCAAGAGGAACCGATGGCAGAGGTGCATGACTACAGGTGCAGTGCAACAGGCACAAGGTTGTGACCAAGGTAGTGTCTTTCGGGGACACCAGGCCCTAAAATTGAAGTGCTTCAAAAACCTAACCACTGGCACATGACCCTCTGAGCCATGGATGAAGGACACAGGTCAGTGAAAAGGCTAGGCCTCTCACCGACCAGTCAAGGTGGCCTTCATCAATGGTTCAAAGGGTCTTGTGCAAGTGGTTAGGAACAAGAACAAAGTGAGGAGCAAGAGGAACCGATGGCAGAGGTGCATGACTACAGGTGCAGTGCAACAGGCACAAGGTTGTGACCAAGGTAGTGTCTTTCGGGGACACCAGGCCCTAAAATTGAAGTGCTTCAAAAACCTAACCACTGGCACATGACCCTCTGAGCCATGGATGAAGGACACAGGTCAGTGAAAAGGCTAGGCCTCTCACCGACCAGTCAAGGTGTCCTTCATCCATGGTTCAAAGGGTCTTGTGCAAGTGGTTAGGAACAAGAACAAAGTGAGGAGCAAGAGGAACCGATGGCAGAGGTGCATGACTACAGGTGCAGTGCAACAGGCACAAGGTTGTGACCAAGGTAGTGTCTTTCGGGGACACCAGGCCCTAAAATTGAAGTGCTTCAAAAACCTAACCACTGGCACATGACCCTCTGAGCCATGGATGAAGGACACAGGTCAGTGAAAAGGCTAGGCCTCTCACCGACCAGTCAAGGTGTCCTTCATCCATGGCTCCAAGGGTCTTGTGCAAGTGGTTAGGAACAAGAACAAAGTGAGGAGCAAGAGGAACCGATGGCAGAGGAGCAGGACTACAGGTGCAGTGCAACAGGCACAAGGTTGTGACCCAGGTAGTGTCTTTCGGGGACACCAGGCCCTAAATTATTAGTGCTTCTAAAACCTAACCACTGGCACAGGACCCTCTGAGCCATGGATGAAGGACACAGGTCAGTGAAAAGGCTAGGCCTCTCACCGACCAGTGAAGGTGTCCTTCACTCATGGCTCCAAGGGTCTTGTGCAAGTGATTAGGATCAACAAAGTAAGGAACAAGAGGAATCAAAGGCACAGGTGCAGGACTACAGGTGCAGTGCAACAGGCACAAGGTTGTGACCCAGGTAGTGTCTTTCGGGGACACCAGGCCCTAAAGTTCAAGTCCAGCAAAACCAAAAGTTAAAAAGCCCTGTGATGGTATCCTTCCTCCGAGGATCGGAGGTATTCAGAGGAGCATGTCCAGGAACAATTTGACTTTTTTTTTCAAATTGTATCGGCACCACTACTCGAAAAGGTGGGAGTTGCTGCCTGGAAATCTGGACTCTCTTGGGTGCTGGTCGTGGATGAGCTGGACCCTGACAGCGGTGGCCCATATTGACTGCCTCTGTAGCCGGTGTACATCTGTGATGATTGCCAGGTGGGCACCGCTGTTGGTTGTGGGGGTCTAAAAATTGGTGGTTGCAATAATGGCGTGTCCATGTGCTGTTTAATCACCTCCAGCAAATTTGAATGGCACGCCATCAGGTTTTGGGAAGGCACCTTTTCCAGATATGGTATTAGAGACATCACAGTGTGAAAACACGGGTGTGCCTGCAATTTCAGTAGTTCCTTGCTTTGTTGATGCATTTGCTGCATCATGTTCTGCAGCTGGCCCACCGACTGATGATGCTGCGCACGCAGTTGGTCGATTTCTCCTCTGTGCATCTCATGCATCATTTTAAGCTCGTCCCTGTAGTGCCCATGTACAGCGTCGAGCTCACATTGCAGTGAAGTGATGTGGGACTTGTACTGCTCCATGATATGGCCCCTGTCCTCATCTTGCAACTGCCGGGTTATGAGAGTTTGGTGGCTCTGAAGAATCCCGAGAAGTCCGGAGACAGCCCCGGACATCTCGGACTCTGTCTCTCTCCTTGTTGGGGGGAGGGTACCTCGACGCCTCACTGGTGTGGTGGTCCTCACTGGTGGTGTGGCAGCATCTTGCCTGTGTCGGGGTTGCCCTGCGCGCTGGTTGTGCTGCAGTCTCTCGGTGCTCCTCACTTTGTTCTTGTTCCCCTGGAGCTTCCATAGCGGTCGATTGTGGAGGTTCAGCTTCTTCCACACTCGGTCCTGCAACCTCAACATCCAAGCTCTCTTCTGCCAAGTCATCATCAAAGGAGAGAGTTGGGATTAAGGACTCCCTCCTCCTACTCCTCTCCTCGGGGCAATAGGTTACATCGGCGACGTCATCATCCACCAAGCTCTCCTCACTGCTGAACCGTGCCTCCTGGGTCGGTTCCTCTTGCTCCAAATTGTCTTCAGTCCTGTAGATAAAAACAATATTTATTGGTGTGCCAAACAGCATGTGGCGTCAATTCACAGAGCTAGCAAACACTAGCAATCACTTTATCAACCGTTTCTACCCAACATTTGATAAAGCTTGTGAGAAAAGTTCGCTAGCCATGGGAAATGAGGCCATAGCAATACATGGCCGAAGTCATGGTAAATGAGCTCTCAGTTCCTGCCCACAGTAGTGGTACTTACAGTCTAGGTTCCAGGCTTGCATTGATGAAAGACAATTGCTTGGCAAATTGGTAGTCTTTTTGTCGCCTTCCCCCGCCACTGCCACTTCGTTCGGCAAGTTTTTTCTTCCGTAGCCATTTCACGTATGCATCCCGTATATTACGCCACCTTGTCTTGAACCTTTCTCCTGTAACGACATGAAAAATTGATTTCGATTATTTCTCTTGTAGGTACATCGCAACTGGACAAACATATACATCGCTACATGTCACATTTCGTATTGGGAAGAGCACGGTGGCAGGCATCGTCGTGAGGACTTCGAGGATCCTTTGGATGCGACTGAGGGCCAGATACATGCCTGTGCCGGACACCACGAAATGGGAGGAGATCGCCCAGGGCTTCTGGACCGAGTGCAAGTTTCCTAATTGTGTTGGCGCACTGGATGGGAAACACATCCGGATTCAGAAACCCTTGGGGAGTGGCAGCCATTATTTCAACTATAAAAAATACTTCAGCATTGTTCTAATGGCAGTGGCAGATGCGGACTACAAGTTTGTGTACGTAGATGTGGGGTCGTACGGTAGTTCCAATGACTCTGGAATTTTCCAGCGTACGACCCTTTGCCGGCTGATGGAGGAAGGCAGACTGCGTCTCCCCCGTGACAGACCCTGGCCTGGGACAAGGGCACCGGCCTACCCCTATGTGTTTGTGGGGGACGAGGCCTTCGCCCTGTCCGACCATGTAATGCGTCCGTACCCAGACAGGGGACTTGATGCCAGCCAGCTACACTTCAATGCTCGGTTGAGCCGTGCAAGGAGAATGGTGGAGTGCACATTTGGGATCCTGGTGTCAAAGTGGAGGGTGTTCCACACGCCCATGCTGCTGAAACCGGCAAACGCAGTTGTCGTGGTGAAGGCAGCATGCATCCTCCACAACTTTGTGCGGCAGGAGGAAAGAGAGACTCCGGAACCCCCGAATGTGCTTCCACTAATGCTCCTGCGGAGGTATGCAACCAGGCCAAGGGTAGTGTCACTGCGGAACAGGGACCAACTGAGACTTTATTTTACCACACCACCAGGACGAGGGTGAATGTTTGGTTTTTAATATGTTTTGTTGAAATGTGTTTATTTTGGAGTTTCAAGTTTTTGAGTGATTTTAAATGTATAATTTTTACAATAAATTGATGTATAATAATTGGTCATTGTGTATGTTTTATGTGCACAGGTGGGGTACATCGCAGGTGGGTGGGATACATCACAGGTGGGTGGGATACATCACAGGTGGGGTACAGGTGGGTGGGATACATCACAGGTGGGTGGGATACATCACAGGTGGGATACATCACAGGTGGGGTACAGGTGGGTGGGATACATCACAGGTGGGATACATCACAGGTGGGGTACAGGTGGGTGGGATACATCACAGGTGGGATACATCACAGGTGGGGTAGAGGTGGGTGGGATACATCACAGGTGGGATACATCACAGGTGGGGTAGAGGTGGGTGGGATACATCACAGGTGGGGTACAGGTGGGTGGGATACATCACAGGTGGGTGGGATACATCACAGGTGGGATACATCACAGGTGGGGTACAGGTGGGTGGGATACATCACAGGTGGGGTACTGGTGGGTGGGATACATCACAGGTGGGATACATCACAGGTGGGGTACAGGTGGGTGTGATACATCACAGGTGGGTGGGATACAGCACAGGTGGGGTACAGGTGGGTGGGATACATCACAGGTGGGATACATCACAGGTGGGGTAGAGGTGGGTGGGATACATCACAGGTGGGGTACAGGTGGGTGGGATACATCACAGGTGGGTGGGATACATCACAGGTGGGATACATCACAGGTGGGGTACAGGTGGGTGGGATACATCACAGGTGGGATACATCACAGGTGGGGTACAGGTGGGTGGGATACATCACAGGTGGGATACATCACAGGTGGGGTAGAGGTGGGTGGGATACATCACAGGTGGGGTACAGGTGGGTGGGATACATCACAGGTGGGTGGGATACATCACAGGTGGGATACATCACAGGTGGGGTACAGGTGGGTGGGATACATCACAGGTGGGGTACTGGTGGGTGGGATACATCACAGGTGGGATACATCACAGGTGGGGTACAGGTGGGTGTGATACATCACAGGTGGGTGGGATACAGCACAGGTGGGGTACAGGTGGGTGGGATACATCACAGGTGGGATACATCACAGGTGGGGTAGAGGTGGGTGGGATACATCACAGGTGGGGTACAGGTGGGTGGGATACATCACAGGTGGGGTACAGGTGGGTGGGGAACAGGTGGGTGGGCAACACGTGGGTGACACAAATCCATAGCAAAAGTGGAATACATCACAAGCTTAAACCACAAGCCCCCCCCAAAAACTTCTAGTCAACATACCCTCTGTGCCTTGCTGTCTCTTGCTCAAGTTCTCAAAGTCCTCCACATACAGCTTGGCAATTTTTTTCCACAGGCCTCTGCATTTTTTGATGTTGCTGTGGTCCGCATCCCCCTTGTCCCACAGGGCTGGTACCTGCTGCACCTGTAGGATGAGGTCTTCTGATGTGTAGGGCCTCACCCCCTCGCTATCAGACAGATCCTGCTCCATATTGCTGCCAAAGAGCTCCAGCATGAAGTCACTGCTGCTCCACTCTGTGAACGCTGGTGCCATGTGGTCCCCATCCAAAATGGCCACCATACCATAGTGTCAGCATAGGAAGTGTGGTACAACATCCGGTTTTTATAGCCAGTGTGTTGTGCGCTCTCCGGTTCTCATTGGTTTCCATTGGCCGGATGCAACATTCCGGCTCCGGTCCGGATACGTCAGCCGGACCAGCCGGACCAAAAAATAGCGCATGTTGGAACGGACGCCGGAGTCCGGATCCGGTCCGGCTCCGGTCCAGACGAAACGGACGCATGTGAACGGTCGCATAGACTTTCATTGCTATGCCGTGCGTCCGTTTCGTCCGGTCCGCATGCGGTCCGGCTCCGGCACGGCTCCGGCACGGCGATTTCGGATAGCAGCCGCTAATGTGAACCGGGCCTTAGGCCTGCGAAACGCATTGCGATTAACCCCTGGAGTGTACCAATAAACATACCCTGTCTTGAATACACAGCTTGTGTTGTCTGCTTGCGGGAGGTAAGTCCACCACTGCCTCCTAAGCAATTTTTAAATATTTTAATTACGGATTTTATCCTTTTGTAGCCTCTGTTTTCAATTACAATACATTTAATATCCACCCATGGTGGAGGGGGATACCCCGTTTCTTCACATCTACAGAGACCGACTTCTTATTCCTGAGTGGGGACAGGATGATCTCCTCACCTGCTTATACAGTGGTTGCCTGGAGGTAACCTTGGTTTGTGAGTATTACTCCATACTCGTTTCATTTACTCATTTGCCTAGACGTACTACACTATATTGGGCTCTCGGTTCTCTCTTTACATATATTCTATATCATGTTACAGTATACTGTATTGCAGGTTTTCATTACATAGTGAATTATCTGCACTCCAGTCTACAGACAAGGGGAAACAGAGCAATAAACAAAGCACACACACAGAACCTGGAGGGGGCATGCAGGGGGTGTGCATAACTTCTCCCTATCACAGCAAAGGCAGCACATTCCTCCCTGGGTCGACAAAGCTTGACAAAGAAAAGAAGATTAGATATATTACAGAGACAGTGCAACTAGAAAAGGCTGCAGTAATCCAGACCACATTAGAACAGGTATAGGAACATATAGGATATAAGAGATAAGGCAGACATTTTTGTTACAAAATTGCTCTTAAAAGCGATCCCTAATAGCTCAAAAAAGTCCTCTATTGGGTTCCAGCCCTGAAGCATGTGCACACAGGAGCACAACCTACACTGCCCTGACTGTTCCTGTGAACTACATGCACAACCTGGAAAACACTTGCTATCAGTTAATCTCCCCTAAACCTTTACAGATCCATTAATTACCTAGCAAAATCTTGCCTATTTCGACACTGAACACCTGTTGATTTGTTTTTTAATAATGCAGTTAGCCAATACGGTGAACAAATAAATCATCATACTATGTTCACTTGACAGTATGTGATATACAATGCAGTTATCCAACTGTGTCCATACCTGGGCTGTACGGAGCTATAATGTGTTGTTTTATATTTTAGCCTATGAATAACTGCTTGGTGCCAAGCATCCAATCAATAGCATTTCTTCCAGCTGCACGTTTGGATGCTAGATATGTTCAGACTATGACTAGATTGCTTTGTGCTATTAATACAGTTTGCTACCTTCATGATCAGAATTAGGGTTCAATGGAATTTGTTTTTGAATGCATAAGTAGACAATAAATCACAAAATGTACTCAGTGTCACTTTACATAGCCTATCAAAACCACAGAATCTTTTGCAGGTTTGTGTGGCCCTGAGGGAATTGTGTGGTTATTAGTAATTGCTTTGCTGTCACTTTTTTGGATGGATAAAATCTGCTCAATAAGTCATGCCAGGATTATATTTCTTGATGTGTCACCAGTGTTTAACCCCTTATTGGCAATGCTTACTTTTGGATCTGTCTGTTGATCACTAGATTTATTTTATGTATTTTTAACACAATGGATAAAGCATATGCATACAAAATGTGCTTATATGCAAATTAATTTGATTAAATTTAACACAACATGTCCATTTTTTAATTGCCAAGAAATATTATGCAGTCCAAAGTCCTGCCCAAACAAGTGCATGAACTACAATGCATGAGGACCCAGAGGTATTCAGCAGAGCAGTCAATGACAGGAAGAAGATAGATGCTTGCTATATATCACACTGAGTTAAGCTGTAAACAAGGAATGAAGATATGTCTGTTATTAGCTACTGGGAAAATATGACTCCTTTAAGTATAATGCCACAGTTAGCATATGCTAAAAATAAAGACATCCTCTCACACATGCTAAAATCTTTCAGGAAAGTAAATCAGTGTTTTTGTTTAAAGTATAATTGATCCCATGTGTGGTTTTTTAAGTCATCTTTCATTTTCACCATTGGAAGCAAGCGCTGCGCATACCATTTAATATTCATTGGTGAACTTCAGAACGATTTAGCACTTGGTTTTTAACTCTGTTCGGGATTTAATTACTGTGGAAAATAAGGCACAAAATGAGAATTAAAAGTAAGTCAAATGAAACAGCTGACTGCAGAAAACATTTCTTTTCACATTCTTATACAAGTGACACTGAATGTGTTATGCAAGTTCAAAGTGCTCACTTCAGTGGGTGGAAGCTGCTGACATATGAAAATTGCGAGCAGGAACACACATCAGAAGTGATGAGCAGATCAGCTAATTCTAAATTACATAACAGTGATAAAGGTGATAAGCTAGGAACATTTTACATTTCAACAGGTGAAGGAAGATCTGCAGGCACAGTGAGATAGATAAAAGCTGGTACTCTTTATTGAAAAACCACATACAATAACACAAAAAGGCCACAGGAACAACTGACGCGTATCGGGCTCAGAATTCGCCCTTAGTCATAGTTACTAACTATGACTAAGGGCGAATTCTGAGCCCGATACGCGTCAGTTGTTCCTGTGGCCTTTTCGTGTCATTGTATGTGGTTTTTTCAATAAAGAGTACCAGCTTTTATCTATCCCTCTGTGCTTGCAGATCTTCCTTCACCTGCTGCTACTGATGGTTTGGCTAACCTGATCCTGCACCAGTGGGTAGGTTTTTATGGGGGTTTCAGAGCGTTTTTGCCTTCTACCTACAATTTTACATTTCAAAGTTAAAAGTATTTCACTATCTGTGACTCCTGTGCTTGTGTTAACTCCATTTCTGAATCCGCTGTTAAAGGACCACTATCGCGAAAATTGAAAAATGTAAAATACATGTAAACATATACAAATAAGAAGCAGGGCCGGATTACCGACCAGGCAACAAAAACAGTCGCTTGGGGCCCAATTCAGAGTCAAAGGGGCCCCATCAGCACATAAACCAGCCCTCACCATCCTGTCAGCTGTGGCTTGATGGTATAATGGTTAAAGGGACTCTGAGCAGTGCAGTAACTATGGAAAGAAAGAGAGCTTCAAAATGATATGCATCTTTCCATAGTTACATTGTATTACACAGGACGACTTTTCTCCAAAGTCGGCAGCTCGATTCAGCACAATGCAATGAAATATAAGGAACCCAGAGGGATATAATTACAAACATCATGCTGGTAGGTGTGAGGATGTAATTCATTAGTTGTGGGTATGCTTAAAGGCATACCCATAGGCACTGCTCGGAGTCCCTTTAAGGGCTCTGCCTCTGACACAGGAGATCTATTCAGTAGGAGACCTTAGGCAAGTCTCTCTAACACTACTACTGCCTATAGGGCGCGTCCTAGTGGCTGCAGCTCTGGCGCTTTGAGTCCGACAGGAGAAAAGCGCAATATAAATGTTATTGGTCTTGTCTTGTCAAATGATGCCGTGCGCTGCTGATTGTCTTCAGAGCCAGGCTCTCCTCCTAGGTCCCCCTCCTGCTACTGTGCACTCTGCTGCTGCCCACTCCTCCCTCCCTTCCCACAGAGAACCACAGCTGCAGCAAGAATATCAGCAGATGGCAAACGCTCACTCACCTATCCATGATCCAAGCGGTAGAGATCCCGTCATCTGAAACCTATCTGTCTCTTCTACAGTGCAGCTGCTCGTTCTGAACTTCCTGATTCTCAGATCAGACAGGAAGTAGGAAGTAGCAGTAGGAGAACAGAGGCGCCAGCAGGATAAAAGTGGATAAAAACTTTAAAATTTGCTGGGAGGAAGTGGTGGACTTACCTCCATAAAGCAGACACGAAAGACTGTCTGAATAGTAGTCACATTTATTAATTAGTACCCCAAAACAGTGCAAAGCGTTTCGCAGGCCCAGCCCGCTTCATCAGGCAATAAAAATGGGGACAAGACAGAATTTCAGCAATAGCAGGTGTAGCGCTACACCTGCTATTGCTGAAATTCTGTCTTGTCCCCATTTTTATTGCCTGATGAAGCGGGCTGGGCCTGCGAAACGCGTTGCACTGTTTTGGGGTACTAATTAATAAATGTGACTACTATTCAGACAGTCTTTCGTGTCTGCTTTATGGAGGTAAGTCCACCACTTCCTCCCAGCAAATTTTAAAGTTTTTATCCACTTTTATCCTGCTGGCGCCTCTGTTCTCCTACTGCTATACCGTGTCCACCCCTGGTGGAGGGGTGATCTACCCCCTTTCGCATCTACAGAGAGCGACATCTTATCCCTGAGTGAGGACAGGTCTAATCTCCTCACCTGCCTATACAGTGGTTGCCTGTGTGGTAACCCATGTTTGTGAGTATAATTTTCTCACGATAACCTTTACTTCATTTATGCTTAACATACTACACTATATTGGGCTCTCGGTTTCTCTACACTTTATCTCTCTACAAGGAAGTAGGAAGTAGTAATAGTAGTAGTAGTAACAGAGCGACAGCACTCTAGAGGAGACAGATGGGCTCTGAATGACGGGACCTCTATTGCTTGGATCGCAATAGGTGAATGTGAGTCATCTGGTGCTGTCATTCTCCCCCGCTGCTGCTGCCTTCTCTGCTGGACTATCGTATTCACTGGGATGGAGGCTGCATGGTGGCTGTCTAGTTTGGGAGGAAATCGGTTGTTCGGTGGTGGGGGTGGATATGTAATTCTGTCTGGGGAACGGCTTCCGGTTTGGCGGTGTCCAGAGCTTTCTGCTATTGCCAGGCTGGAGATGCAGGGGGAAAGTGCTGCTGCTGTGATATCTGGCGCCCTCTTCACAGGGGTGCCCCAGCCCCTGAGTGCAAATGTCCCAGCCATTCATCTCTCACTCTGCATTTTGCCGCTGCTATTCCCTGCATTGTGCACCCACAGAGGAAAGCAACCAGTAGCTCGGCTGCCCCGGTGTGTGCGGCATGTTGCTGTGCAGCTGCATCTTCTGATTCTATTACGACATGATAGGGGGGGGCCCAAATCAGTTACTTTGCTTAGGGCCCCATTTAGCCTTAATCCGGCTCTGATAAGAAGTATGTTTCTTCCAAAGTAAAATGAGCCGTTTACAGTATTACTTTTCTCCTTTGTTGCTGTCACTTACAGTAGGTAGTAGAAATCTGACAGAACCGACAGGTTTTGAACTAGTCCATCTTTTCATGAATTTAATAATCCACCTTTAAACTAATTTTGTTTAAAAACCATTTTTCTTTGCATTTTCAAAATCGATTATCTCAAAAACTACAAAGTCTTTTTGAAAAATGCTTTATTTATTTTATTGTACTGAATAATCTCCTTAACATATGTAGCAATTTTGGTAGCAATAGCATGTATGGGGGCTTTGCTATTCACCACCAAGTTCACCAAGTCGGCAAGAAATTATGCGTAAATTACGCATAAATTCATGCGTAATTACGAATGCTTATACAAAGTCAATATTGTTATAATTTTTGGAGGTAATTTTATTTTATGAAGGATTGAATCATTTTGTAACATGCTGCTGGCTGCAGAAGTTTGTGCACCGCTAGATGCCTGAGCCATTGACTACTCTTTGTAGACAATGTACAGTTCCTCTCTTACATACTTCTTGCTCATGCCTGGTTTATTCAATAACTTTGTGCATAAATGGATCATTTCACATTATTGCACCCTTTAATTAGTGCCTGTGTTCTCTTATAAAATGAGCACTGACCTGTAAGATTTGTAAGGGCTTTTAACAACAAGTCTATAAATAAGCCTTTCCACTGCACATATATTATCAACTTATCTACAACTGCATTTCTACAGCAGTTTACTATTTTAGATGGTTATTCTTTGTGACCTTTTGTAACTTTATTTAACAGAGTAATAAAATGGGATTGGTTTAATTAAGTTTATCAAGCAAACCTGAAATGTATTAAAAAAAATGTCCACTACAGGGTGGCAAAAGTTTTCAGCCCTAGTCTGGATTATTTTGGAATATCAGACCACAGTAAGAGCAAAAATGTGTTAGTATTTGTTCAGCTGCTTTCCTGTAATAAATACAGGCTACACCAGATAATTACAAGGGTAATTCCTGAGGTGGCCATTAATAGCTACAATAAAACAAATTGATTCCATACCTCTTTAGCAATTCTCAATGTGAAGTGGTATCACCCAGATGAAATTTGCCAAAGTTTTCCACTTAAAGTGTACCTGAGATTAATGGGAGGAAAGGATTTTTACATATCTGGGGCTGCGTCCAGCCCCCTGTAGTCCATTATCTCCCTTGCGATCCTCCCGGTCCTATTTGTCGTGCCACTGTAAGCCCTATAAGAACCACAACTTGGCTTAGTCACGGACTTTTTGCACCTCCCGATAATGCTCCCATGGTCGGGTGGGCTCTAAACTGGCACAGTTCATTAAGACTGTAACTTAGGCAACCCAGCTTGATAGTGCACTTTACAGGAGCACAGCAGATTGGACTGGAATGAGAGCATGGGAGCAGAAAGACTACATGGGGCTGGAGATAGCTCCATGTAAGTAAAAATCCTTTCCTCCTATTCGTCTCAGGTTTACTTTAACCTCCCTGGCGGTTTATTTATTTTGCCAGGGAGGCTGCAATGGGTTTTTTTTTAAATTAAAAAAAAAATATTTCATGCAGCCAACTGAAAGTTGGCTGCATGAAAGCCCACTAGAGGGCGCTCCGGAAGCGTACTTTCGATCGCCTCCGGCAATCGAAAGTAACAAGATAGGCCGCAATGAGCGGCCTATCTTGTTTCGCTTTCCTCGTCGCCATGGCGACGAGCGGAGTGACGTCATGGACGTCGGTCGACGTCCTGACGTCAGAGCCGCCCGATCCAGCCCCTAGCGCCGGCCGGAACTGTTTGTTCCGGCTGCGCTGGGCTCGGGCGGTTGGGGGGACCCTCTTTCGCCGCTGCACGCGGCGGATCGCCGCGGAGCGGCGGCGATCGGGCAGCACACGCGGCTGGCAAAGTGCCGGCTACGTGTGCTGCTTTTTTCAGAATGAAAATCGGCCCAGCGGGGCCTGAGCGGCGACCTCCGGCGGCATACCCCGAGCTCAGCTCGGGATTACCGCCAAGGAGGTTAAGGGCACAAAATATACTGAAACAACTCAGATGTAACACTTAAAGCACACCTGAACTGGGACAAAAAAGATAACAATCATCTTACGTGGGGCTTCTTCCAGCCCCCTGTAGTATTTGAGTCCCCTCAGTGTCTTCAGGGTCCCTTCTATTGTGCCACTGTCCCCCTCGGAAAATTATCCTACTCAATTTGTTGCAGGCTACTGTGCATGTGCAGTCCTGTCTGCACGCCCCCATCAATCACATTCCTGTTGCCGGGACAGATAACACCAAATTTAACACACCTGCTCCCCATTCATACCTGAGACCTTGTAACACTAACGGGTATAACATAACCCCGGAGAGTGATAATGTTAAATTGAGCAGAATGTTTGCATTATTCACTATAGTGGGTAACTCACGTTTGTTGCCAGTGGTTTAGACATTAATGGCTGTGTGTCAAGTTAGTTTGATGGGACAGCACATGTTCAGTGTTATACAAGTTGTAATACAGTACATTACATCAAGTTGTAATACAGTACATTACAAATTGTAATACAGTACATTATCCTTAGTGTAGTCCCACGAAAAGCTATAATGAAATATTTACAAAAATGTGCGAGGTGTACACACTTTTGTGAGATACTGTATTTCTAAGTGCATGACATTTCAATCTGACAGCCCAGAAATCAGTAACAATTGAGGTAGTAGACCAAACCTGGGGCCACATAAGGTGGATTTTTTTTTTATCTGACATAAAACATACTGTCATACTCACCGGGTCCGTGACCCTCAACGCTTCCAGGCAGGGGTCTCTACGCGTGCGCGCGGAGGGACGCTGAGTCTTGTAGTCCCTTTCAAGTCAAGATGGCGCACGATGTTGCGCGCGCAGCGCGCATGCGCTGCGCGCTGGGCGCGCGTGCGCGGAGCTGTGTGCGCGCACGCGACGCTGCGCACTGCGCTTGCGCAGGGTGGTGCGCGCGTTCAGCACGGCGCACTGCGCATGCGCAGGCGTTAATTCTGGCGCCAGATTCAATTGCCACCAGTATTTAAGCAGCACTGCCCTTCACTGCAGTGCTGCTTGTTCTGGCAGTTTGGCTAGTGTTCCTAGTGTGATACCTTGATATATTCATCTCTGATCTCCTGTTGTGACCCGGCCTGTGTACTCGACCATCCTTGAACTCCGCCTGCCCCGACCTTCGGCTTGTGACATCGATCATCCTTGAACTCCGCCTGCCCTGACCCTTGGCTTGTGACCCCGACCATTCTTGAACTCTGCCTGCCCTGACCCTTGGCTTGTACTGTGGAATACGTCTCTTCACCCCAGTCCTTCACTCAGTAGTATCCTCCTGTTCTCCGAACCACTGTGGAGCTTCCTCTGGCGCAACCTGGTGGGCACTAGGCAGCGAAGCGCGGCATCCCCATTAGGGGGGTGTTCCGGCATCTCCATTAGGGGGGTGTCGGTGAAGACCCGTGGTCACTTAGACTCTGCGCTGGAGTGGTTCTATATCAGTGGTGAGGTCAACAGTCTCCTGATCCTAACAGTAACAAGCAGCCATCATGGATACTAGTGGAGGACGAACACAGATGGACCTATTATGTGAAATGGTCTCCCAGCTAACACTTTCAGTCGCAGAGGTCCAAAAGGAGAACTCCGAGATCCGGGAATTTCTTAGGAATCAGCCGGTTATTCCAGCTCCTGCTTCCGCTCCTGCTCCCGCAGCCCCAGTGGCAGTTCAAGTTCCTGCAGTCAACATCGTGCCTATTGCTGTGGAAGGAGCAGCTACTGCTACACCAGAGCCCAGATTACCACTACCTGAGCGGTTTTCAGGGGACCGATCTAAATTCCGGCTGTTCCAGAGCGCTTGTCGCCTCCATTTCACCTTACTGCCCCGAACCTTCTCCAGTGAAGGGATCAAGGTCGGAGCCATCATCTCCCTTCTGCAAGGCGAACCTCAAGCCTGGGCCCTCCGGATGGTTGAACAGAGTGATCCAGCCTTAACCAGTGTCACTACCTTCTTTGATGCCATGGCGGAACTGTATGACGACCCCGGAAGAGGGGCATCTGCAGAGACTGCTCTCCAAGCCTTACGTCAGGGAAAGAGGCCAGTGGAGGAATATGTCACCGATTTCCGTCGCTGGTCAGGAGACACCTCTTGGAATGAGTCAGCGCTTAAGTTTCAGTTCAGACAAGGCCTATCTGATGTCCTGAAGGATGAACTAGCCAGAGTTGGAGTCCCAGATACTTTAAAAGACCTCATTCGTTTGTCTGTCCAGATTGACCGGCGACTAAGAGAAAGACGGTTGGAAAGAGCAGGCCCTTCTCGTCCCATATGGGTCCCTTCTATGGCCGAAGCTTCCACTACTCCTAGCTTTCCTGTTTCTTCTGCCACATCGGAGGTTCCTGAGCCTATGCAACTGGGGTTGGCTCGACCTGCCATCTCTCAGGAGGAGAGACAACGCAGAAGATCTGCCAATCTGTGCCTCTACTGTGGAGCCCCGGGCCACTTCCGGTTGAATTGTCCAGTCAGGCCTTCGGGTAAGCCTGACCGACCTTGCTGCAAGGACAGTACTACCCAACTACTGGCAGTCTCTCATATCCCTCTTACCCTCTCGTTTCAGGGCCCCAGAGGAGAGACCGTTAGAGTCAAGGCTATCATCGACTCCGGAGCCTGCTCCTGCTTCTTCGACATCAACCTGGCCTCACAACTTCAGCTTCCAACCCGCTGTAAGGGGGTTCCACTCACCATCCAGCTGGCTGATGGATCTTCCATCAGCTCCGGTCCTATTACATCAGAGACTTTCCCCTTGATGATCACCATTCAAGAAGAACATCACGAATACCTCTGTTTTGATTTGCTCCCTTCTCCACTCTTCCCGATCATTCTGGGCATGCCCTGGTTAAAGATGCACAACCCAACCATTGATTGGAGCACGGGTGAAGTGTCTTTCCGTTCAGATTATTGTCTTCGCAGTTGTTTCCCTCGGGCCGGAATCCTTTTCTGCTTAGATTCCAAGAAGAAGGACTCTGTTCCCTCGGCCTATCATGACTTCCTGGATGTCTTCGACAAGTCAGGGGCTGACGCCTTACCCCCTCATCGCATCTATGACTGCCCTGTTGATCTTCAGCCAGGTGCCTCCATTCCCTTTGGAAGGACTTATCAACTATCTGAGCCAGAATCCCAAGTATTGAAGGACTACATTGATGAAAATCTCAAAAAGGGCTTCATTCGCCCATCCACTTCACCTGCCGGGGCAGGAATCTTTTTCGTGGAGAAGAAGGACGGTTCCCTTCGTCCATGCATAGACTATAGGGAACTAAACAAGATTACAATTAAGAATCGGTATCCATTGCCTCTCATGTCAGACCTATTCCAAAGACTCCGTACTGCCAGGATATTCTCCAAACTGGATCTCCGTGGAGCTTATAACCTGGTCCGTATTCGAGAAGGAGACGAGTGGAAGACAGCTTTCCGTTCTAGGTTCGGGCATTTCGAGTATCTAGTGATGCCTTTCGGCCTATGTAATGCCCCAGCCACATTCCAGCACTTCGTGAACGATATCTTTCGTGATTTCATTGATGATTTCATGGTGGTGTACTTGGACGATATACTAGTCTTTTCCTCTTCCCTGGAGGAACACCGGGCTCATGTCAAGAAAGTGCTGTCTCGTCTTAGGACTCACGGCCTTTACGCTAAACCTGAAAAGTGCGAATTCGAAAGGAGGTCTATCCAGTTTCTGGGGTTAAAGATTTCACCTGGCGGTCTAGAAATGGATCCACAGAAGGTCTCTGCCATTCTGGATTGGCCCGTCCCTTCTGATAGAAAGGCTGTACAGAGGTTTATTGGTTTCTCCAACTTCTATAGAAGATTTATCAAGAATTTCTCTCAAGTAGTGGCCCCCATCACACAATTAACCAGTACCCGGCAGACTTTCCACTGGACTTCCGAAGCCCAAGAGGCCTTTGAAAAGTTGAAGACCTGCTTCACTTCGGCGCCTGTTCTGAGACATGCGGAACCTTCTAAGCCTTTCATCCTGGAGGTGGACGCCTCAGAGATTGCTATTGGAGCCATCTTGTCACAACGATTCGATCCTAAAGACCTTCTCCATCCTATTGCATTCTTCTCGCGGAAACTTAACCCTGCTGAAAGGAACTATGATGTGGCGGATCGAGAACTCCTTGCTATCAAAGCCGCCCTGGAGGAATGGCGTTACTTATTGGAGGGAGCAGAACATCCTATCCTCATTTTCACAGATCATAAAAACCTCGAATATCTCCGTTCAGCCAAGAGACTGAAGCCTCGACAAGCAAGATGGTCCCTGTTTTTCTCAAGGTTTAACTTCCACTTAACTTACCGCCCTGGCTCTAAGAATACTAAACCGGACGCTCTGTCACGTATGTTCCATTCTGAGACTGTTCCCAGCTCAATTCCGGAGAATATCTTATCATCACAACACTTCTTACTTCTTCAATCAAGTCTACTCACTTCTATCCAACAGGAATCCGCTCTTCTTGACACCTCCCTCGATTTGCTGCTCAAGGATGGTCTCTACTATTACCAGGAAAAGATCTTTGTTCCTCCCAGGTCACGACTTTCTGTCCTTCAGGCCTGTCATGATGATAAGCTAGCAGGCCATTTTGGAATGGCGAAGACACTCGAGTTATTACAAAGAACTTTTTGGTGGCCTGAGATGACCAAGGACTGCTATCATTTTGTGGAGACTTGCGAGACCTGTGCCCGGTCCAAGAGTTCCCGCACCAAGCCCTGGGGTCTGTTGAACCCGCTGCCCATTCCAGAACGGCCCTGGGAGAACATAGCCATGGACTTCATAGTAGAACTTCCGCCTTCCAAGGGTTTCACGACTATCTTCGTGGTAGTCGACCGATTCTCCAAAATGGCACACTTCTTCCCTCTTAGGGGACTGCCCACGGCTGCAGAAACTGCGAAAATTTTTTTGAAAGAAGTAGTTAAACTCCACGGATTACCTAGAGACATTGTTTCAGATCGAGGAGTCCAGTTCACCTCTAAGTTTTGGCAGGAGTTGTGCAACAGACTGAATATTCACACTTCATTATCATCAGGCTATCATCCGCAAACTAACGGTCAAACAGAACGAACAAACCAGACCCTTGAACAGTACCTCCGATGTTTTTCATCTGCTTCACAAGAAGACTGGTCTTCACTCCTGGCCACTGCAGAATTTGCTTTTAATAACACAATCCATGCCTCCACCAACCAATCTCCATTTTTTGTGAATTATGGATTCCATCCTTCATTTCTGTTAGGTTTCAAGTCAGAATCTAAGGTTCCAGGAGTCCAGGAGAGAATATCTTCCATCACCGACAACTTCCTTAAAGTACAAAGAATTCTGAAAGAATCCCAAGAGAAGGGAAAGAGATTCGCCGACAGACACAGAAAGCAGGGGCCAAGTCTTGTACCAGGAGATCAGGTTTGGCTCTCTACAGTTAATTTAAAGCTTCGATGTCCATCCAAGAAGCTTGGGCCAAAATTTATTGGACCTTTTCCTATTCAGAAGCAGGTGAATCCAGTAGCCTTTAAGTTGTCATTGCCAAGGTCCTTACGGGTGCACCCAGTATTCCATGTCTCCTGTTTAAAGAAAGTGGAGGTTAGTAAATTTCCTGGACGTTGCCCTTGCCCTCCCGCTCCAGTTCTTGTAGAGGGGGTGGAGGAATTTGAGGTAGAGAAAATCCTGGATAGCAGGAGGATTAGGAATTCCATTCAGTATTTAATTAAGTGGAAGGGTTTTGGTATGGAGGAGAACTCTTGGGAACCGGGCAGGAATATTCACGCTCCGAGATTGATTAGGCAGTTCCATCAAAGATTCCCACAGAAACCAAGACCTGAGGGCACCCGGAGGTTGCCATTAGGGGGGGGGCAATGTCATACTCACCGGGTCCGTGACCCTCAACGCTTCCAGGCAGGGGTCTCTACGCGTGCGCGCGGAGGGACGCTGAGTCTTGTAGTCCCTTTCAAGTCAAGATGGCGCACGATGTTGCGCGCGCAGCGCGCATGCGCTGCGCGCTGGGCGCGCGTGCGCGGAGCTGTGTGCGCGCACGCGACGCTGCGCACTGCGCTTGCGCAGGGTGGTGCGCGCGTTCAGCACGGCGCACTGCGCATGCGCAGGCGTTAATTCTGGCGCCAGATTCAATTGCCACCAGTATTTAAGCAGCACTGCCCTTCACTGCAGTGCTGCTTGATCTGGCAGTTTGGCTAGTGTTCCTAGTGTGATACCTTGATATATTCATCTCTGATCTCCTGTTGTGACCCGGCCTGTGTACTCGACCATCCTTGAACTCCGCCTGCCCCGACCTTCGGCTTGTGACATCGATCATCCTTGAACTCCGCCTGCCCTGACCCTTGGCTTGTGACCCCGACCATTCTTGAACTCTGCCTGCCCTGACCCTTGGCTTGTACTGTGGAATACGTCTCTTCACCCCAGTCCTTCACTCAGTAGTATCCTCCTGTTCTCCGAACCACTGTGGAGCTTCCTCTGGCGCAACCTGGTGGGCACTAGGCAGCGAAGCGCGGCATCCCCATTAGGGGGGTGTTCCGGCATCTCCATTAGGGGGGTGTCGGTGAAGACCCGTGGTCACTTAGACTCTGCGCTGGAGTGGTTCTATATCAGTGGTGAGGTCAACAGTCTCCTGATCCTAACACATACAGTATATAACCGGTTCAGCCCCACAGTGTCGAAAACCTCATGCATCCGAGCAACGTTCACCTCCCATTCAATCGCCAATAACTTTATCACTACTTATCACAATGAATTCATCTATATCTCATTTTTTTCGCCACTAATTAGGCTTTCTTTGGGTGGTCCATTTTGCTAATAATTATTTTTTTCTAAATCCATTTTAGCAGGAAGATTAAGAAAGAAATGAAAATAAAAATCATTATTTCTCAGTATTATCAGATATTTTATTTAGAAATAAAGGTGCATTTTTTAAATTTGTGTCCATTACTATTTACAAGCTTATAATTTAAAATAATATAATAATATACTCTCTTGACATGCATATTTAAAAAGCTCAGACCCTTAGGTAACTATGTATGTTGTTTTTGTTTTTAATGGTAATTTTTTTTAATTAAAAAATGTATTTGGGAACGTTTTGGTGTGGGAGGGAAACAGCTAGTTTTAAATGTAAAATAATGTTATTGTTTAATAAAAAATGTATGTGGGTGTAGTTTACCATTTGGCCACAAGATGGCCACAGTCAAATGACTGTCAATGATCTCTGACAGTCAATGATCTCGCATCCAGGAACTAGAAAGAAGACGGGAAATTTTTTTTTGGGCAGAAAGACGGCGGTCTCTGATGAGAGCTCGTCGGTTTTTCTGTGGGGGACTTAGATTGGTGGATGGGAACTATATTCACATTCACTGATTGGGGGCTAGCGACAGGCGGCGGAAGCGTGCGTGTACCGCGCAGCAGCAGAGCCTATCTGGATGAACATGCTCGTCCAGATAGGCTTAACTGGATAACTATATATCTTCCACATATCATATAGGGCTTAATTTACACAATGGCCCATATGCAATTATCTTTTTCTCCTGAGTTTTCTCCTAGAAGATAATGTTTCACCTTCTATTTAAAGTAACTTTTCAACACTTTGCAACTAAAAAAGTACAAAAAAAGTAGATGAAAAAGTACTATCAAAATTATTTGGAGTATTTTCTTGCTTGCCAGTGGTTTAAAAGGCATTTTATTGACAATTTTGAAAATATCACTTAAGAGAAAACTCAGGAGAAAAAGTTAATTGCATATGGGACTATGGGCCTGATGCAATTGTCAGACTTGCCAGTGTTAAATGCTGGTGAGTCCGATAATCAGGCGACAATAAAGTCACCTGATCCAATTGCATTTAGCCCTAGGCAGGGTGCTAAAAGAACTCACTTGGGCGATATTATCGCCCAGCAAGTTCCTTACACGCTAACCTATTACACTTTGCATGCCTCCAGGAAGCGATGCTTCCCGGCAGACATGAGCGTTAGCTTAGACCTGCAAAAAGCAGGTCTAAACATGCTAACGCAGGACATCGCCGCTGCATCTGGGGGTCTCCTTTAATAAGGAGAACCCCAGAGCTCCCCGCCGGCCACCGCTCGTCTCTGCAACCCCCCACAAAGTTACAAAGCTACAAATTGCTTAAATTCCTTACTGCCGCTTTACACCCGTCGGCCGCCGCATCTCGCCACAAGTTCCCGCTGTGTAATTACAGTGTACGAGTTACTGTAATTACACTCACTAATAACAGAGTCCCGGCAAAGCATCTTTGAATCAGCCGCCGGGGCTCCCCATTGGTTCACAGGCTGGACCATTGGTCCAGCCTGTGAACCAATGGGGAGCCCCGGCGGCTGATTCAAAGATGCTTTGCCGGGACTCTGTTATTAGTGAGTGTAATTACAGTAACACGTACAATGTAATTACACAGCGGGGACTTGCGACGAGATGCGGCGGCCGACGGCTGTAAAGCGGCGGTAAGGAATTTAAGCAATTTGTAGCTTTGTAACTTTGTGGGGGGTTGCGGAGACGAGCGGCGGCCGGCGGGGAGCTCTGGGGGTCTCCTTATTAAAGGAGACCCCCAGATGCAGCGGCGGAAGATGGCGGCGGATGTTCGGCGGGTGTGCGCATGTGTGGGGAGCGAGGCCGTGGTGCTGATGGACAGCACCACAGGGTAAACCTCGCTCCCCATCGCCCGGTAATAGGGAGCATCGCTCAGGCTTTCGCCTGAGTAATACTCCCTAACGATCGGCCATCGCACGAGTGAAACTGGCAATAGGATTTGCCGGTAATCCTCGTGCGATGGCAAGGTGATAAGTAGCTCGCATCTGCAAGCTAATTATCACCTGGAATAGCATCAGGCCCTATGTGTCTCATGATTTATTATTTATTATTTATTTATTATATCTTATCTATAAAATACATTTTCAGCACATTTAAAGAAAAAAAATTCAGTAAGAATAAGTTTTTGCTGATCAATTTAGGCAGGGTTCACACTTGTCAAAATACGCAACATTTTTGTGAATCTGCAATCCCTACACATTCAGTGCAATTCTATGGAGAATAGCATGTTTGGTTCCCACTTCGCAAATTTGCATTTACTACTGCAGGAAAAAAAAAACTTTTACAGCATAATTTTTGTGTGGAACAAGAGGTAGAGGAAGGCGCTCACTCCACTCCAGGACAGTGCCAGGACCAGGACAACCAATCCAATTAAAATTTAAGGTAGAAAAATATAAGAGTGAACAGAGGCGCCAGCAGGATAAAAGGTACTAAAAAGTTTAAAATTCCTCCTGTACAGAGGCGCTTATTGTGACCTTGAGACTGTACTGCGTGTACTCCTATTTGTTATTGTCTGAGAAAGCGAGAATATACCTGCGAAACGCATTGCATGGTTGTCTGGAGTAAATAAATAAACCAGTTGTTGTTAAAAAGCTGACAGTATCTTGTCTACTTCAAGGAGGCGAGTCCACCACCACCTCCTGAGGAATTTTAAACTTTTTAGTACCTTTTATCCTGCTGGCACCTCTGTTCAACTCTTATATTACCAATATCCACTCCTGGTGGAGGGGTCGATCCCCATCTCTTTTTTCCTGATCTACAGAGAGCAACTTTTAATCCTGAGTGAGGACAGGTCTAATTTCCTCACCTGCCTGTACAGTGGTTACCTAGGAGGTAACCCACTTTTGTGAGTATATCCACTATATACTTTTCAATTCCAACCTATTGTTTTGCTTACTACACTATATTGGGGTCTCGGTGTCTCCACTCTTGTTTAAGGTAGAAAAATGCCCGCACGATGTCCATAAAAGTAGTATCCTTTATTATGGACATATCCAGAAATCACCCCACATCAAACAACTAGTTGTATGATATGGGGTGATTTCTGGATACGTCCACAATAAAGGATACTACTTTCATGGACATCGTGCGGGCATTTTTTTACCTATAATTTTGTGTGTAGTGTTGGAATTGCAGATTAATGCAATTCTATGGGAACACATAGAAAATGCAGAAAATGTGGGTAAACACATTATTTTTATGTAACTCGAGAAAATGATTTATTCCCTTTTCCTTTCATGGGGAAAGTTTTTTAAATGAATGAATTCTTAGTATGAGTAAACGAAGGTGATTCACTTGTGTTGTAAAGCTGTCAGGCTCTATGCCTTTGTTATCCTGCTGGTGGCAGCACTGGTGAACTGTGGACTTCTTCTGTCCACCAGCAGATGGCTCTTGTCTTGCTGGGAGTTGTGCAACTCCCTGACTTGCCAGCAGATGGAACTATGAGGAGATTGTGGCCATTCTCCTGATCAATTTTCTGCATATTTAAGGGTGGACTTCCTAGCAGCACATTGTTAGATCATTGTTAGATCATTCTGGAACTTGCAGTGTTGTGACTCTGGCCATTTTTCCTGTGCTTCCTGATCCTTGCCCTTGCACTCTGAACTCCTGGTATTGACCCTTGCTAGTCCGACTATTCTCTTTGCCTACTGTCTGTATTACTGATAATTTCTGATTACCTGGTTTGATTATTGCCTGTCTGACTTATCTCTTGTATGCCGATTTGGTTTTCCACTCATGTATATACTGTGAGATCTGTGTTCCTGTTTGTGGCATTGTATATATTGTGAGATCTGTGTTGTTGCATATTTGCTGTATATATTTTTATAGTTAGATAGTCAGTTAGAGGGGTTCTGGTATTGTGATTCATTGTGTTTCTTGGATTATATGATTGTATGTGTATGGTAGATAAATATCTGAATTGCTGCACCTTTGTAAATAAACATGTTTTCACCTTCAAATCCAACCTGTGCAGATCGCAGTATGTTCATATATGTGATTTATTGCACACACACACACACGCACACGCACACGCACACACGCACGCACGCACGCACGCGCGCGCGCGCGCACACACACACACACACACACACACACACGCACACGCACACGCACACGCACACGCACACACACACACACACACACACACACCACACACACACCACACACACACCACACACACCACACACACCACACACACCACACACACACACACACCGTTGCATACAGCAAGTCCTACTATTGTACAATAAATCCTCAATAGGTGGTTTCACTGGTGTAGAGCCATGTTGCAAACAATAAAGTGGGGTTATCAAGTTCATCTTTAGCTTGTCTCCCTCAATTGTCCATTTTACCAGCAAACAGTGCTTATCAGCAACCGATATAAGGCTTTTGAAATATATAATGTCTTTGCTACCCAATCCAAATTCTAAAGGGCGCTGCCTATATATATTCAACTATTTGAACCAAAACCAAAAAAGAGCCAACCTCTTAGGATTGGGGATATTCCCCTTGGCAGCTACACAAAAGAACAATGATTATGTAGCAAAGAGTAGAGCTGGATTGGTTTACAGCATGAAAGTTTATTCCTTAAAAATTCTATATTCAATATAAAAATTCTAATTCCAATAGGATCTATAAGAAATTGTCACGCATACATACGTCTACACTCTATTATTGCCTATTCACACACTCATTACCTTACACACAGGGATCACCTGATTCCCCTATAAAAACCTCCACTAAAAAAAGTCCAAATGGGTGGCACTCCTATTTCAATATATCATAAGTAGCGTGTGTCCATCTAAAAACAGCTTCTTTCTATAGATCAGCTAATATGTGCTCCACAATATGAGGGTTTTGCAATAAATATCTGCAGGAATCAGGGCTGAGTCTCTCTCACAGACTCTTCCGTATCTCCACCCCGCTGTCCACGTTACTTGTTCCCCTATGTGAAAAGTCACTCACGGTTTCCAAGGTATAGTTCCTCACGTTGGGTCCCGGCCGGTGACCCTTTCTCATACCACACGTCTCCAGATCCTTTAGTCGGCAGTCTCCTCTGTCCTCCTCCGGAGACGCTGTGTCCCTCAAGCCTCGCTCTGCGTGTAAGGATGGAGCGCAGCTCCCGGGTCAGCTGCTCAATCGGACAGTATCTCAACAGTATCACTTCCTCCGGACATCTCTGTGATACTGTTGAGTTCCACACACTGTGTTCCACATGCTACTGTTTTCCGTGTTGACTTAATCCGCAGCTGTGGGATTTGCAGGCTATGTTAGGATTAATGGGGTACAAGTTGTATACCACAGGGGCACCCCTCAGGCAGATCAACATGTTTTGAAGACTTTGACGGCCATCTTCCTCAGGATCAAATCTTCTATTCCCTCTCCATCCTTGCTTTTAAATACTTCCTGGGGCTACGGGATTCCCCTCTTCATCACTCTTAACCCTCCTGGCGGTTTATAAAAAATCCGCCAGGGGGGAGCAAAGTCTTTTTTTTTAATTTATGTTTTTATTTTTTCATGTAGCGAGACAAAGTCTCGCTACATGATAGCCGCTGCTCAGCGGCATCCCCCCAGCCCCTCCGATCGCCTCCGGCGATCAGAGATCAGGAGATCCCGTTCAAAGAACGGGATCTCCTGGAGGGCTTCCCCCGTCGGCATGGCGATGGGCGGCATGACGTCACCAACGTCATCGACGTCGTGACGTCATTGGGAGACCCGATCTACCCCTCAGCGCTGCCTGGCACTGATTGACCAGGCAGCGCACGGGGTCTGGGGGGGCCTCACGGTGCAGCGAGCGCCGCGTAATCGGTGCAGAGCGGCGGTGATCAGAGGGCACACACAGCTAGCAAAGTGCTAGCTGCGTGCTGCAAAAAAAAATTATCAAAATCGGCCCAGTAGGGCCTGAGAAATCCCCCTGCACGGCATAGCCCGTGCTCAGCACGGGCTTACCGCCAGGGAGGTTAAGTGTCTTTGCTACCATTGACCTCTTGGTTGTGATTGGGCCAGGCAAGGTTACGAGTGCTCTGATTACACATCTCAGAGCAAGCAAATACTGGTACCACTATGATTGGGTGGCTGTGTTGCTGAACAAGGACATTAGACATAGAACAGGATCTCTCTAATCATTGCAGTACAATGTCAGTGAAAGCATTGCAGATAATAGTGACATATCTGGGAAAGAGACATCATTTCACCCACAAAGAGCTTGGCCGCTATGAGTTCCAAGCTGTGGCTCTCATCGAGGAAACACACATGTAGCACATGAACTGAACTCCTAAACAAGAGGACACCATATACACAGTCACTGTACCCCTAAACAACTAAACTCCTAAACAAGATGGACACCATATACACAGTTCCTATACATGAATGTGTAGGCTTAAGATGGAAAGTTTTCACTGCTGACTGCATTACTGCATGGATGGAGAGTGGCCTAGTGTCAAGAAGTTGGCACAGATGCTATCAGTACATTTCACCGCCACCCACCCAGCATTTTTATGGTAGAGTGCCAATAGCAATGTTCTATGCCAGTAACCGCTGCCTGAAAAGTACATTATATATACTGTATATATTGCCACCCTCCTCCTCCCAGCATCACAGAGGCTTTGTAAAGCTTAGTGAAGAATATAGTCCTGGAATTGCCTTGTGCAGCATTCATTTTATATACACTGCTGTATTTATCTCTGACTGTCCCATGTATACTAGATATGAGCAGAGTAAGATGCTGTGACAACAACCTTCTGGAACGTACGGACAGACAGTCTAATTTAAATGAACTGCATTATGACAGGGTAACTTGTACAGCACTACCAAACAGTAAAACATAGTTTTAATTAATTTAAAGATTGTACCTAATCAGGGCTGATATACTGTGTGGCATATTTTTACATGTGAACCTGTAGTACTGCTTTAAGAATTTCTCGTGGGTGTGCTTGGTTTTAAAGCTTTAGTGGCATTTCTGATGCTTGAAATTCAGTAGTCTTGATGGCGTTGCATGCTTTAGTTCTTTTTATGTCACTTTTGGAAAAGCATGATAAATTGTGTATCCCAGATCAGCATCATCAATGAAAACATTGGTGTACATTACCTGACATATAAAGCATAAACTCAACAGCATTGGAAGGCTCACAGACTTTGTGTATAACTAGAATTGGCAAGCTCTTGTTACCAGCAGAAAACCATCCATTTCTGCCTGTGCATTCAGTTCCGCCAGTGGTAAGAGACAGAGACAGTGAATTATTGCAACTTATATCTTATCTGTCTTCCATCCCCTTGGTATTTTAAGCAGAAAATGCAAATACTGTAGATTGGTATGTCTCCTAATTCCCTTGCCACAAGTGGGACTTTCTGCACATTTACAATTATTTTAATTACGTGACCTTTGTGTAAGACTGTACATCATTTTTCTTCTGCTGTTAGAAATTCAACCTGCATTTATAAATTACACTTGGCAGTGATACAGTGTGCTGGCTCTCCCAATGCTGAGTTCCACATTAATGATAAACACTATGTACTAGTTGTCATGAACAATTTGATTTACTTTTTCAAATCTGAGCAAGATCATGTCTAGCTAGTGTTTAACAAGCCTTGCTATTGTCACACAGGAATGGGAACACAACACACTGTAAATGCATAGATAGGAGACTAGAGTCATATGCCAGTGATTACCATTCTGATTCAAATCTTCTTGCTTTTACTGATGGCTAACACAGTACAATATTCTACTGCTACTACTATACCAGCAATTAGAAATGTATACACAAATAAATGATGTATGTATCAAGAGGAGAGGTGGGATGTGTTCTTTGTGGGCCTAGAGTATAGTGCACTGACTAGTGTTTTCTGATCTATCAGATAATTACCCTAACAAAGGATGTGCTTAAAGCTTATGGGAACTGTAAAAAAAACAAAACAAAACAGATACTTCAGATCTTCAGAATCACTTGGGCTCCCAAAGGCTTCCAAAGCCTCCTTCGGTGGCAGAGAGCAGTATTTGACCAATTGTTCGAATACTGCTACTGGGGGAGTCAGTCCTGGAACACGGGGACTATTAGAGGAGCAAGGATCAAGAGCCTTCCCTCTACTAAGATAATTTTCTGGTTGACTCTTTTTTTAAAGTTTTTTTAGGTTTCTATTTTTTTTTAGGTTTTTATTTACTTTTAAGTAGATCAGTCATGAAGATGTAAAAAAAACCACTACTGTGTAAACACCACAACTGGTAAAACACAGCGTTTATAAAATTTAAAAATACTCAAAGGTTTTTATCTTAAATGACTTTTAATCAGTGTAGGAATAGTTTGATGGAAGTTTAGAAAAATCTAAATGTCAGGAATAAGTAAGGGACATCAGTTACACATAACATTGTTATGTGAATAAGAGTAGAGCTTTCAGAAGGAATAGTTGGTTGCCTCCATCCACTGAAAAAGCTTGTGCCCCAGCTGTAGGTTACTGGAGCATGACTCATCCATCACCACTTATCTCTTATCTGTATTCAGATACATAACCCCACAGGTCATGCAGGCTTGTGTGCAGCTCACTGTTATCTGTGCTGGTCTGTGGCTGTTCAGTAGCTGGCCTGTAGGTATTGACCCATGTCTCCAGGGTCCTCTCTGTGGGTACTTTACCGGAAATCATTGTGATGGATGGGTCACAATCCATTAACCCATGGCCGGGGCTTTCAATGGAATGCATCATACTATGGATATGGACGCTAACTTATATAGTGCCCCTTGTTTGATGCATGGACACTGTCTTTGTGCCCCCCCTTGGCATGCATAATAGTCGATTGCAGTTACACCTTTAATGATCTATATATATTAATGTTTTATTTTGCTTTTGTCTTAGATTCTCACCTGGGTTTCCAATTTGCATTTCCTTATGAATTTCTTTATTATTTCCTCGATTTATGTTTAATTATTTGTAATAATATGTTAATTGTGTTGAACTCAGCTCTTCTTGGCCACCGCACCTAATTTATGCGCTCCACTGTGCAAGTTTACACAGTGGTAGCGCTATGTCTGCATGTTTGGTCGCTCCGGATCAATCTTATCTTAGGGCCACCGTAGTCCCCCTCACTATGCGCTCCAGCGGGGTTTCCGCGCTGTGAAGCGCATCTACACATGCGCACTAGTGGCTCTCACACACCCGGCCACCGTAGTTCAGTTGAGCGTGCACCGGCCGGGCACTTCCGGCCTGTGTTAACGCACATCCTCTGCTTCGTGCGCCTCATTGACAGGAAGCATTTGTCGGAGCACTCCACAGCAGACAGGTAATTACTAACAGGCTGCGGCTGATTACGCCATTTAACTTTAGATATATAAGCATCCCATATCCCATAATCCTTAGCTCCTGATGAAGTGATCATAGAGATCACGCCACGCGTGGAGCCTCACATGCCTCCCTCAACCTGATATCATCACCATTCATTTTGTGGAGTCCCTGGTCGGTACAGTATGCCATACCATTTGGTAGTCACATGTTAGCCAGCTGTATATTTGCTCACCATCATCTCATTGTTTGCATCACGCTATTTACTAGCATGTCTATGAGCATATGCCTTATTGCACGTTAGGTGATAGATCTGTTTCACCCATCTATTCTTTCTTTTACTCACACTTTATCAGCAACTGTTTCCAGTGCATGACCCGGGTCTCCATTCTTTACTTGGGGCTCTTATTTTGAGCCTCAGGTTAAAGTGTATTGTTGTTTCAGGCCATTATTATTTTATTGAGGTGAAGCATCATTTATTATGGCATTATCATGTGTCTTTATAATGGGTTTTTGACTTAGTGGGTTATAGGACCCCTTTTTAAGTGTTTTTATGGTCTTTGGATGTTCAATAAAATTTGTATTTTTCTGAATATTGTTTGGTGGTGCAGTTTGTGTACAGCCTTGTCTCTCTGTTTACATTACCGGAAATCATTGTGATGGATGGGTCACAATCCATTAACCCATGGCCGGGGCGTTCAATGGACAAAGGCAACCAACTGCCCCTTCTGAAAGATATGCTTTCATTCACAGAGCAATATTTTCAATATTATTATCTAAGTTATGCCGCCTTTTTTCCACATCCCCAGTGAAACCATAATTCATCAACGAGAATGGATATGCAAATTTAAATAAGTATAGCCAAGTCGTAGTCCCTATTAAGGCCCTTGGGTGCAAGTTTATTAATCCAATAATTCTCCCTTATAGCTAAAAGTTTGTCTGTCCCCCCCCTCTTCGTGGAATTGGTATCCCCTCAATCACCTGGACCCTAAGCTGTGACAGAGAGTGTTGTTTAGAACAAAAGATCAGAGACAGAAAGCTCCCGATTTTTATTCCTGATGTTGGACTTATGTGAAGCCAACCGATCTCTAAGGGGCTGGGTCATTTTACCCACATACCCCAGCCCGCAGGGACATTTCAGCAAATACACCACAAATCTGGAATCACAGCTAAAGCTACCTCTAATGGTGTATTTTGTCCCTCGGCTGGGGTGGGTAAAAGTGTCCCCCTTCACTAAATAGCTGCATAAATGACAACCTAAACAAGGGAATAATCCATTTCTTCTAATAACCTCACTTTTTTCAGGACCCAAATCATGTTTGACTATTTTATCCCTTAGAGATCGGTTGGCTTCACATAAGTCCAACATCAGGAATAAAAATCGGGAGCTTTCTGGGGATGTGGTTCTTTTCTTGCAGATAATGGTGGATGTGGTGTGGGCGGCTGGAGCCTGACAGGTTGAGCTATTATAGCTTAGTTTGATTATAGTGTATATTGAATATGGGCATATTGCCCTGCTCTGGCTGTCTTGGCTCTTGCTCCCCACTTCTTCACCTTGACCATAGGGGTGGCAATCCCTGCTGGCACAGACTTGATAGACATACCCACGTGGCTAATTTTTATATATAGGGGCGTGCTTTTTAAGATCTGTATTGCACTGAGCGGCTAGTGGGCGGTCACGGGGCGTTCATATCGCCTTGGTGACCACACCGTGCCGCTTTCCTCAACGCCTCAGACGCGGACTTTTCCGGCGCATTTTCATTGGTTAGGGAGTGACCACGTGGTGTTTACACCACGTGATGTGCCCCGCACGGAGTCCTTGAGCGGACGTTGTCGGCGGTGATAGGATTGGCGGCCGCATTGATCTACACGCACGCCATTGGTCTTTTTGTAGCAGGTGGGTTGTGATATTGCGTATACACGCTCCACCCTTATACCTGCTGTATAGGCGGACGCCGTCGGCGGGGTGATGATTGGTTCCCGCATGGGTGACTCCTCCTCCCCCGTTTTTTCTACACAGTGCGGTGTCGCGAGTCTGTTAGGCGGCTGGGGATTGGACACCGACCTGGGGACTTCATAAGCGGGCGTTGTAGGCTCTCTTTGGATTGGTCACCAGTGCCTACATTGAGACTCTGTATAGGGACACGGTGATCCGTATTCATATGCTGTCCTTAGTGTTTTACACGAAAGGGAGCGTTGGGTGAGTGTCCTGTGATATAGGTACATGTATGTATTAGACTGCGAGATCATGACTACACAATTCTAGTGTATGTAACCATGTTTTTGATATCTGTCATGCGATTGGTGCTTTTGTTACTGATGAATATGTATATATGCTAATTAGCAGTTCTCTATGGGGTCCTCTTGGGGGCCTTATAAATAGGTTATAAGCAATCTTTTAGTCAGTGTGGGCCTGCCATGATTTGAGAAAGGACTGGAAGTGGCCCGAAACGCCTGTGCGTCATCTGAGGCATACCCACATGTGGTTTTTAAAGTGATGTAATATTTTTAACTGAAGATTGTTCAATAAAACCGTTTTTAGATGGTGCTAATCTGACGGAGTATATGGATATTTACTTGTGACTCCAAAGGTGATTATAGCACATCGACTGAACCATTGGTGCTAGTACAATTTCTTACAAGCCGCCTTTTTTCCTGACATTTAGTTTATTCGAAATATCTGTAAAATGTCAAATTATTCCTATATATAGATATAGTATTTTAAGATAACCTTTGAGTATTTTTACATTTTATGAACACTTTATTACCATTTATGTTGATAGTTTACATAGTTATGTTGTTATGTTATTACATTTTTGTGACTGATCTACTTTAACTTTCTTTCCAAGTACTGTCTTAATAATATACAATCCATTGTCCTTTCTCATCTAGCATCTAATAACAGTATGGCTTTCTTGGCTCCCCTCCAGAGATACAGATGCGCAAGAAACTCTCCTGACATGCAAATAAGCAATAAGCTTCACCATGGAGGAGAAGTTGAAACTCTGAAATCACTAAAACAACACAAAAGTTATGAATGAGAAGATAATGTAATGCTGGGCATACACGGAGCGTTTGCTCTTTATCAATCGAGCCGCTGATGGCTCGATTGATATTATCCGACAGGTCCGATGACCCGCCGGATAGATTCCCCGCTCGACAATAGCGGGGAATCGAGCGTAAGATGAGCACCTGCGGGGTCGAGCGGGGATCGATCCAGGCGCCGGCGGGGACGAGCGGGGATGTGCCGGGATCGACCCAGCGGCTCTGTGCCGTGTATGCCCAGCATTACTCACTATCTATGAATATATAAAGTCAGCGCAGGTCTATAGTAATACAGCTTTCGTCATTTTCTGGTATACAGGATCTTAGAACTAAAAAGGCAAAGAAGCAAGCCTTACCAGATTCAAACAACCCACATTATAAGGTTGTAAACGAGTTTGATAGATGGTCCACAGAACTTTCAAATGGTGTTGTTTCACCAGCGATGTTGCACACCACAGATTCCTCCGGATTATAGTAGATATCCTGAGGTCACAGAGACTAGTCAAAGGGGAGTCCAGTAGGATAGTGACATGAAAGAGATGTACGGCACATCTAAGTGCAAACCGTCTTTATTACATAACAAGTAAAACAATTTAAAAACAAGGATAAAGGAAAACTCACATACGGTGCCCGTGCACTGAGAACCCCGAAAAAGTAGTGCGCATAAAATGGTCAATAGAAGACCTCAAATAAAGTGGTGCCGCCTGTCGCCTTCCCGACCCGTTTCGCAATCTTGCGTCATCAGAGGAGAAGACAGTGTCCAGACTGAGGTCTCCTTCTCTGTTATCCAGTGTATTTATTTTCAGTAACTGTTCACTGCTGTCATATACTGTAATCACTACAGATATTATGATTGAATCTGATCAGAGAGAGATCTATTCTGTTGGCTGCCAATACATCCCTTGGGAATCTGCACTGTGACTCCATATTTGCTGCCTCACCACCTCCGACACTTTCCCTCCAAATGTTAATGTGCCCCCTCCCCCGGTGCCTGTGCATTAAAATCGTTCACCTGTTCACGACTGTCCAGCTCCTCCTGCTTCTCAATTTGCATCCCACATGAGTGCCGCGCTTAACATGTGGTGCGTGTGTGACATCACACACGTGCCAGTGCTATACTTGGCTGCCACGTGGGATGTGAATGGAGGAATCAGGAAGAGATGGACACTTGCGACTGCTGGACAGGTGCGAGATTTTAACACATGGGCACCAAAGGGCACATTAACATTTGGGGGACAGCAGCTGGGGGTTCTATTGTGTTCGCCAATCGACTATGGTGGCCCAAGATTTTCCAGCTTTCTCAATTGATACATTGCTAGATGTATGGCCACCTTAAGTGAATTGTTACCCTGACAGATTGGTAATCTGCAGGAGACGTTACTTACTGCAGAATACTGGCTAATTCTGAGTTCAAGTGACTTCTCTGCTCAAGGCCACCATCAGAAATTTTTGAGCTCATATTGTCAAACCTACTGGGCCCACCTCACTCCCCTCTGCCTCCACATGGCAAATCACAATCTTTGAAGGCCTGAACACACTAACATCCGTGTGACTGCTTTTCAAGTGCTCCCATGCCTGGGAATGTTCTATGTACGCTCAGTTTATAAAGACTGCACTTGCACAGAATGCTCCCAGCTATGGGAGCACAATGGAAGAGGCAGGCAGCCCGAAACATTGCAAGTGCAGTGACCATTAACCCAGCTGATTGTGTGGACCTCATAGGAGCACAGCAAATTGGACAGGAAGGGTATTGAGGGAGCTAATGGACTACAGGGAGCTGGAAGGAGCCCCGGGTTTGAAAACATGCGTTTTCCCCATTCAACACATGTTTACTTTAATCACTAACTGGTTAAGGTAACTCCTGAATGAGCCTCCTGACACCTCTCAGCACATTGATGGGCAGCCCAGGTGTGACACTGGGCCCCAGATTCACTAGGGCCCGAAACAGCAGTCCCCCGTGATGCACTGAAGGCAGCCCTGCCTCTGCTTATTTTAACACTTCAATTCCTGACTTGAGCTATTTGTACTTTCAATGTAATAAACTGTTGCAATGCATGTCCATCAAAGGATTTTATATAATAAATATTTATTTTTTTTCTCTTTATAATCTTGAAATAAGTGGAGCTATTAAAATAAGATGTGGCATTGTACTAAAATAAAGCAACTATAGACAAGAACAATGTAAATTGTTTGTTGTATTTTAAGATCATTATAGTGCTTAAAAAAACAAAACAAAACAAAAATCTTTGAAAAGACCAATACTGAATACTCAGCTTTATCTTTCCAGGAGTAAACTATTGTAAATGTTTAGAAAACCCCAATTATTTAATCATCTAGAGATCTGAAACCACCAGGCAAGCAAAAATAATGAAAAATGGCTCTTATTAATTCAAGAAATAAATGCAATAAAATATAACCATACTTCTCATATTATCCTCCAGTTATGTTTAAGTTACACGTTCTTCAGAATCTGCATTTTTTTCCTTTTTTTTAATTGACACGGATTTTATGTTTGTTCCTCATTATCCCAATGTTTATTATTTGTTCTCATTTTCTTTAATGTTTCTCTATGCTATTATGCTGAGTAAGTTTCATGGATATGCATTTCTAATTATACTCTATATACTGTATGTATAAGATGGGATCATCCTACCTAATAATCCTCAAGTGTCCCTGCGTCCTGTCCTTGCCTTAGGTTTCACGGCGCCCTGAACAAAACCTGATTTTTGTGCCCCCCTTCATCCTCCTCGCACGTGCGCGCACACACGCGCACACTAACACAGGCCCATATGTAATTCACCTTTTCTCCTAACATATCTCCTAGGACAGTGGTTCCAACCTTTTTGATGTCGTGACACATCACGTCAAATGCTCAGATCTCCGTGACACATCACATACTGTATGTATAATAGAATAAATACTATTATGGATGGAAAGAGTGCATTCTCCTGAACATACTTAAAAATAAAGGCTAGAACCTCTCAAGAATATTAATAAAAACAATCAGTGGGAGGGTTAGCGCCCCCCTCCCCCCCAAATTCAGAATGATAGCACAGCACCGACAATTAGCACCACGCGTTATAGCCGCAGTGCGCCCACTACCTGCCCCCCCCCCAAAAAAAAACGCCCTCAGACTCAGTATAGCCAGGTTTAGGTGCACTCTGTATAGGATCTCATGTGTAGGTGCCCTCAATATAGATTGCCAAGTATAGGTGCCCCCAGTATAGGAAGTCAGTTGAAGGTCTCTATTGCCCCCATAGGTAGCCAGGCGAAGGTGCCTCCAGCATAGGTAGCTAGGTGTTGGTGCCCTCAGTAAAGGTAGCCAGCTATAGGCGCCCCCTTGGAAGCCGGCGCCCTGAGCAACCGCTCTGGTCGCTCAGGTCAAAGGCCGGCTATGTGTCCTTGTGTCAGTGCTTTTGCACTACTGCGCATGTGAGGCATTGACAGCCATTGGGACAGGACGCAGGGCAGGATGGCTGGCCGAGCGGGCGGACATGTGAGCGTGCGACGGGCAGGTGCATGCACACGCGATGGGCGGGTGTGGGTGTGCGGTGATGACAGACCTAGAGCCAGTTTTCAAACGGGCTTAGGTCACTAGTACATTATATACCTTAAAGTTGAATTTCTTGTTGGCTTTGGACTTTAAGTTTCACTCCAGGCAAAAATGTTTTACTATATCTTTGTAGATAGAGCAATTTTTTTATTTATTCTTGAGCTCTTTGTTTAGCAAATCCTGCTAATATTATAAATGGGAAAGTTTGGATGTTTGGATGTTTGTTACTCAATAACGCAAGAATGGCTAAACGGATTTGAATGAAATTTGGCATACAAATAGTACATAACCTGGAATAACATATAGGATACTTTTTATTCCCATAACCAAAAACTGGGCAGAGACAAATACAAATTTCACTGAAAAACTTAAAAAGCAGCCATTCTTAGACTGTTAATGGTTGGCTTCTCAAACTTTGAACAGCTGGTCACTGGGTGACTGAGATTAATATTCAGAAAAAGGGTGGAGCCTAAAAAAGCCAATCAAAATTCACCTATTGATTTTCTAGGGGAAAATGTAATTGCTGCCATTCTTGCACTGTTAATGGCACAAGCCCCAAACCAGGTACAGTTAGTCATTGGGTGACTGGGGTTCAAATTCAGAAAAGGGGGTGGAGCCACAAACAGCCAATCAGATTTGTTTCATTTCAATGCAGATTATTGATGCCAAAGACCGCAAAGCTCACAAACTTGGTCATTGAGTAATTAAGTAATTGTGTGTTAGGGTTAGAAGAAGTGGGAACAGCCAACACCAGCCAAATACATACCCGGGCAGCGCAGGGTTCTCAAATTTTGCCCAATTGGTCACTGGGTGACTGGGATTAATATTCATAAAAGAGGGTGGAGCCTACAAAATCCAATCCAAATCCATTTATTGCTTTTCAAGGGGAATATTCAATTACTGCCATACTTGCACTTTTAAGGACACAAGCTTCAAACCCAATACAGTTGGTCATTGGGTGACTGGTGTTCAAATTCAGAAAAGAGGGTGGAGCCACAGCCAATCAGATTTATTTAATTTCAATGCAAATTATTGATGCCAAACACTGCACAGCTCACAAACTAGGTCATTGAGTAACTGAGTAATTGTGTGTTAGGGTTATAAAAGTGGGAGGAGCCAAAACCAGCCAAATACATACCCGGGCAACACCGGACCATCAGCTAGTATCAAATAAATCACTTAATAACATACTGTATGTAGTCATGCGCCCAGATTACTGACTATTTCAAATCACATAAAGTGTACATATCTGAAGCTTCCTCTAGCCCCCTTCACGCTGATTAGTCCCTCGCCGTCCTCCTCTGCCACCTCAATCCTCCACAATCTAGCTTGTAATTGGCCAGTCGGGGGCCAGTTGGTGCTGACGCAGTATGGCACTGTGTGCTCCCCTCCAGTGCTCCTGCGGGCAGGAGTGTTCTGCACCTGCTCAGTAGTACTGCACAGGTGCAGAGCTCTTCTGGCCACAGGAGCACAAAGGGATGCGTGCAACCAGGCTGCGCATGTGCAGTAAGCTCCAACTCCCAAAGTTACCAGGTCAGATTAAAGAGGAATGAGGCAGCAGAGGAGGATGGTGAGGGACCAATCAGCGTGAAGAGGGCTAGAGGAGGCCCCGGGTATGTATAAAACTTTTTTTATCCATCATTTCAGATTTACTTTAATAACATATATGGTCACGTGCCAAGATTACTGACCAGTTCTTGCATAAAGGACTGTCTGTGCTACTGGCTACAATTTCCTCAGAGAAATGTAGCCTCTTAGGGCTCAACCACACTGTAAGCGCTTTTCTGAGCACTTGTGATTGATAAGCTTTTTAAAAATCTCAATCATTGTTATACTGTATGTAGAGAGGGCAGGCACACAGGACCAATGCAGTGCCCTAAAGGAGTGCTGCATTACCAAATCTCATTATATGCTTATACAAAGAGGAAGAGCAGCAGCGCACACCCATAGAAAACGCCAGTACTTTATTAAAACATCTTTAAAACAGCATCAGTAAATGGCAACATCCGCAATGGAGCAATGGAGAGAAAGGAATCAATGGTATGTACAGAGGTTGACAGTTTCGCACCCACCTAGGGGGTGCTTCATCAGGACCTGATGAAGCACCTCCTAGGTGGCCTTTTATATGGACTTTTTGCACATAAAATCAATTTTACTTTCTACTTTGTACATAATTATGAGCCAATGAGACAAAGAAAACTGAATATTTAGTAATTAAATACCCAGAAGAATACTGTTGCCATGGTTTCCAGCAAGTTTCTGAAAAAAAGTGAAAGCAGTTGTTAAAGACTGATGTTGAAAAATGTAATGGTACTCAGTTACAAAATTAATTTTATAGTGATGATGCAAGGAATTTTATATAACATTAAGTACAAAAAGTATAGTCGCTCTTTAAAGCTCACCTGAACCAGAGAAATAGAGGCAATGTTCATTTATTTGGGGTTTCATCCAGCCCCCCGTAGTCTTTGAGGTCCCTCAGTGTCCTCCGGGTTTCCTCTGTTTTACCGCTTTTTTCCCAATTAATCTCAATGATCTGGCAGGGTTCATACTGTGCCACATGCACTGTCCTGGCTGTGCGCCTCCTCGGTTAAAGGACATCTATCGTGTATATCATAACGTTTCAAATACATGTGAATACATTCAAATAAGAAGTACATTTCTTCCAAAGTAAAATGAACCATAAATTACTTTTCACCTATGTTGCTATCACTTATTGTAGGTAGTAGAAATCTGACATTACCGACAGGTTTTGGAGTAGCCAATCTTCTCATGAGGTTTTTCTTTATTTTCAAAAGCACTTAGTGAATGGCAGTTGCTCCGTCCAACTTCCAAAAAGGTGTGAAGTCAGCAGGGAGGCTGGCCAGCATCTTTGTGTAAATACTTTTCAGGGAGTGTCTTTATAAAGAATAAAGGCCCTGCTGAGAATCCCCCATGAAGAGATGGACTAACCCAAAACCTGTCGTTTCTGTCAGATTTCTACCACCTACTCTAAGTGACAGTAACATAGGAGAAAAGTAATTTAGGGCTCATTTTACTCTGTAAGAAATGTACTTCTTATTTGTATGTACGTTAAATACAATGTAAATACATTACATTCGCGATAGTGGTCCTTTAAGATCCCATAACCGCAAGCATTCTGCACACACACAGTTTGTAAAGACTTGTAACTGTGTATGCGCAGAGCACTTCTTATTAGAGAGCGTGATCAAGGAGACAGTTACAGCACATGAGTTGATGGGTGATGGACTTTACTTGGGGTGATAGGGAAACAGTTAGGGAACCCTGAGGACACCAAGCCTCCTGCAGCCGTCCGGTGCCCGCGCCGGTCCTTCGGTGCCCTCCGGTCTCCCTCCGCCGCTAAGTTTCGTTTTCGGACGACTGCCAGTCGTCCTCGGGCCACTTCCGCATTCCTAGTCGTAAACTGCAGTAAAGCGTGTCCGCATGACGCGTTTGGCGTCATGCACATGACACGTTTGGCGTCATGCGGACGCGCTTTACTGCAGCTTACGACGAGGAATGCGGAAGAGGCCCGAGGACGACTGGCAGTCGTCCGAAAACGAAACTTAGCGGCGGAGGGAGACCGGAGGGCACCGAAGGACCGGCGCGGGCACCGGACGGCTGCAGGAGGCTTGGGAAAGCCCCCAGGTAAGTGATTTTTTTTTCCCCGCCGGTTAAGGTTCCCTTTAAGGGAAAATTGCTTTTTTGCACAATGATCATGGATACTGACAGATGCAGTCATCACATTACCAGGTTTTCTATTCTAATTATTTAGGTTGAATAGATATTGATATCATCAGGGGTGGCAGAGGTGAGCTTCTCACTTTCCTGTTTTGCTTTGCATGGACCTCCGGGGACACTCTCCAGTCATATTAGAGACTCGATGGAAAAACATGTTACTATAAAACCGTTTAACATAAAAATGCTCGGAGGAAAATATAGTGTTCAAATGCCAAATTAAGATAGTGTTCAATGAAACAACTCACATTTCATCATGGAATGGGATACATACTGTAAAAAAATTAATTCTGTAAACAGAATGTAAAATAAATAAATAAATAAACAGATTTTGATTTGATCGCAGAAACTATTGCTTGTGCAAAATGAATTCTCTTGACTCACAGACAAATGAATTCCTGCTGTTCAATAAAGGCTCACTAGGGTTCTACAAGACAGATGCAGACAGTACTTTGTGGCTCTTGTAAGTGATTTCCATGCTGAGACAACATCTGAAACTTGTCTACAGGAAGCTTTTTGATGGATGTAAATATTTATATCAACCAATCACTGGGTAAATATATTTTTCCCCCTGAAAGAGAAATGTAGCAGTTTTTTTTTATATTTAATTAGTTTTTGAGCATCAACACGCACCTTTTGTAAATATTCATATAGTACAGTCACTGTGTGAAAACCTATTGGAGGGTTTTGCATGCAGGTACCACTATTGGAGGGAGACACCTTTCTGCAGGAGTTCCTCCTTTATTATCTACAGGGCCCACCACATTTCCATAGGAGCTAACTACATATGATCAGTGAACGTTTAGGTTACGGTATTATTTTTTTAAATGTCCAGTTTGAATGCCACACCGAAACCATGGCGTGCCGCATGCATACATTGATGGGCAAAATGTACAGCTCTCTTGGTTGCTTGTGCCTATACCCCCTGAGATGTAAATCCATGTTGAATACGGTTAAAGGACACCAAAAGTAATAGGGATATGGAGGCAGACATATTTATTTCCTTTTAAACAATACCAGTTGCCTGGTAGTCCTGCTGATCTGTCTGGCTGCAGTAGTGTTTGAATCACACAGCTGAAACAAGCATGTTCTAGCTAATATAATCAGACTTCAGTCAGAAATATCTGATTTGCATGCGTGTTCATTGTCTATGGCTAAAGGTATTAGAAGCAGAAGATCAGCAGGGCAGCCAGGCAATCTGCATTGTTTAAAAGGAAATAAATATGTCTGCTTCCATATGCCTCTCACTCTAAGGGCCATATCCTATTCAAGGTGATAAGTAGCTTGCAGATGCGAGCTACTTATCACCTTGCCATCGCGCGAGGATTACCGGCAAATCCTATTGCCCATATCCTTCGCGCGATGGCCGATCGTTAGGGAGCATTACTCAGGCGAAAGCCTGAGCGATGCTCCCTGTTACCGAGCGATGGGGAGTGAGGTTTACGCTGTGGTGCTGTCCATCAGCACCACGGCCTCACTCCCCACACATGCGCACTCGTCCGCCGAACATCGCCGACATCTTCCGCCGCAGCATCTGGGGGTCTCCTTTAATAAGGAGACCCCCAGAGCTCCCCGTCGGGTCGCCGCACAGTTTAGAAGCCAGCGCGCAGCTCTGCCGGCTCCTCTGTCATACGTACCGCCGCCAATCACCCGCCGCCTCTCGCCGCAAAATCCGTCACGTAATTACAGTGTATCTAACACTGTAATTACTGTGCGCATAGAAGGAGCCCGGGCAAAGCATCTTTGAATCTGCAGCCGGGCTCCCCATTGGTCTGCTGTCTGAACCAATAAAATGGCTCACACAGCAGACCAATGGGGAGCCCGGCTGCAGATTCAAAGATGCTTTGCCCGGGCTCCTTCTATGCGCACAGTAATTACAGTGTTAGATACACTGTAATTACGTGACGGATTTTGCGGCGAGAGGCGGCGGGTGATCGGCGGCGGTACGTATGACAGAGGAGCCCGGCAGAGCTGCGCGCTGGCTTCTAAACTGTGCGGCGACCCGACGGGGAGCTCTGGGGGTCTCCTTATTAAAGGAGACCCCCAGATGCTGCGGCGACGACGTGCGTTAGCTAGTTTAGACCTGCTTTTTGCAGGTCTAAGCTAACGCTCATGTCTGCCGGGAAGCATCGCTTCCCGGAGACATGATAAGGGTAATTGGATTCCGTGTTAAGAACTCGCTGGGCGATTATATCGCCCAAGCGAGTTCTTTTCCGCCTGGGGGGGTCTAAAGTTTAATTAGATTAGGCGATGCCCCCATCGCCTAAGTTAAGAACTCGCCAGTGCTTAGCGCTGGCGAGTTCAGCAATAGAATATGGCCCTAAGTGTCCTTTAAACCTTTCCTTTTGGCTCTTTAACTTCTGTGGAGTGTAGTTTGCTTTCTTAAAGAGAACCCGTGGTGGGTTTTACAAATCCTATTAGCACACAGAGGCTGGTTCTGCATATAATGCCCAGCCTCTGTTGCTATATTATCTCCCCCCCAGGCCCCCCCTGCGCTCTGCTTTGCCCCCCAAAGTAAACTGCTGTGTCACCAGCAGGCTGTTTACATGTACATTGTCACTCTCCGCCACTCCCCCGCCTCCTGCAAAACTTCCATCCAATCAGTGGGCAGCAAAGGGACGCGGGCAGGGAGCGGCGACAAAGAGGAGGGAGGGGAGCGGCAGAGAGTGACAGTGTACATGTAAACAGCCTGCTGGCAACACGCTGCGTGTCGCTAGCATGGCGGTTTACTTTGGTGGGCACAGCAGATCACAGGGGGGGGGCCTGGGGGGAGTTAATATAGCAACATAGGCTGGGCATTATAAGCAGAACCAGCCTCTGTGTGCTAATAGGATTTGTAAAACCCACCTCGGGTTCTCTTTAAAACATAAAGTATTTGAGATAATTCAGCTTTAAGTGAGTGATTGTGGTCTCAATGCATCACTACTGAATTTGCAAATTATCTATTTATGACCCTAGAGCCAAGTTTACATCCAGATCTGCTGGTGTATAGGAAGCCTATAGCTCATAAAATTCACAGAGCCTCATCAACCCAACATGCAGACAGCCTGTTTTGGACTGTTGATCCTCATCAGTGCATAGCAGAGACTGATGTGCTCTATGGGATAGGCTTTGGACCAGTACAACAGAATACCCAAGCAGCTCAGGGTGACTGAAAACTACTAGGCATTTGTGATAATTCAGCTTTAAGTGATCTCCAACAATGCATCCTTACTGAAAATGAAAATGATCTCGTTATGCCCCTGAATGCATGTTGGGTTGATGTGACTCTGTAAATTATATAAGCTATAGGCTTGCTATACACCAGCATTTTTGGATGTAAACTTTGCTGTTTTTCTTCCTACACAATCGGCACTAGATGTTTGACTGGCAGTTTGAGGAAAGTAAGTAGGTACGATGGCTGTGCCTCCAAATACAACATCAATGGCCATACATGTTCCAATTTATGTCGGTTGGTGTGAGGAATCAATAAAGAAGGTGACGTTTTCAGCAAAGTCGGCTGGTGCCTGGATCCTTTACTGTTCACCACTTATGCCCCTGAAAGCCTGGCTTCCGAGGCATAAAGAGATAATTTGCATACATACAATCACATACACACATGTTTAAACCATGTTTAAACCAACAGAGTAGTATATATCATAATGTTGTTCTATAAAAACAAGGCACACTGGTTCTTAACTGATTTGTAGCAAAAATGTATTGACATTATAATCAAACGGTTAATTTTTAATTGACTGTCCGCAGTGGATTGATGGCCCATAGTGTTGCACTGTATCGATCGGTGCAACAATGCAATTCCATAGAATTTAATTCGATTCAAACATTTGTATAGTGCTTTTCTCCTGTCGGATTTAAAGTGCTCAAGAGGCCACCCTGCAGTGTTAGGGAGTTTTGCCTTGAACTCCTTACTGAATAGGTACTGAATTTTCAATAGATTTCATGGTGAAATCCATTGAAAAGTGTGTGGGGGATTTGATCTCTCTGATCAGATTCAGCTCAGGGAGGGATTGATCTGTTAGCTGCATTGTATGGAAATTTTACCATGTATGGCCATATTTACATTGCACTAAAACATGTGCAATATTTTGTAAAGCAAGATAAACAAAATGAAAAAAAAAAACGACTCAGGTTCTCAACATTGGGAAGGAGTGCTAAACAGGTATTTAAAGACCAAGTAATTTAGCTGAGCCTCTAATATCTGGGTTGTGCCAGATATTAGAGGCTCAACATTTCACTATTGAGAAACCAACATTTCACTATTTCACATAAATTAGTTAAAGCGGAATATAACCCTGCATTTCAACTTTGCTCTAAAACATTATTTACAAGTGTGGAATGTGACACACACTCTCTGACTGTGCAGGAGTTGGAGGACAGCCAGAGAGTGTGTAACATTTACCACTTGTTACATTGTGTTTACTTAAATGTATCTATCTAAACTTTGGATGTGTCTGCATTTCTATCCACGGAACTTTAAAGTTCTGTGTGTAACCCTTCCAATGCTGGTCTAGTAAAAAAAAAAAATGCTGGTTGCATATAATATGCTGTAAATAATGTTTTAGAGCAAAGTTGAAATACAGGGTTATATTCCGTTTTAAGGTATTTTTCATAAGTTAGAAAGATCAGAGCAGGTTACGGTCAGCAAGGTATATGAGGGTCTGTGGACGGTGGGGGACTGTTAGGGTTAATGCAGACCTTTTGTGTAAGGTCATGTAAAATTGGGTTAGATTAGAATAAGTGAAAATTAGGCAGCTAGGATAGGGATCATTTAAAGAAAACCTGTGGGGTAAAAAAGAGAAACAAACTATGCTTACCTTAAGGCCCCGTTCACACTTGCGGTTTTGTAAAAACCGGAACGGATGTCCGGACCGCACCGGATCCGGACCGGACCTAATCCATATGGTTCCTATCCGGATCAGGTCCGGATCCGGTCCGTTTGCATCCGTTTTCCGTGCGGTATGAACACGGTTGCGGTCCGGATTCGGTTTCTTAAAGAGATAACAACCTGTAAATACCTGGGGTCTGGGAGGTCAGCAGAAGCTCTGGGGTCATTGTTGGAGACAGGTGGATGTGTGGAGACCATCCGTGGATACAGAGACTGCAGTTGGGACCATGGATCCAGTCATTTTTTACTCGTACCTGGGAATTCTCTCCTTCCTGTTGTTCACCTACTACTATGTGGGGAGAAGGCCTCACCTCCTCGTTATCAGACATATCATCAGACATGTTGCTGCCAAAGAGCTCCAGCATGAAATCCCTGCTGCTCCACTCTGTGAACGCTGGGCCCATGTGGTCCCCATCCAAAATGGCCACTAGAAAAAGCATAGGAAGTGGGGTAGAAGTGGGGTAGAACGTCCGGTTTTTATAGCCAGTGTGTTGTGCGCTCTCCGGTTCTCATTGGTTTGTATTGGCCGGATGCAACAGTCCGGCTCCGCTCCGGATACGTCTGCCGGAGGAGCCGGACCAAAAAATAGCGCATGTTGGATCTTATGCCGGAGTCCGGATCCGGTCCGGCTCCGGTCCGGACGAAACGGACGCATGTGAACGGACGCATAGACTTTTATTGCTATGCCGTGCGTCCGTTCCGTCCGTTCCGCATGCGGTCCGGCTCCGGCACGGCGATTCCGGACGGCGACCGCTAATGTGAACCAGGCCTAATAGAGGGAAAATCTGGATCCTAGTCCAGAGGCTTCTCCCTTCAACCTCCGCCTTGCTGTTTGGGCGCTAGGACCCCTGAAGCTCGCAGCCGTGCTCCCATCCATGCATGAGCATGGCCACATTGTACAGGCAACAGTACAGCCAGTGCCTGGGAAGCAACATGCAGCAGCTGTGCAGGCTGTAACTGCACCTACAGTACACCGACATGGGCACAGGAGCAAAGACGAAGAGGTTAGAGTTGAGGAGGATCCGAGAAGCCTGTGAATCATCCAGAGGCTTCCCTCTACTGCTATAAATATCTAACTTCTTTTCTCATAGTTTTGCTTTAAGAGTCTCACAGAGGTAGTCCTAATCCCGCTCCACTAAATCAAAAGCCTATTTTTTTGCATCAAGTGAGATCCATAACTCTGATGCTGGCACTTTGCTGCTTATGTCATGTGCAATATTGAAAAACAGGCTTCTGATGTTGATATGTGTGCCTTTCCCAGGTACAAATCTGGTTTGATCAGGATTTTTAAGTTGGATGTTTAAGTTGATTTATTAATTGATAAGAAAACTCTTGCGCCTAAGCTCACATCAAATAAAAACAATTTATTGTGCAAATATAGACAGTATAAGGTCTATGACCAATAACCCCAGTCCACAAGACACACATGCAGTGCGTGACCAAACCTAAGATCACTGGTTCGAATTGGCCCGTTTAGATGGACTGAAAACGGCCGTGTCCCAGTGTCCTATTTGAAAAACAGCCTGCACAGTGCATCTGGTAGACTCCAAATGTCATATCACGAAAAAATAAAATAAAAAAATACATAGATCATAAAAACATATCTGCTGAACACCACACTGAAGGGTAAACTCAATAAAGCTAGCCTAGCTGGTGACGTCTCACCATATGATTCAATAGAGATGCTAAATAGAGGAAAAAAATGCTAGGGGGGCAGTTGATATTAGCCCGTTGCTCACAAATTATGACCTGGAATGTCCTGATAAGGATCCTGATGGGATTAAAACAGTTCCGCAAATGTAACTCCAATGTTAATGGCAGTTCCAAATACTCACGCTACCATAGCGTGCTCCAACGAACGGCTAGCAAGATGATCCAGATGGCCGGAGTGGAGAGGGAGGAGAGAGGTTAAAGTCCGGTAGTGTGCTCGATCCCGTATGGCTGTGGCCGCTTGCTCAAAACGGGAGAGGCTGGTGGAAAAGCAATGTTGTTGCGGGGAGATGGCCCCGTGAACCGGAGGTAGTACTGTGTGACGTCACACGCGTTACGGGCCAATTACGCCAACGCGTTTCAAAAGGTTACGCCTTTCTTCATCAGGGCTCTGTGATTGGACCACAGTTCGTGTTTTTATCCTCTCTCAACTCCTCCCCCCTTTCGTCCATTGATCGAAATCAGTCATTGAAGGCAAAGAGCTCAATGTCTTGGTTCAATCCCGCTGGGGCCAATGAGTTCAGTGTAAAAATCCAATAGGATTCACGTCTTGACATCATTTTGATGTAGTCTCCTTCTTTTGGATATATTTAATATGTTTGACCAAAAGAAGGATGAAAAATACCCTCTAGGTAAACATTTCAAATACTGTCCAAAAGGCAAATTGGGACTTTTGAAATTCTACGCAATTCAAAGTGTGGTGCGGGATTGGAGAGGAGGAGACTACATCAAAATGATGTCAAGACGTGAATCCTATTGGATTTTTACACTGAACTCATTGGCCCCAGCGGCGGCTAATTGAAATCTACGCCCTGCGAGCCAGGTAACCGCCAAAACAGATTTCAAGTAGCTTGGTCCTAAAGTAGTTAAAATGGTCTTTAACTCAGAACTTCCTCTCTGCTCTTAAAGATAAGAAACAGTATAATAACCTTCAAAGAAATACTATACCAGGAAAAAAAACACATATATAAGTAGATAAATACTTGCTCTACTTATATAAAATAAGTTTTGTACTGTCCACATTTCATTTCAATTAATTTATATGATAAATAAAGAAAAAACTGTTCCAGGCATTTTCCATCTTTACTTCCTCTGACTGAAGCCAATCCTGATGTCATTTCCTCCCTTACTCTTTTTTAACCTCTGCCTGAAATGGTGTATGCAGAGCTGCACAGTCATACCTAGTCATATCTAGCTTTGTAAACACACACAAGCAGAATATAGATCTGATTTTGGCAGCTTCTGCAGAGGGGTGAGGTGAATTCTATTGACTTCAGGGAAATTTGGATTCCCGACTTACAGATTTCAGAACATTTGGATCTCTTCTTCAACCAAACAGAGGCAAATTCGAACAACACTAGTTATATGAATAAAGCAGAACTGAATTTCATGTGGCATTAATAGGGTGAAGGCAACTAAGTATTCTTATTTCTTTTTTTCTAAAAGGTTAACGCAGTTATGCAGTAGACTTAGACTAGTAAACATTATTAATGCTCACCGTATTGAAAAAGTGCAGCCAATCATTCAAAGTGCAGTCTTGTATTATTAGTGGCATTTTAAAGAATAAATACATATCAGAAAGATCTTAAAAAGTGCAAACGATGCATTATTTTTAGCTGTTTTAGAAATATTCGCCATCCAATAAAGTGAAATAAAACATGGCAATTAAATACTTTACTTGGTCAATGATTACATTTAACAAAAGAACTGCCCTCAAAATCGTTCATAAGAGATCAGCTTTCCCAAAGAGATAGGAGCGTCTGAGTGCAAAGTACCCTGAGACAGAATTCATGGCGTCAGGTTTTTTATGGTCTGCTTAATCTCCTTGCTCTAACAGTATTCCATTTTATATTCCATTTGCATGCATGTGTACATCCTAATAGAGTATTAAACCCACTAGGTGACCAAGTTTTGCAGAACTCAGTCTTAAATTTCATTGGTGTGCACGCATTTGCACTGCGATAGACCATTAAACACATCATATGAGCAGGTTATTTCATTTGCTTATGATTTTATTCTTGTGTGCATTGCTTGAAACCTTCAGAAGGCAATAAACACGCTAGCTAAGAAACAGTTCAATAGAGAATAAAGATTATTTGCTGTCACAGTGAAACATAATAATATCAGAATCTCGCATGGAGCATCAAGATGATGGGCCTAAAATAGCAATAGAAAATGCAACAACGCTGCATTCCCTGCTTTATGGCATGGACAATGAGACAATTAATTTCTGAGCGAAACTTAAAATGTACCCAAGGCGATATGTTACATGATGAGATAAACAAGTGTATGTACAGTACAACACATATTCATAACTAAGATGTTTTATTTGCTTTATTTTGCTGCCTAAAACTAAAAGAAATAATTTTTAGACATGGAAGTCACAGCTTCTATCTTGTCAGTACCTTGTCGGGAATATAGTAATCATCACTGATAAGCAAATTACAGCCATATAAGTTTTCTTGGCAGAATGCAACTTCTAAGGACAGGGGAGAGGTAAGACAAGGTCAATAGTTCATGTATTCACTCTGGGAAACGTAATAGGCTGCTACTGATTAGAGACAGTAAAACATTCAACATACTTTGTGAATGTTTAAACATAAAAGAAAACCATGGGATACTTAAAGAACATCTGAGGTGAAAACAAACTGATGAGAAAACAATTGCATCTATCCTCCTCCTACTAAAAATGACCTTTTTAGATATCCCACAGTTTTAGTTTATATTTAAATCTAGTTTTTAAGTTTTTACTGTTTCATTGTCTCTGCTCAATGACACCTTCACTGAAGTATGCTAGAGCTGAAATCTATGAATTATTGACCCCTTTTTTCTCTTTCCTGCTCTCAGAAGTAATTTACTGACAGGAAAGTATTTTAAGGCTGTAATGACTTATCATTAAGTGTTATGCTATAGCGGGGGTCAGGAACCTTTTTGGCTGAGAGAGCTATAAACGCCACATATTTTAAAATGTAATTCTGTGAGAGCCATACAATATGTTTCAAACTGGGACAGTGTGCACGTGCAGCAGAGGGCTCACGTCCCTGTTGCCATGGTGATGTGTAACATCAGTAATTTCCCAGACCAGAGAAATACCGACTAACAGCTTGTACAATTAGCTAGCTGACTTGGGGTTGATTCACTTTGTAGTATGAGATCCCCGTACTTTGGCCCAATAGGCTGCCTGTCAAGTAAAAGGCAGCCTAATGGGTCAATCGAAGTGCAGGGATCTCGTTCTACAAAGTCACTGGATCTGACAGAGTCCAGAGTGGGACATTTGGTGCAGCTGTTCGTTTTGGGGTAGCGCGAGTAAGTCAGTAGTGCATGCTATAGTAGTAGAAAATGTTATTTGTGCTGCCACACTAAGCTGTGCTGCTTGAGCAGTGTAGCTTAGTGAATCAACCTCTACTGATTTGTATGTGAGCCAGATGTAGCCATCAAAAGAGCCACACCTGGCTCCCCAGCCATAGGTTCCCTACCCCTGTGCTATAGTCTGACCCGGTCCCGACCCGGACAGAACTGTCACTTGCACACCAGATGTTTAACTCTTTCAAGCAGAGAAAGAAAACAATGAACACAGAGTAGTTATTTGTGTGCTTGACACTATGCATACATATGTCTATCTCATCATGTCACATGTCACCTTGGTTGTCCTAAAATCATTTTTAGGAGTAGGAGGATAAATTTAATTGTTTATCTCATCAATTTATTTTCACCTCGGGTTCACTTTAAATAACTAAAGCTTGTTTTTTCAATAAGCTTGGCTTTAAAGCTGTTTACTAATCGAGGGGCAGATGATTTACATTCTGTGGCCATTATCGAATTACTTCTTTTCCTCTTTTCAGAATCTTTGCTGTGCTAATCCATAAAATGTTCTGCTTTGGGGTAATGAGAATTGGTTTTGAATTTGTCATCTATTTGCAGCTTGAAATGCTGCTGTTTGCTCTTTGATATAATTATGGAGAAGATTTAGTGAAGAGTAATTTGTTTAATGTTGCAAACTCTCAGTTACCCTTAGGTACAAGGCTGCCATTATACTCCGGAACATTTTTCTCATGATTCAATCTTAGCTCAATCACTAATGACTAATCAGGATTATGTAACAGGGTTTTTGGGAAGCCTATGCATTTCGACTTTGGAATAAAGACTTCTGGGAGTCTCACGTATGAGCCATATGGGAAATCATGATAATAAGGCAGGTTATGTGACTGATTTCGCCTGTCGGGGATCAGGACCTGATCCCCTTGGGTAACATTGCTGGGCAGGGCTGTAAAGAAGTGAAGTCAGCTGTATAGCTATTGTTGCGCTCCGTTGCTATGGGGGGGGGGGGCAGAGAGATGCTGTAGAGGTGCATGTGTGATGTCACATAGTGGGTGGGGGAGTAGTTTACACAATAGAGTTGCCCATCATAGGCCAAGTTGATCCGCTGAGTGGATTGCTTGTGGGGCGGCAGTCGGGGCTACTGGAGCAGACATTCAACATTTTTATTTTCATAAATATAGCATCCTTCTGTGTGACTCTTTCTTGATATACTTATTGCATATGTATTTAGAGTATTTAAAGGGTACCTGCAGGGGAAAAATTGTGTATTGACTATAGGAAGTAGTCACCGGGCTTGCCCAGTTAATGTAAAGGGATAATCATGTTCTCACTGTTGCATGAATTTACTCACCTGTTGATTGTTCTGATATCCACACAAATGATACATGAAGCAATGGTTGCAGAATCTGCCTTACGTGTCAGTGCTCTGTCTACTAAGTACTGCTCAGTATATGTTTTTATGGCTGTGTTCACACATAAAAGGTGTACATTTCCAATCCAGTCCTGTCTTGTCAGTTTTGTATCAGTTTTCTATGGATGTGTTCACACATAATAGGTGTACAGTTCCAATCCAGTCAGGTAAAACTGATAGAAAACTGATACAGAACTGTTAGGACAGGACTGGACTGCAGTGGAAATGTGCAGATGTATGTGTGAGCCAAGCCTAAAAGGCATGCAGATCTGCAGTTGTCAAATCTGAGACTTGGTGGATTATACTGGTCTTTCTCTTGCTGTCCTGATTATAGATTATATAATGGTTCATATCATCTCTCAGTTAGCATTGCTGGATCTAGATATATGTGTTTGCTGTGTCTCTTACTCTTCCTGTGTCTCTGCCTGGCCCTCCACTGTTCCTTTAATTGAGTAGTATTCTCATATCCTCCTTTCAGAGTCTTTCCAAGCTGTAATCCATCTTTTGAGAAGCCTGATCTCTGCTTTACAGCTGAACACAGTTATTTTTCTATCCACTTTATTTTCACACCATGGGGTCAATTTACAGTCATGTAAATTAATATCTATTATAATAAACCTATAAGCTATGCAGTATTGAGCTGAACTCGTGATCTATCTAGATGCAGTTCATGGACGTATATATTCATTATTCTAGTCATTTTGTATGGCTTTTAATTTGTTGTTTGTGCATCTTATGTGTGCAATCCAATGATGTTCAATAAAAGTTATTTCTGGGCTATACCTGCTTTGCAATGCTTTATCCCTCAATTTCTTTTTTCATTACTTTTCATACAGTACTCATAGTGGTATCACACACTGATAAGGGACCCATAATATAACTACCTGTAAGAAATCTTAGCATTGTATGCCTTTTTACAGTATATCTATAGAAATGTACCCTGATCTTTTTCCCCAGAAATACAGTAGTTGTCCATGTCCATCCAACATCCAACACAAAGGGATTGATTCACTAAGACAAATAGCATGCCTTATCAGAGTGATCACGCCTTACCAGAGTTGACATGCCTTATCAGAGTTAACACGCCTTATCAGGGTAGCATAAGGAGCGCTACAAACTTATGAATGCTAATTGGCAATGACGAAAGCTCCACTCATCCTGCCCTGATCACCTGCGGGTCCAATCACTTTAAAGGACATTATCCCCGCACTTTGATTGGCCCAATAGGTTGCCTGTCACTTGACAGGAAACTTGACAAGCAGCCTATTGGGCCAATCAAAGTGTGGGGATAATGTCCTTTAACCACTTGAGGACCTAGGGCTTTCTACCCCTTAAGGACCGGCCACTTTTTTTCCATTCAGACCACTGCAGCTTTCACGGTTTATTGCTCGCTCATACAACCTACCACCTAAATGAATTTTGGCTCCTTTTCTTGTCACTAATAAAGCTTTCTTTTGGTGCTATTTGATTGCTCCTGCGATTTTTACTTTTTATTATATTCATCAAAAAAGACATGAATTTTGGCAAAAAATGATTTTTTTTAACTTTCTGTGCTGACATTTTTCAAATAAAGTAAAATTTCTGTATACATGCAGCGCGAAAAATGTGGACAAACATGTTTTTGATAAAAAAAAACCCATTCAGTGTATATTTATTGGTTTGGGTAAAAGTTATAGCGTTTACAAACTATGGTGCAAAAAGTGAATTTTCTCATTTTCAAGCATCTATGACTTTTCTGACACCCTGTCATGTTTCATGAGGGGCTAGAATTCCAGGATAGTATAAATACCCCCCAAATTACCCCATTTTGGAAAGAAGACATCCCAAAGTATTCACTGAGAGGCATAGTGAGTTCATAGAATATATTATTTTTTGTCACAAGTAAGCGGAAAATGACACTTTGTGAGAAAAAAAAAAAAAGTTTCCATTTCTTCTAACTTGCGACAAAAAAAAAATGAAATCTGCCACGGACTCACCATGCCCCTCTCTGAATACCTTGAAGGGTCTACTTTCCAAAATGGGGTCATTTGTGGGGTGTGTTTACTGTCCTGACATTTTGGGGGGTGCTAAATTGTAAGCACCCTTGTAAAGCCTAAAGGTGCTCATTGGACTTTGGACCCCTTAGCGCAGTAAGGCTGCAAAAAAGTGCCACACATGTGGTATTGCCGTACTCAGGAGAAGTAGTATAATGTGTTTTGGGGTGTATTTTTACACATACCCATGCTGGGTGGGAGAAATATCTCTGTAAATGACAATTTGTTAATTTTTTTTACACACAATTGTCCATTTACAGAGATCTTTCTCCCACTCAGCATGGGTATGTGTAAAAATACACCCCAAAACACATTATACTACTTCTCCTGAGTACGGCGATACCACATGTGTGGCACTTTTTTGCACCCTAACTGCGCTAAAGGGCCCAAAGTCCAATGAGTACCTTTAGGATTTCACAGGTCATTTTGAGAAATTTCGTTTCAAGACTACTCCTCACGGTTTAGGGCCCCTAAAATGCCAGGGCAGTATAGGAACCCCACAAATGACCCCATTTTAGAAAGAAGACACCCCAAGGTATTCCGTTAGGAGTATGGTGAGTTCATAGAAGATTTTATTTTTTTGTCACAAGTTAGCGGAAATTGATTTTAATTGTTTTTTTTCACAAAGTGTCATTTTCCGCTAACTTGTGACAAAAAATAAAATCTTCTATGAACTCACCATACTCTGTACGGAATACCTTTGGGTGTCTTCTTTCTAGAATGGGGTCATTTGTGGGGTTCCTATACTGCCCTGGCATTTTAGGGGCCCTAAACCATGAGGAGTAGTGTTGAAACCAAATGTCGCAAAATGACCTGCGAAATCCTAAAGGTACTCATTGGACTTTGGGCCCCTTAGCGTACTTAGGGTGTAAAAAAAAGTGCCACACATGTGGTACCGCCGTACTCAGGAGAAGTAGTATAATGCGTTTTGGGGTACTTTTGGTATTTTTACACATACCCATGCTAAGTGGGAGAAATATCTCTGTAAATGACAATTGTTTGATTTTTTTACACACAATTGTCCATTTACATAGAAATTTCTCCCACCCAGCATGGGTATGTGTAAAAATACACCCCAAAACACATTATACTACTTTTCCTGAGTACGGCGGTACCACATGTGTGACACTTTTTTGCAGCCTAGGTGCGCTAAGGGGCCCAACGTCCTATTCACAGGTCATTTTGAGGCATTTGTTTTCTAGACTACTCCTCGCGGTTTAGGGCCCCTAAAATGCAAGGGCAGTATAGGAACCCCACAAGTGACCCCATTTTAGAAAGAAGACACCCCAAGGTATTCCGTTAGGTGTATGGCGAGTTCATAGAAGATTTTATTTTTTGTCACAAGTTAGTGAAAAATGACACTTTGTGAAAAAAACCCAATAAAAATCAATTTCCGCTAACTTTTGACAAAAAATAAAATCTTCTATGAACTCGTCATACACCTAACAGAATACCTTGGAGTGTCTTTTTTTCTAAAATGGGGTCACTTGTGGGGTTCCTATACCGCCCTGGCATTTTACAGGCCCAAAACCGTGAGTAGTCTGGAAACCAAATGTCTCAAAATGACTGTTCAGGGGTATAAGCATCTGCAAATTTTGATGACAAAGAGAGAACCGAGAGCCCGATATGGTGTAGTATGTCAAGGTAATTAGATAATTAGAAAGAGTATAAATTGTATACTCACAAACCAGGGTTACCTCCAGGCAACCACTGTGTAGGCAGGTGAGGAGATTAGCCTGTCCTCACTCAGGAATAAGAAGTCGCTCTCTGTAGGCTTGAAAAACAAGAAGGGGTATCCCCCTCCACCAAAGGTGGATACAATCAGTATTATGGTAGAGAACAGAGGCGCCAAAAGGATAAAACAATATTTAAAAGTTTTAAAATTATTGCTTAGGAGGCAGTGGTGGACTCACCTCCCACAAGCAGACACAACAACTGTGTATTCACAAAAGGGACATTTATTTGTATACTCCAAATAAGGTTGCAACGCGTTTCGCAGGTCAAACCCGCTTCATCAGGCAATTACAGGAAGGAGCACACAACTGGGGGTAAGAGGCAACACATTTGTACAAATCCTGAACAGACTGCATATCAATAAACATAAATATTTGTATGATGGAATTCACTGGTGTGATTTAAATTAACGGGAAGAGGTGGCTAATTATTGTATTTTGGGGGTGGAGGGGGGGCGGGGAGAGGGGGGGGGGAAAGAGGACGGAGGGCCGGGGGGGGGGGGGAATGGGGAAAGAATTGGAGATGGGAAATGGGAGGGGGGGGGGAAGAGGGGGGAAGGGGGAAGGGGAAGAAGGGTGGGGGGGGGGGTTTGTTTTAGGGGGAAGAAAGATAGTGGTAATTTTAAGTATTACATCATAGCATTAATATTCATAAACATAATCATAAACATAATCAAACGTTAATCTCAAGCATGTGGCGAGATACTTTCATAACATACAGTAAACAGTATCATAATTCATATATATATATTTTTTACCCATACATATGTGTATTGGGAGCGGTTAGCCTATATGAAATAGTGCAAAGGAGTTCAGGGCTGGCAATAGTACATTGGGTATTTAAGAAAGACATGCAGAGTAATTTATAGAAGACACATAATCAGAATCAGAATCAGAATCAGAATCAGAATCTTTATTATCGCCAAGCACGACTGGGTCGTGCCCGGAATTGGTCTTGGCACGTACAGGGTACTGATACAGGATATAGGTACAGATAACAGGACAAGTCAAGTAGTCAGAAAGGAACAGAACATTATACCAGATGCAGAGAAAAGACAATGTAGCATAAGTTATAACACAAAGAAACACTCAAAAAGCGCCCAAAAAAGAGTCAGCTTGAGCTAGGGCGCGTCTATCCACGTGCAGAGTGCCTCAGTGCAGACATGGTGTTGTGGTGTGGGGATGGGCAGTTACGTGGAGAGAGTTCAGAAGGTTGACAGCCGAGGGAAAGAAACTGTTTTTATGCCTTGAGGTCTTGGTGAAGATGGACCGGAACCGGAGCCTCCGGCTCGAAGGGAGCTGACTAAAGAAGCGGTGGCCTGGGTGTGAGGGATCGCTGGTGATCTTTAATGCTCTGGAGTACAGCCTGGAGTGGTAAAGGAGGTCCAGTGAGGGAAGGGATCTCCCGATGATCCTCTCCGCTGATCTGATGACCCTCTGCAGTTTGAGTCTGTCGCTGGCAGAGGAGCTGGCGTACCAGACCAGGATGGAAGAGCATAGGACAGATTCGATTGTAGCAGAGTAGAAGTTTGTCAGAAGTTTTTGGGCCATACCAAACTTTTTTAGTTGGCGGAGAAAGAAAGTTCTCTGTTGGGCTTTCCTCTGTGTGGAGGCAGTGTTGGCCTTCCACCTCAGGTCATTGGAGATGGTTGTGCCCAGAAGGCGGACGCTGGTGACTCTTTCCACCTCCTTGCCATCGATGCAGATTGGGGGCGGGGTGGGGGCGCATCTCCTGAAATCAACAATCATCTCCACAGTTTTCGCTGTATTTAGAACCAATCTGTTCTCTCTGCACCAGTGACAGACGCCTTCGACCTGGTGGCGGTACTCCTTCTCATCGTTATTGGTGATGAGACCGACAATGGTCGTGTCGTCAGCGAATTTGATTACTTTTACAGAGTCCGACGTGGATTTGCAGTTGTTCGTATATAGAGAGAACAGAAATGGCGACAGGACGCAGCCTTGTGGGGCTCCTGTGTTGGTGATCCTAGGTTGTGAGGAGATAGTGCCCAGCCTGACAACCTGGGACCTGTTGGAGAGGAAGTCTGTGATCCACAGGCGTAGGGTGGGGTGGACTCCTAGCGTGGCAAGATTGTCTTGCAGTATTTTGGGGCTGATGGTATTGAATGCCGAGCTGAAGTCCAGTAGGAGGATCCTGGCGTAGGAGTCCGGTCTGTCCAGGTGATCATAGACTAGCTCCAGGCAGATGTTAATGGCATCGTCAGTGGACCTGTTCGCTCTGTACGCGAACTGGTGTGGGTCTAGCAGTCCCACTGTGGAGTGCTTAAGGAGGGGTAACACCATGCTTTCAAAGGCTTTCATGATCACGGATGTAAGTGCCACGGGCCTGAAGTTGTTGAGGTCGAGGATTCCCTGCTTTTTGGGGACAGGGATAATGGTGGACCTTTTGAAGCACGCGGGTACTTTGCCTCCCTGGAGGGACCTCGTGAAGATGGAAGAGAGGGTGGGAGCAAGCTGACGAGCGCAAGTTTTCAGGCAGGCTGGTGACACTCCGTCCGGACCAGAGGCTTTCCTAGCATTTAATCTTAGCAAGTGTTTCAGCACATCTGCCTCTCTCACTGATGGTGGGGGCGAGTTTGGGCTCAGGGCGTCAATGTCAGAGGATTGTGCAGGCGGCTGTGGGAGTCCTGCAGGTGTTGGCTGGTTCTCAAATCTGCAGTAGAAGTCGCTGAGACTCTCTGCAAGCTCATTGCTGGGTGTAGCATGCTGAGGGGGAGGCTTGTAGTTGGTGGCAGCCTTAAGCCCTTTCCATACAGCTCGTGAGTCATTTGAGGAGAGGTTTTGTTCCAGCTTTTCCGCGTAGTCTTTCTTTGCGGACCTCAGTGCCCTGTTTAGGTTTCTTGCCCTCTTGTAGTCCTCCTGGTTGCCAGACTTGTGTGCGGCTTCTTTGCTGCGTCGCAGTTGTCGTAGTCTTTTTGAGAACCACGGTTTGTCGTTTGGATATAGTTTGAAGGATTTTGTAGGGATGCAGGAATTCTCGCAGAAGCCAATGTACGACGATACGTTGTCTGCCCACTCGTCCAGGTTAGGCGATTCCAGAGCCTCCCAGTCTGTGCAGTCAAAGCAGGCCTGAAGTTGAAGTTTAGCCTCACTTGACCACACTTTGGAGGACTTAGTGACCGGTTTTGAGGTTTCCAGGCGCCTTTTATAAGTAGGTACCAGGTGGATGATGCAGTGGTCAGATGAGCCTAGGGCTGCCCACGGTGTCGCTTTGTACGCATCTTTCAGGACCGTGTAGCAATGGTCGAGGGTGTTGGCACTCCTGGTGGGGCAGGTGATGTGCTGATGGAAGCGGGGCAGCTCTTGGCGGAGGTTGGCCTTGTTAAAATCCCCCAAGATAATGAACAGCGAGTCCGGGAGGGCCGTCTCCCACTGCATGATAGTGTCACTGAGAACACGCAGAGCAGCATTTACCTCTGCATCAGGAGGGATATACACACCCGCGAGGACGTAGGAGGAGAACTCCCTGGGCGAGTAGGTTGGCCTGCAATTGATGAGGAGGAGTTCTAGTTCTGGGGTGCATTTCTTGGCCAGTACAGAGGTGTTTGAGCACCAGGCGGAGCTGATGTAGAAGCAGATGCCTCCCCTTTCTTTTTCCCAGAGAGGGTGCTGTCACGGTCTGCTCGGATGAGGCTGAAGCCTGGGAGCTGGAGGGCACTCTCAGGGATGTCGTCATGGAGCCACGTTTCAGTAAAGCAAAAGACTGGGGTGTTGTTACCGAGTTCCCTCTTGTCGCTGAGGAGTCTCAGTTCATCTAGCTTGTTGGGGAGGGAGCGGACGTTAGCGAGGAGGACCGCAGGGATGGCTGACCGCAGGCCCCTCCTCTTCAGCCTCACCCGGACGCCTGACCGACAGCCCCTGCGGCGATGGTTAGTGCGAGGCCAGGGCGTAGAAGCGGTGATTTCTTGGATGTGGTTCCAGACAGAGTTGGTCAGGAACCTGTCCTCCGGGTGTAGGGCTGAGATATGTTCCCATTTGAGGAGCTGTGCTCTGGAGTAGGAGGTACGAGGGGGGTGGAGTAGCGTGGGAGGCATGGATGGTAGCCCAGCACAGTGCGACACAGATGCAGAAGCATGTGCAATAACAGTCCATCCGTAGTGTGACACAGATGTAAGGGGCATGTGCAATAACAGTCCATCAGCAGTGTGACTCGGGTGCAAACAGCATGTGCAATAACAGTTCATCTGCAGTGCGACACAGATGTAAGGGGCATGTGCAATAACAGTCCATCAGCAGCGTGACGCAGGTGTAAGGGGCATGTGCAATAACAGTCCATCAGCAGTGCGACACAGATGTAAGGAGCATGTGCAGTAAACAGTCCATCAGCAGTGTGACACAGGTGTAAGGGGCATGTGCAATAACAGTCTATCCGCAGTGTGACACAGATGTAAGGGGCATGTGCAATAAAAGTCCATCAGCAGCGTGACGCAGGTGTAAGGGGCATGTGCAATAACAGTCCATAAGCAGTGTGACACAGGTGTAAGGGGCATGTGCAATAACAGTCTATCCGCAGAGTGACACAGATGTAGGGGGCATGTGCAATAAAAGACCATCCGCAGTGTGACACAGATGCAAAAAGCATGTGCAATAACAGTCCATCAGCAGTGTGACTTGGGTGCGAACAGCATGTGCAATAACAGTCCATCAGCAGTGTGACACGGACGTAAGGGGCATGTGCAATAATAGTCCATCCGCAGTGTGACACAGATGTAAGGGGCATGTGCAGTAACAGTCTATCAGTACTGTGACACAATGTACAATACAGTCCATCCGCGGTGTAGAAAACAAAGCCTGTGCAGTAGACAGTCCATCTGCGGTGTGACCCAGATGCAAGATGCATGTGCAGCAGACATTCAGCAGTGTGGCGCAGGCACAATAACAGGCCATCAGTAGCGGTGTAAAGCAGGCCGCAAGCTGGAAGCGAAAGGCATTTTATGCGCAAGGCAGACTAAAAAACATCAGCAGTGCTCAGCCAGTGCAAGGGCTCCAGGTAGTGCACACATTTCCCAGGGCAGTGAGAGTGTCCTAGGCCGTAACCCTGTATCAATATGGCTCCGGCACCCAGCAGCATCAGCAAGGCCATGTGGCAGAGGCCAGAAAAATAGGGATCTCACCTGGTGGAAGATGGAGGGTGGGATCGGAGTCCTGGTTCAGTGGAAGAACTGGATCTGGTGTGGGGCAGCCTCCATTTCTACTCAGCAGCCTCCGAGCAGTGCTGTGGCCATGTCCTTGGGACTAGCAGGCTGCGGGAAACAGAGGGCCGTTAGGATGGCCCGATGTCGGCTGAGGTGCAGTCCAGGGCTGGGGCACTGCGTTCGCAACTAGAGCGGTGACGTCTGGCTGCGGCTGAGCTCTGCGCTGTGGATCCGGCAGAGGCAGCCGCCGTCCGTGGTGCAGGGCCCTGCAGGTGGGAGCCGGTCTACTGCAGGCGAGCGTGGCTGGTGCGGGAATGCGGCCGGGGATGCGCATCTGGCTTGAGTTATCTCACGTGGGCTCTGGGGTACTGGCGGAGGGAGCAGATCCGCAGTGCCTGCAGTGGATCCGATCCAGGGCTGAGGCACACGTGCCTGTGCGGGTTGTTTCTCCACGTGGGTGGCCCTCCTCTGTTCCGAGCCGGCTCTGCTCGGGGTCGCTGGGGCACTCTGCACGCTGGGCTAGAGAAACCAGCCCTCACTCTAAGCTCTAGCTCACTCTCAGCTAAAGTTGAACATAAAGAAAAAAACTAAAAAAACGAGCGCTAAAAAGGAGAAGAAAACTGAAAAAATACAGAATAGCATCAGAGCCCTGTGTGCCGAGGCAGCCTAGTCAGCGCCATCTCGCAATAATGAACAAGCATCAAACAAGATTCACTTACCAGCAGTATGTCCAGATAGCACCTGGCGCCTCAGTGGCCAAGTAGTACTGAACTGCTGTTTATATAGTGTTGAACTCCTCCCCTTAGCTAATTGGAATGTGGGGCGGGCACTTAGTTACGTCATTACGCATGTGTACATGCGTATTTTGATGCGTAATGGCAGTGGCTGGATATTGTACTGGCTAAGGGTGCTGCCTTTGACATGGGAGACTAGGGTTCAAATCCCGGCCAAGTCAAGTACCCATCCAATAAGGAATTCAAGGCAAGACTCCCCAACAATGCAGGGTGGCCTCTCGAGCGCGTCCCTGTGGCTGCAGCTCTTGAGTGCTTTGAGTCTGACGGGAAAAAAGCGCTATGCAAATGTTTGGATTATGGATTATTATTAATGGCGGTCAAGGATTACGTATGCGTACATGCGTATTTTGACGCGTAATGGCGTATATGGATTGCATATTGTCAATGCGCGATGAAAAAGGGGCGCATGCGTACTAGCATGATGCCATGCGTACGGTGGCATGGAATGGGAATGTGGCGTATATTTGAACGTGTTGGAATGCGGAACCATTGCTCAAAATAAGAGAACCACTATTTAATATTAATACATTTCAGGTTACTTGATCTGACAGAATATACCATTGTGGCTGTACAATTATATGCAATTATTGTCATACGATTTGCTCTGCATTGCAACAGTACTCTCTATCTATGTAAACGCATATACATGTAAAAATGAGTAAAATTGATAATACAAATAAAAAAATAAAAGGTTCCGACTAGCCAACTAAGACATAGAGTATGGATAAAAACATGATCACGTTGGAATACTAAGCATAACGTTCTTAACATAAATACGCTCAAAAACAATTATAAAAATGAGCTAAAAACCCAAGAGGAATATAATAGTAAATAAAATAAATAAAAAAAGATAATAAAAAAACTCGAACTTATAACACAAACCGATAAAAGAGGCGACTAAGTTAAAATAATATTGGAATGTTATGATCAGTGAATTTTTTCTAGTTGTTCGTTGAGTCCCTCCGGAATGAGAGTCCTCAGTATTTGTATCCAGAACATTTCTCTCGCTTTCAGTATTTCAAAAGCATTGTGCTGTTGTGGGTAATGGATTCTATAAGTGTTATACGGAATAAAGTGGGGTCATTGTGATGGTGAGTGCCGAAGTGTCTCGAGACGCTGTGAAGGGGAAAGTTTTTCAGTATGTTTCTTTTGTGTTGTCCAATTCGGCTGCGTGCCGGTTGTGTGGTACGGCCCACGTACTGGAGGTGACACGGGCAGGAGATCACATATATGATATATCTTGAAGTACAGGTAATCGGGTGTTTAATTGGATAGTTTGTTTTGGTGGCATTGGAGCAGAATGAGGTGGTGATATTGATAAATGGGCAAGCTTTGCATCTAGTATTATTGCATGGAAAACAGCCCGGGGAGTGTGCGACGTTTGGAATTGAGTTGGATATTTGTGTACGAAGTTTGCTGGGTGCTAGTAAGTTGCGCAAGTTGGGGGCTCTTCTAAAGGTGATTTGAGGTTTTTGTGGGATAGATTGTCGCAGATAAGGGTCTTGTGGTAGAATATCCCACCTATTCGTTAGAATTGACCGGATCTGTGGGTGTTGGGCATTGTATCGTGTGATGAATCGGGGGCAGTCCACGCTAAGTGGCTTAGTGAGGAGCTGAGTTGGGTTGTGCGATGGAGTTGTTTTGGCTTTAAATTTCGCATCCTTGATAAGCTTTTTGGGGTATTTTCGTGCCAGAAATTTGTTAGTGAGTAAACCTGATTGTGTGTTGTAGTCTGAGATGTCTGTACAATTTCTGTATATCCTTCTAAATTGACTATATGGTGTGTTAATGGTCCAGGGGCGATGGTGAAAACTTTCAAAATGTATATAATTGTTAGCATCTACCGGTTTGAAGTATGTTTTGGTTTTTATAGTGTTAGATTCTATGAACAGTGTTAGGTCCAGGTATTCAATATTCATGGGGTCATGTTGTGAAGTGAATTGTAATCCAGCAGCATTTGAATTGAGATAATTGATAAAGAGGGGGATCCGGTCAATGTTGCCTTGCCATATCAGGATGAGGTCGTCTATGTACCGTCTATAAAAAACTATATTGTCAGTGAAGGGGTTATTAGCTTGTAATTTTTGTAGTTCCAGAAGTCCCATGGATAAATTTGCATATGATGGGGCGAACGACGAACCCATAGCTGTTCCATTGGTTTGATGGTAGATTTTGTCAGAAAAGGAAAAAATGTTGTTCTGTAGGATAAATTCTGTACATTGCACTAAGAAGGATTGTTGATCATAGGGCATAGCGGGATTAGTTGACAGAAAATGTTTGATAGCTGAAATACCATAAGAGTGTGGAATGTTGGTGTACAAAGAAGTTACATCGCAGGTGAGCCATACAAAACTATCTTGCCAGGTGATGCCTTTAAGAAGTTCTATCAGGTGTGCGGAGTCTCTGAGGTAGGAGTCTAGTGATCGTACATGAGATTGTAGATGTTGATATACAAAACGTGAGAGGTTGCTAGTCATTGAATTTATACCGGATATGATGGGGCGTCCTGGTGGTTTGGTTAAGGATTTGTGTATCTTGGGGAGATAGTAGAAAAAAGGTGTTTTGGGATGCGGGTTGATGATGTAGTTTCTTTCATTTTTTGAAATAATATTGTTGGATAGGGCATTATTGATGAAGGTTTTCAGTGTTTTGTTAAGCTCCATTGTGGGATCAACATCCAGGGTAATATAATATTTGGTGTCACCCAAAAGGCGTTCTGCCTCTTCCAGATAATCCTTTGTGTTAAGAATGACAATCCCTCCCCCTTTGTCTGCTGGTTTGATGGTAAGGTCATGATTATGCTGTAATGTCTTAATGGCGATCTTTTGTTGGCGGGTCAGGTTGGATACCGGGTTGGGGTTGTCAGTGTGTATGTTCTGTAGGTCATTAAGTACTAGTGAATAGAACGTGTCAATATAGTTGCCTTTTGAGGCTACAGGGTCAAATCTTCATCTTCCTTTAAGTTTTGTAGTGATGTATTGTTCTGTCTGAATATCGGAGGGGGATAGTGTGCAGATTGGTATGGTATCATCATTGGTGATGATTAAAGCTGTCGGGTCATTGGGAGGGGGCGGATTTAGTTTTTTTATAGCAAAATGTCGTTTGAGTGTTAGTTTTCGTATGTAGGCATTTAGATCGGAAAAAATCTCAAACATATTTGACTGGTTGGTTGGACAAAAAGATAATCCTTTTTCCAACAGTGTGGTTTCGCAGCGGGATAATGAGTGATCGGAAAGGTTAAATATACATTTGGTTTGTTTTGAAGGGGGGGTGGGATTGGTTGTGGTTAGTGTTTTCCTCGTTTTTCTTTTCCCGCGTTTCCCCCTTTTTCGGAGTCGGGTAGGGGTCTTTTTTTCTTTGGTTTGAATATGGTCCGAGATGCTATCGGACTGGGTAGTTGGATAGCTAACACGTTCTGGGATAGTGTGGTAGGTAGGTCTAAAAAAGAGGATGTAAGAGTAGTATCAGCATTGGTGTTGGTGGTGTGTGGGGTGGTGGGGCCATTCATGTTGGGTTGGAAAAAAGTTTCAATGGAAGTTTGAATGAATGTAGTTGGCTGTTCTGAACTATTATCATTTTCAATGTGAGGGGTTGTAGGAGCTTGATTGGTCATTGGGATTGGTCGGGGGCTGTCGCTTGCGGAGGGGTTGGGAGTGGTGGGTTCGGAGTCATATATACTTAACTGTGAAGGTCGGAATGGTGAATTGTGCTCTGATTCTAGTATAGTAGGGGAGGGATTGTCACTCATTCTGGGTTCAACTGTTTTGGATGAATTTGTAGGTAACAAAGACAATGGGGCATCTTTACCGGAGAAGTTGAAGTTTGGATTTATTAGAGGTATTCGAGTAGCTGGTTTGTCACCTCCAGTACGGGGGGTCGAGGTAACTGACTTGTTTTGTTTGGGGTGTGTGTTGGCAATGGTTAGTTCCCCCCCCCCCCCCCCGGCCCTCCGTCCTCTTTCCCCCCCCCCTCTCCCCGCCCCCCCTCCACCCCCAAAATACAATAATTAGCCACCTCTTCCCGTTAATTTAAATCACACCAGTGAATTCCATCATACAAATATTTATGTTTATTAATATGCAGTCTGTTCAGGATTTGTACAAATGTGTTGCCTCTTACCCCCAGTTGTGTGCTCCTTCCTGTAATTGCCTGATGAAGCGGGTTTGACCTGCGAAACGCGTTGCAACCTTATTTGGAGTATACCAATAAATGTCCCTTTTGTGAATACACAGTTGTTGTGTCTGCTTGTGGGAGGTGAGTCCACCACTGCCTCCTAAGCAATAATTTTAAAACTTTTAAATATTGTTTTTATCCTTTTGGCGCCTCTGTTCTCTACCATAATACAAATTTTGATGACAGGTGGTCTATGAGGGGGCGAATTTTGTGGAACCGGTCATAAGCAGGGTGGCCTTTTAGATGACAGGTTGTATTGGGCCTGATCTGATGGATAGGAGTTTTAGGGGGGTGACAGGAGGTGATTGATGGGTGTCTCAGGGGGTGGTTAGAGGGGAAAATAGATGCAATCAATGCACTGGGGAGGTGATCGGAAGGGGGTCTGAGGGGGATCTGAGGGTTTGGCCGAGTGATCAGGAGCCCACACGGGGCAAATTGGGGCCTGATCTGATGGGTAGGTGTGCTAGGGGGTGACAGGAGGTGATTGATGGGTGTCTCAAGGTGTGATTAGAGGGGGGAATAGATGCAAGCAATGCACTGGCGAGGTGATCAGGGCTGGGGTCTGAGGGCATTCTGAGGGTGTGGGCGGGTGATTGAGTGCCCTAGGGGCAGATAGGGGTCTAATCTGATAGGTAGCAGTGACAGGGGGTGATTGATGGGTAATTAGTGGGTGTTTAGGGTAGAGAACAGATGTAAACACTGCACTTGGGAGGTGATCGGACGTCGGATCTGCGGGCGATCTATTGGTGTGGGTGGGTGATCAGATTGCCCGCAAGGGGCAGGTTAGGGGCTGATTGATGGGTGGCAGTGACAGCGGGTGATTGATGGGCGGCAGTGACAGGGGGTGATTGATGGGTGGCAGTGACAGGGGGTGATTGATGGGTGATTGATAGGTGATTGACAGGTAATCAGTGGGTTATTACAGGGGAGAACAGATGTAAGTATTGCACTGGCGAATTGATAAGGGGGGGTCTGAGGGCAATCTGAGCATGTAGGCTGGCGATTGGGTGCCCGCAAGGGGCAGATTAGGGTCTGATATGATGGGTAACAGTGACAGGTGGTGATAGGGGGTGATTGATGGGTAATTAGTCGGTATTTAGAGGAGAGAATAGATGGAAACACTGCGCTTGGGTGGTGATCTGATGTCGGATCTGCGGGCGATCTATTGGTGTGGGTGGGTGATCAGTTTGCCCGCAAGGGGCAGGTTAGGGGCTGATTGTTGGGTGGCAGTGACAGGGGGTGATTGATGGGTGATAGGTGATTGGCAGGTGATTGACAGGTGATCAGTGGGTTATTACAGGGAAGGCCAGATGTAATTAATGCACTGGCGAATTTATAAGGGGGGGGTCTGAGGGCAATCTGAGCGTGTGGGCGGGTGATTGGGTGCCCGCAAGGGGCAGATTAGGGTCTGATCTGATAGGTAACAGTGACGGTTGGTGATAGGGGGTGATTGATGGGTGATTGATGGGTAATTAGTGGGTGTTTAGAGAAGATAACAGATGTAAACAATACATTTGGGAGGTAATCTGACGGCGGGTTTGCGGGCGATCTAATGGTGTGGGTGGGTGATCAGATTGCCCGCAAGGGGCAGGTTAGGGGCTGATTGATGGGTGGCAGTGACAGGGGGTGACAGGGGGTGATTGATGGGTGATAGGTGATTGGCAGGTGATTGACAGGTGATCAGTGGGTTATTACAGGGAAGAACAGATGTAATTAATGCACTGGTGAATTGATAAGGGGGGGTCAGACGGCAAATTTGAGCGTGTGGGCGGGTGATTGGGTGCCCGCAAGGGGCAGATTAGGGTCTGATCTGATAGGTAAAAGTGACAGGTGGTGATAGGGGGTGATTGATGGGTGATTGATGGGTAATTAGTGGGTGTTTAGAGGAGAGAATAGATGTAAACAATGGATTTGGGAGGTGATCTGATGTCGGATCTGCGGGCGATCTATTGGTGTGGGGGGGGGGGGGTGATCAGATTGCCCGCATGGGGCAGGTTAGGGGCTGATTGATGGGTGGCAGTGACAGGGGGTGATTGACAGGTGATTGACGGGTGATTGACAGGTGATGGACAGGTGATTGACAGGTGATCAGGGGGGATAGATGCATACAGTACATGGGGGGGGGGGTCTGGGGAGAATCTGAGGGGTGGGGGGGTGATCAGGAGGGTGCGGGGGGCAGGGGGGGGGATAAAAAAAAATAGCTTTGACAGATAGTGACAGGGAGTGATTGATGGGTGATTAGGGGGGTGATTGGGTGCAAACAGGGGTCTGGGGGGTGGGCGGGGGGGGGGTCTGATGGGTGCTGTGGGCGATCTGGGGCAGGGGGGGGGGAAATCAGTGTGCTTGGTGCAGACTAGGGTGGCTGCAGCCTGCCCTGGTGGTCCCTCGGACATTGGGACCACCAGGGCAGGAGGCAGCCTGTATAATACACTTTGTAAACATTACAAAGTGTATTATACACTTTGTATGCGGCGATCGTCGGGTTAACATCCCGCCGGCGCTTCCGTATGGCCGGCGGGATGTTGCGGCGGGTGAGCGGCGCCAGGCGGAGGCGGAGGATCGCGTCACGGATGACGCGATCGCTCCGCCCATGCCCATACAAGGACCGCCGCCAATTGTCAATACGGCGATCCTTGCAGCGTCCACTTCCCGGCCGCCAATTGTATATACGGCGGTTGGGAAGTGGTTAAAGTGATTGTACCCGCAGGGGCTCAGGGTAGGATGAGTGGAGCTGTTGTCATTGCCAATTAGCAGGCATAAGTTCGTAATGCTTGCTATGCTACTCTGATAAGGCTGGTTAACTCTGATAAGGCGTGTTAACTTTGATAAGGCATGCTATTTGCCTTAATGAATCAAGCCCAAGGTATGCTATCAGTAAACATCAATATTGAGACAAATGATGAGACAGTGCCCAGTAATATGAAAGGGTGGGTGAGTAGGTGTTGATATATGTTTAATATTCATTTACACTTTGCTCATTCAGTAAGCTGTCTTGCTGCTACAAGGACTGCTTCAAATTTAACTCAATTTTCATGGCAAATATGAATGACAGTTAATTTATCAGTGCCGTGTATTATATGTATTACCTGTCTTTTGTCTCTGTATCACTTTTGAAAGATCATTTGTATCCAATATACATATTTAGCTCATGAAGGAAACCTGGAAGGAGAGGAAAATGGAGGCTGCCAACTTTATTCCAAAATGTTAAAGCGGTATCGTCACCATAAAAATCAAATTTCAACAGCAACTGGTCTGAGTGTATTAAGTGATAAAGATGCTAATACTGCATTCAAAACTTTCAAAACTTTTTCTGCTGTTATGATTTGGAGTTATCACATACTTTAGGAGCACTGGCCCTTTAGTAGTCGGTGCCAAAGAATTGCATGCTGGGGGTTCTTTTTATCTATAATGTATTTCTCCTCTTTCCTTTATTTCCCTGCCTAGCTGCTTATCTGAAACCTGATCCCCTGCTCACTTGTGTTTACAAGCAAGGCTGAGGTGACTTAGCGATTGGAGGAGACAAGAAAAAAAGTAAAGGGCAGAAATGACATCACGAGTTAGCCTTAACTATGGGCAAAAGACATAGCCCCCACCAGGAACAGAATTCTCGTCATTTATTATATAACATTCACTGAAATCAAAACGTGGACAGTATAATACATGTGTTATGTAAGTAGATCAAGTATTTATCTACTTATATATGTGTTTTTTCCCCTGGCATAGTATGGCTGATCCTACTGCTTTAATATCCTGTCTGTTATGATGATCTTTTGGTTCTGAAGTGTGAATCACACACTAGGAATGAGTATGCTGGCAATACAGTCAGCGTGGAGTCAGGACACCTAATCTGCAGTATTGATATAATGACAGTACAGGATCAGCACAGCAACAAGACATGAAGTGTAATTAAAAGTTGGCCAGCAATGGCAGCCTCCACATGAATCTCACTTCACATTTCCTTTGAGGGCTAGTGCACATGGATTTTCGTGTAAGTAAAGGACAACATTTGTATTTTTCTGAGATATACTGAGGTAAATTGGTGGTGACTGCACCCACGCTCATGTTGCTGCCCATTGGACAGTGGTTATTGGCAAATTTCATCCCTGAGATGTGTGTGTGTAGGTGTGTGTGTGTGGGGGGAGGGTGATGTGGGTTGTCATTTAATTGCTAAATCTGAGGACCCTACAGATGATTATGGTCAGTAATGTAATTCCTAGCTTTAGGAATGTATACTAAATATTCTAAAGAGAAACGTGTGTGTGTGTGTGTGTGTGTGTGTGTGTGTGTGTGTGTGTGTGTGTGTGTGTGTGTGTGTGGTGTGTGTGTGAGTGTGTGAGTGAGTGTGTGTGAGTGTGTGGGTGGGTGTGAGTGTGTGAGTGGGTGTGAGTGTGTGAGTGTGCGAGTATGTGAGTGTGTGTGTGTGAGTGTGTGTGTGTGTGTTTGTGTGTGTGAGTGTGAGTGTGTGAGCGTGTGTGTGTGTGTGTGTGGTGTGTGTGTGAGTGTGTGAGTGAGTGTGTGTGAGTGTGTGGGTGGGTGTGAGTGTGTGAGTGGGTGTGAGTGTGTGAGTGTGCGAGTATGTGAGTGTGTGTGTGTGAGTGTGTGTGTGTGTGTTTGTGTGTGTGAGTGTGAGTGTGTGAGCGTGTGTGTGTGTGTGTGTGTGTGTGTGTGTGTGTGAGTGTGTGTGTGTGTGTGTGTGTGTGTGTGTGTGTGAGTGTGTGTGAGTGTGTGAATGTGTGTGAGTGTGTGAATGTGTGAGTGTGTGTGAGTGTGTGTGTGTGTATGTGTGTGTGTGAGTGTGTGAGTGTGTGTGTGTGTGTGTGTGAGAGAGGGTGTGAATGTGTGTGTGTGTGAGTGTGTGTGTGAGTGTGTGTGTGTGTGTGTGTGTGTGTGTGCGTGTGTGAGTGTGTGTGGCCTAGTTATGCAAAAAGTGGAGACACTGATGGCTAAAATTATCTATAGCATCAACAACACTTAAAGGAGTTATCAAGGCATTGTAAAAGAAAATAAGTACTACTTACCCGGGGCTTCCTCCAGCCCCAAGCTCCCAGCATGTCCCTAGCCGCAGTTACGCGTGTTATAACGCTCGCAAAACGCTAGTGCGACGATGATATCAGTTATCACGGTTTAGTAAATCAAGCCCATGGTGTGCAAAAAACGCAAACAGGAAACCGATAGACGAGTGTGCTCCTAGCCTCAGCTTTTTACACCCACTCAGTCCATCCTTGATGGAGCAAAACCAGCTCTGCAGACTTCTCCAGCATCACTACAGTACAGAGTACTTGGGAAAGGGTAGAGAGGTTGGGGGCTGGGCACTGTACACAAGGGCCTGCTGCACACTGAATAGGGACTGTCTACAAAACTTTGTATGATTCCTTATCAGTGGCTGGGCAGATGCAGTCATTATAACAATTGTACAGAGAGCAGAAAGTTTTTTGCCCTTAGTTGTCAGGGAAAATAAACTTCTCCCCTACACAGGGTCCCCTGCGGCTTCTGGGCCCCCTTGCAGCTGCATGCCTTGCAGGGTCTATTGTTATGATCCTGATTGTCGCCCATTTTGGGATCGATGATGTACAGACACATCCCTAGCCTTCAGGCAAGTGATGCATTCTGTTGCTATGGATGGAGCAACTTCCTGTGGTCAGGGGAGTGACAAAAACATTGAGATCGGCTGCGATAGCACGTTGTTAAGGATCTGAACCTTAGTGATGTTACGTAATGTACCTTACATATATTGGGCTTAAGGTGGAACAGAACTTCTCAAATCAAAGTGTTCCCCAGATATCAGGAACTGCAATCCTATCCGGTTACTGTAACACTTTAGGGATCCTCAGGAAACATCTCACTACCATGACTTTGTGTAAAATGAACTTTGGAACCTAGGAACCAATTTGCGTGTGCATTTGTGACACATCACTCTGCTGACTGCACTTTGTCAGCTTAGAGCGTTCCAGTGATGATGAATTACTCTCATACTGTATATGCTGGCTGTAATCTGTTTGAAACATGCACACTATGCAGGAAGTGGCTTTGCTGAAATGTATCTCATTTGTGTGAAAAACTGAAATAAAATCCCTGAAGGTGTAATTTTAGTGCATAAAATGTGCTGTGACACTATGCTGACTGCTTCCTATTATGCTAATTTGCCCCTTTACCTCTGTGGATAATGTATCAGCTAGTCTGCTGTGCGACTAGTAATCCAGCCTTTTGGTTCTTTAATGGCCCTGCTAGATGCATTTTCTGTAAGAACTCACTACTGGCTTTAACAAGGTTATAATTCAAGTTTATACCATGTACTGGATAAATAAAATGTTCTATGGTACGGTTCAATACTAGATATTTAATTTAATAAACCAAAGATCCCTCTATGGAATCAAGCCCCTGAGCGGCCTTTACAGTAATTCAGGCAAGTAAAATGAAAAATTACCTTCAACTGTCTAAAAATAATGAACCCTATTCATTCATAGAGCTAGTAAAAGTATAGTGTGAGATGTCTGCTTTGCACAATAGATAATTTCTCTTCCATTGCTTGTTCACAAATCACAACATGATTTAATAGCTGGTACTACAAACCTTTGCTAGACAATATTACAACCTCATGGACTGATTGCCAATTAACTATTATACATGAAAGTGTATACAAAAAAACAAAACAAGAACAAAACAAAAGACTTAATTTTTCCTATGCTGGAGATATATGGAGTTCAAGGAGAAGACAGGACTTCAAGAGTTCAAGGACAAGACTGTATCAGTTTGCTTATTAGGTAGCTAGACTTTCTTAACCAGATTACTGTTGAATGTCAGTACACTGTAGAATAGCACCACTCGGCACTCAGTAAACATTTATGGGGATAGAGGACTTCACCTGCATATATGACATTGAGATTCACCCCAAATGGCACCTGTATTGTGGCTGACAGTTCAAGCTGAAGGACGTTCTCGCTGTGCAATACTTTTACTGTTGAATGTGCCCTTGTGTTACTAAAGTACTAAAGTGTGTAAACCTTTTATTGAAACAAATCGGCCTCAATTCACTAAGCATTACTGCATTCAGTAATGCAGAAAACAGCTCATTTTACTGATCACCTTGACAAAGGCCAATTCACTAAGCCTATTACAGCACTGAAACGTAAAATGACCAACTAGTGAGGTAAATTACTGACTTGTGCGGTAAATACCTCAAGAAATATCAAGAAGTTTCGATTCACAAAGATTAAATAATTTGGAAAATCAAGTAAAAGTGTTTGGTATATATCTCCAGCTCTGACCAGCTGGTAACTTACAATCTCCATGCAGTAACACTGACAGACGTAGCAGACAGCCAATAGGGAGAGCCACACAGCTCTGCTTCTCATCTCCATTCAATTCCATATTCTAGAGGGCGGGACTTCAGAACAGCAAAGCAGGAGAAGAAGACATTTATGGGGGCATAACAATAGCCATAGCAGTCATAGCAGCTGTTATGGAGCCCAAGAGCATAGGGGGCCCAGGTAGTACTGGTGGTGGTATTCACCATTAACTTTCTTGTGTTTCTCCACCCTCCAACTTTGTTTCAGTGCCCATGAACTATGTGCAGTTTTGCATATTTGTGTACATTGCATGAGAATGTAAATTGCCCAATGACCTCATATTCATAGAGTATGGGCAGGTGGCATAGCTTAAAGGTAAGGTTCAGGGAGGGTGGTTAAAAAATAAAAATCAATTTCCACTTACCTGGGGCTTCCTCCAGCCCGTGGCAGGCAGGAGGTGCCCTCGCCGCCACTCCGCAGGCTCCCGATGGTCTCCGGTGGCCGACCCGACCTGGCCAGGCCGGCTGCCAGGTCGGGCTCTTCTGCGCTCCAAGGCCCGGCACTTCTGCGTCCCACGCCGGCGCGCTGACGTCATCGGACGTCCGCAGGGCTGTACTGCGCAGGCGCAGAACTACTGCGCCTGCGCAGTACAGCCTGGAGGACGTCCGATGACGGAAGCGCGCCGGCGTAGGACGCAGAAGTGCCGGGCCTTGGAGCGCAGAAGAGCCCGACCTGGAGGAAGCCCCAGGTAAGTGGAAATTGATTTTTATTTTTTAGCCACCCTCCCTGAACCTTCCCTTTAAGAGTGCCTACATCTGATGGCCCCTTGAAAATTTTGCTATGGGGCCCCATGATTTCTAGTTATGCCACTGGGCATTTAAAAAGGCTTTTCTGTGTCCCTTTATATGTACATATCTATATACTGATACACAGAAGAGCTCCCTCTAGTGGCTGCATGCACATCTAAAGGGATGCCAAAAATGCACTGCACAGACAAAACCCAGGCTCATGCACACTACTTGTGGGAAGACTCACAGCTTCCTGTCTGACCTGCTCTACAGCTGGTGAGACTTACCGAGCCGGGCTTAGTGAATTAAAGCATGTTCTTTTGGTATACTCCCGGACTCTACAGCATGCTGGAAATCTTTGGGAATTTGGTAAAAAAGTGAAAAACACAGAATGCTGTATTTTACCAACCTAAATTATTTTACTGAACTGCCCTTAGTGAATTGAGGCCATTATGTCAGTAAAGCTAGCATAATAGCTCCATCAGAAAATGGCCTTGACGATTCTCTGGTTTAAACTCTTAACCTGTATTTCACTCTTTTTTGGATTCTGATGTAATGAGCTATTTCCCGCAAAAGGTAGATACAGGTAGGAAGGTTGGCACTGCAGCAGTATGTAATCAGCATGGAAGGGGATTAGGCAGGTAGAACACATCTCACCCACAATGATGTAGCTGGTGTGCTCTGATCCAAGGGAAGTACATTCATTTAAGATAGAGTGACCAGACGTTCCGGATTGCCCGGGACGCGTCCCGGATTCGGGGTCCGCTGTCCCAGGCTTAATGAGGTCCCGGGAAATGTCCCGCTTTCAGCAGCGGGACGTCCCGGCCTCGGGATTCTGGCCACTCTCTACTCAATGAACTGGCAGCGGCATCTATAGACGCCGTGCCAGTTCATTGCCTGCAGCCCCGCTCCAGCCTCCTCTTCCGGTGTCTGTTCCGACACCGGCAGAGCAGAGCAGGGCTACGGCAAGATGGCTGCCGAAGCCCTGTACTGGAGACCTATTTGTGTCTCCAGTACAGGGCTTCGGGCGCCATCTTGCCGTAGCCCTGTCAGCGCGGGAGACTGCAGGAGAAGTAAGACGGTCCCAGGAGCAGCGCGCCAGAGGCCGGAGACTTCTGCCAGGTGAGTCAATGCTTTCTTTTCCAGGTGAAATGTTTGCCCGCATTGTTTCTTTTACAGGTGAAATGTTTGCCCGCATTGTTTCTTTTACAGGTGAAATGTTTGCCCGCATTGTTTCTTTTCCAGGTGAAATGTTTGCCCGCATTGTTTCTTTTCCAGGTGAAATGTTTGCCCGCATTGTTTCTTTTCCGGGTGAAATGTTTGCCCGCATTGTTTCTTTTCCGGTGAAATGTTTGCCCGCAGTGCGTTTCTTTTCCGGCGAAATGTTTGCCCGCAGTGCGTTTCTTTTCTGGTGAAATGTTTGCCCGCATTGCGTTTCTTTTCAGGTGAAATGTTTGCCCGCATTGTTTCTTTTTCAGGTGAAATGTTTGCCCGCATTGTTTCTTTTACAGGTGAAATGTTTGCCCGCATTGTTTCTTTTCCGGTGAAATGTTTGCCCGCATTGTTTCTTTTCCGGTGAAATGTTTGCCCGCATTGTTTCTTTTCCGGTGAAATGTTTGCCCGCAGTGCGTTTCTTTTCTGGCGAAATGTTTGCCCGCAGTGCGTTTCTTTTCTGGTGAAATGTTTGCCCACATTGCGTTTCTTTTCTGGTGAAATGTTTGCCCGCATTGCGTTTCTTTTGTAATGACATGTTGCCCGCATTGCGTTTATTTTGTACTGACATGTTTGCCCGCATTGCGTTTATTTTGTACTGACATGTTTGCCCGCATTGCATTTATTTTGTACTGACATGTTTGCCCGCATTGCGTTTACTTTGTACTGACATGTTTGCCCGCATTGCATTTATTTTATACTGACATGTTGCCCGCATTGCGGTTATTTTGTGCTGACATGTTGCCTATTGCGTTTATTTTCTGGTGTCCGGGGTAACCGTTACTGCATTTATTATTTAATGGTCATAGATGGCTATGTTTGCTGCTTTGTGGTTACGGTATACTATTAGCATCACACAGTTTCTGCACACCCATGATGCAAAGTCTCGTTTGTCCACATCATGGCATAAACACTGCTTTCTTATGCCTCGCTGTTACATCATTACGTTAGCTCCGCCCATACAATGTCATGGCCACGCCCATTTTTGCAGCAGTGCGCTGCGCGCGCCGCAGCCCCCCCCCCAGTCTTCGTCGCTACGCGCTCCTCAGTCTTCCCCACTTTTCGCCGACCCCCCCCCACGCCCCCTCCCCGTCCCAGGTTGAACCCACAAAAATCTGGTCACTCTATTTAAGAAGGAGAAGGAATGATCGACAACGTACATTTATTCTTCAAAAAGTGAGACACAGTCCGAATGCATAAATACAAAACAGTAGTGCAGCATACATGGACATACCAGTGCTCAGAGGTGTGGTGGTGACAGTGGGTGCTGGGCACTGCTTGCCTGACTGAAGTTTCACGCTGTGTTGCGCTTCTACAGAGGCTGGAGGGCAAACTCCCACTATCCAGGTTTAAATGGGCTCTAAGGAGGGCATTCGGCATGTCCACACCTGCAAAATCCTCCTACTTCATTTAAGGGCAGCAAATAGCACAGTGAAATGCATATGTGCTCCACCAAGACTTCCTGGTAGTAGCCTCACCTCCCGCTTATGGCTTCCTTTGCAGACCAAACTTATTAGATGGCTGCAAAATGCTATTGCATACATTGGATGCCAATGGGGGGATAGGTGCCATCTAGTGGCCAAATGAAATATGACTGGCGAGGGGAAAATATAAATAGTGCATTTAAATTAAGGCAGGAACTGGAGCAGTAGATGCCACTCTAAGTGACATAGCATGCTACAGTGACTGCATATTATGTATGGTGCACATAGAAAAGTGTGAATCGTGCATACGTAGAAAATTCTATAAAAATCTATAAATGCAAAATGATGTGATACTTTATGCAATACACCATATTAGTCAAAAGTGGCAAAGATGGGGACTGGGTGGGAACAGACTGGTGTAAACTGATGCATTGGCATCATATATTTCTGTAGGGGCTGAGGGGGAGGCAAATGACCTAGATTAGTGTAACCCCACTGTTTATAACATCAAATAGCAACATTAGCAAGAGTGAAGGAGGGGAAGGAAGGAAGGGAGGTAAGTAGAGTAGGGGAGGAAGGAAAAAGGGAGGGAAGGAAATGGGGAAGATGGGAGGGGTATGGGGGAGGAGTAGGAAAGCAACATAAACATAGTCAGACGTTGACACTTAAATGGTAATTAGTAACAATCTATGTAGACATGTCTCTATTTCGCAGCTTGCGTTATTTAATAGTGCCTTGGACGATGGTTAGTTTACAGTCGATTCTCTTAAGTGTTTTCGAATACTGTGCATGGTTGGCAAGACCTTGATGCTGGAACTTAATTGTAGTGTGCTCCTTAAACATCTTGACCTGTTCTTGTTTGGAACATTCTGGGATGATATTTTACTGCCTAGGTGGCTTTTGGACTGGTGCATTTGGACTGTGCCTCACTTTTTGAAGAATAAATGTATGTTGCAGTGCCGATCATTCCTTCTCCTTCTTCCATGTTCCCACAAAAGGTATTTCTTCTTTCGGATAACCTTGATGCATTGGCTTTTGGCACCAGGATTTTCACACAGTGCAGTGTAATAATGTTTGATGCATGATAATTCAGCATCATGTGTTTTCATGTGATTTGATTTTGCTGCACTTAATTTGACTCATATACTCAATTGTTTGTGATCCAATAAAACTGCACATTTGAATACTTATGCACAAGGCTCCTGAAATTTGTTCATGCTCCTTATCTTTCCTGACTTTAAGGGCTGGTCTACACGGTCGGGACTCATTTCGCAAATGTTAAACGCTTTTCTGCTACCAGCATCATTTCCCGTCAGTTCGTCATTGTAGTTTGAGTCCCTGGGGGTATAAGGAGCAGAAAACGCAGCTAATTGTAGAAGCTACATGCAGCCTCTCACAAAACTCAATCGACCATAGTCCTTGCCCAATTGATGGCAATCAACAGTAAATGTATTGCGATAAATGCTGCTATTCCTTCTTAATACAGTGGATCCTAGTGGACAAGGATGGCCACTGGTGGTTGCCCATGAGAACCAACCCTTACTCTGGACCTATTCTAGCACTTACCTATTCCCCTAGCCTTTCCTTAACGTCCCTCCTTTTCTTAAGGCCCCTTCCCCACTTTATCTGGAAACAGAAATGCTGATACACTGCACGGCACCCAGGGACGGATCTGGGGGGGGGGGGCAGACAGGTCTCTTGCCCCAGGCGCAGTTTGTTGAATTCTTAAAAAGGCGGCAAAATTTGGATGGGGAATGGCAGTTTAGGTGCCAAAATCTGACCTTTAGGCGCCAAAACCTGACCTTGCCCCAGGCGCAACTTGATCTAGATCCGTCCCTGACGGCACCCCCTTCCAATGCAGTGCGATTGCAATATCGTTCAGAGAATGAATGGAAATTGCAATGCATTTGTGTATTATTTTCAACAACCATGCATTATAAATCACAACGCATGGATGTGGACATCAGATGGAGCGGTCTATGCACTTCAGATGTCCCTGCGAAAGGCATTGCATTGGGTTGCTGCTAATTGTGGCAAAAAAGTGTGGGGACTTTAGACTAACTCTAATCTTAGCCTCATACTGAGGATTATCCTCAATTCCCCAGTAGCCCTTATCTTTAACACATTTGCCCGTAAACTTCATCTGACCTGTAACTTAGGTTTCATCGAAAGGGCGTCTAAATAATTCCTCAAACTAACCTATAAAACCATCTCTCATAAGGAGTCCCGTTTATGAGGGTAGTATATTTTTACCTTTACGCAAAGAAATATTTCATATACAGTATTCGCATGGAAATCTTGGATATCAAATGTTAGATCAAATATACTAAGCCCATTTATTGTACATCAAAAAAGTCTGACACACAAATCTCAGTTAACAAATGTACTGACCTCAAAAAAACAAAAGAGAAAGAAATGTATATTTTTGCTGGACTGAAATCTCAAGCTCATGTTAACTCAATGACATTCTAGTTAGAAACAGGGCTGGAATAGATATAACAGGCCATCTCCATTCATTGTTTATAGGTTTACTCAAGCTAAAAGTATTGTCCCCAGAGCATCTCAACATCTCAGGACAGATCCTTCAGATTCTTATGATACAGACAGAAGCCTGTTGGAGCTACTGCTGTGACGGCATTTTCAGAAGAACCCAACATGCACATATATATATTATTCTGAGATTTACTATGTGCATGTGAGGTAGAATGCAATTGTATTGTCAATGGCACACTAAAATTTGAAAGGATGGCATAAAGATAATGCGCAAAAACATCCCACAGAAACACACCATGTCAATTCTTGCAGCATATGTTGTATTATGTCCCAACCCTGTGCAAATATACTGACACCAAAGGAATGTTTGTCATTTGCACTGTTTAGAGGAATTTTTTTCATGTCCGGGTTAGTTTTTTCCATATCTCCTCCTAGCTTAAAGCTAAAAGACAAGCTCATGTAAATGTACAGTATACAGTAGATTCATTTATGACTTTTTTTTTATTAAACTAGCATTCCACTGACAAATGACCTCACTGTTCTACTTATTAAAATAAATCATAACAATGCATTTCTACTTTATGCTGCATTAAAAAGCAGCAGAAATTGTGAGAACAGGTGCGTCTCATATACATTCACAGGGTCAGAGTCAGGGCAGCTTTGTTCTGCTCTAATAGGCAAAACATTACAGCACATTATTTAGCCCCATCTGGGGTTGTTAGTGCTATCAAACCAAACAAAAATAATAACATGGTCCGTTAACATTGTAGCTTGTTTTACTCCTTAGGTTGCTATCATCTAACATTGCACAGGAATTGCTGTATTGTGTGTAGAGCAGCTGACCTGAACCAAGAGGTGAGGCATAATGATGTTATAGAAATACATTCTATTTTAAATAGAAACACGTGCAAGCAAACAGCTTTGATTATAAGGTCCAGAGAGTATAGGCAAACATTTTATGTATTACAAGAATAATGCAGAATCCCATAGGTCACACGCGTATGCATGCTCTGACCACAATTTATTAGCACATTCAAAGTTGAGATTACTCCAAGATTTATATTTAATATTTCAGACTATACCTTTTATGTTAGTGTTTAGCATGAATCTCATTGCTGCTTAAACAGGGATATTTATAGATATAACTCAAATACACTGTGCCACAGTCCAAAATAACACTCAGTAAGGTGGTTTCGCTGCAGGGGTTCCAATAAATGTCAGTTTTGAATATGATTCCTGCTGCACTCTCTAATCATGTTCTGAAACATAAATAACACTCCACATAGGGTACTAACGCACTAGACGCACACGCCATTCGATGGACATTGGAGATCGTTTTATTGTATATATGCGCAGAGGCATTGTAAAAAGTTTTATGCTATGCAATTTGGGTTTATGTTTTTGGAAGATACTACTGTGGGATTAAAGCTTTATGAAAGACTAGAGGCTGTAAGAATCCATTGTTCTCAGTCCTGGTGATTATATCCAAAGCATATACTACACCTGCAAGTTAGAGGTGGGCTCCATCTGGTGAACAATTACAGTTTATGGGATTGGGTAGTGGAAGCACTTGCACCCAAAACACATGAGATGGTGTCTGGATGAAACTGGTTTACACTACATTACCCTATGTGGAGATTGCTATTTATTACAGATCGATATAGGAGTTATATCAGGGATGTTCCTGTTTCATTGCAAGTACATGATCCATCTGAAAAGCTGGGGTGGCTGCTATTTGGTGAGTGTTTCTTACATAGGGAACGATACATCTCACGGAGGTTGGCATTTCAAATCACAACCACTGTGAGCTATGGTGTTGGAATTGTTTCTCTGGATGTTATTACCCTATGTGCTGGGATATTAATACAATGTATATAGAAAGTGCTCCAACCAGCATATAACATCAAAACCAACTGATATTTGCATATGTTTAAGATTGCACTACCAAAAAACTTGAGTACTAAAACATGCACATAAGATTGACTGCAGTGTGTGCGCCATCTCAGGTTTGTTAAGCCTAGTAAAAGTCCACATTCGTGTGGATAGATAACCATTTCTATCTGTTGTTTTAACCACTTCCCGACCGCCCAACGCACAGAAGCGGCCGGAAAGTGGACCCCGCAAGGACCGCCGCATGCACAGAGGCGGCGGTCCTTGTAGGGGCATGGGCGGCGCGATCGCGTCATTCGTGACGCGATCGGCTACCGGGGACTGGCTCCCCCCACCTCGCGCTGTAACCCGCCGGCCATTCGGAAGCGCCAGCGGGTTACTAGCACCCGGATCGCCGCATACAAAGTGTATAATACACTTTTGTAATGTATACAAAGTGTATTATACAGGCTGCCTCCTGCCCTGGTGGTCCCAGTGTCTGAGGGACCACCAGGGCAGGCTGCAGCCACCCTAGTCTGCACCCAAGCACACTGATTCCCCCCCTGCCCCCTGATTGCCCACAGCACCCCTCAGACCCCCCCCCTGCCCACCCCCAGACCACTGTTTGCACCCAATCACCCCCCTAATCACCCATCAATAACTCCCTGTCACTATCTGTCAACGCAATTTTTTATTTTATTCCCTAAACTGCCCCCTGCTCCCTCCTGATCACCCCCCCACCCCTCAGATTCTCCCCAGACCCCCCCCCCAGACACCCCCCCCCTGTGTACTGTATGCATCTATCCCCCTGATCACCTGTCAATCACCTGTCAATCACCTATCAATCACCTGTCAATCACCCATCAATCACCCATCAATCACCCATCAATCACCCCCTGTCACTGCCACCCATCAATCAGCCCCTAACCTGCCGCTTGCGGGCAATCTGATCACCCACCCACACCAATAGATCGCCCGCAGATCCGACGTCAGATCACCTCCCAAGTGCAGTGTTTACATCTGTTCTCTACCCTAAACACCCACTAATTACCCATCAATCACCCATCAATCACCCCCTATCACCACCTGTCACTGTTACCCATCAGATCAGACCCTAATCTGCCCCTTGCGGGCACCCAATCACCCACCTACACGCTCAGATTGCCCTCAGACCCCCCCTTATCAATTCGCCAGTGCAATATTTACATCTGTTCTTCCCTGTAATAACCCACTGATCACCTGTCAATCACCTGTCAATCACCCATCAATCACCCCCTGATTGATGGGTGATTGACAGGTGATCTCTCTGTAAATGGACAATTGTGTGTAAAAACAAATCAAACAATTGTCATTTACAGAGATATTTCTCCCACCCAGCATGGGTATGTGTAAAAATACACCCCAAAACACATTATACTACTTCTCCTGAGTACGGCAATACCACATGTGTGGCACTTTTTTGCAGCCTAACTGCGCTAAGGGGCCCAAAGTCCAATGAGCACCTTTAGGCTTTACAGGGGTGCTTACAATTTAGCACCCCCCAAAATGTCAGGACAGTAAACACACCCCACAAATGACCCCATTTTGGAAAGTAGACACTTCAAGGTATTCAGAGAGGAGCATAGTGAGTCCGTGGCAGATTCATTTTTTTTTGTCGCAAGTTAGAAGAAATGGAACCTTTTTTTTTTTTTTTTGTCACAAAGTGTAATTTTCCGCTTACTTGTGACAAAAAATAATATCTTCTATGAACTCACTATGCCTCTCAGTGAATACTTTGGGATGTTTTCTTTCCAAAATGGGGTCATTTGTAGGGTATTTATACTATCCTAGAATTCTAGCCCCTCATGAAACATGTCAGGTGGTCAGAAAAGGCAGAGATGCTGGAAAATGGGAAAATTCACTTTTTGCACCATAGTTTGTAAACGCTATAACTTTTACTCAAACCAATAAATATAGGCTGAATGGGTTTTTTTTAAATCAAAAACATGTTTGTCCACATTTTTCGCGCGGCACGTATACAGAAATTTTACTTTATTTGAAAAATGTCAGCACAGAAAGTTAAAAAAATCATTTTTTTGACAAAATTCATGTCTTTTTTGATGAATATAATAAAAAGTAAAAATCGCAGCAGCAATCAAATAGCGCCAAAAGAAAGCTTTATTAGTGACAAGAAAAGGAGCCAATATTCATTTAGGTGGTAGGTTGTATGAGCGAGCAATAAACCGTCAAAGCTGCAGTAGTCTGAATGGAAAAAAAGTGCCTGGTCCTTAACCTCCTTGCCGGTTATCCCGAACACAGTTCGGGGTAACCTGCGCAGGAGGATTTCTCAGGCCCCGCTGGGCCGATTTGCATAATTTTTTTCCTACACGCAGCTAGCACTTTGCTAGCTGCGTGTAGTATGCGATCGCCGCCACTCGCCGCCGATTTGCCGCTACCCGCCGCGCCGAGCCGCCCCCCCGCCCCAGACCCCTGCGCAGCCTGGCCAATCAGTGCCAGGCAGCGCTAAGGGGCGGATCGGGATTCCCTCTGACGTCACGACGTCCATGACGTCGGTGACGTCATCCCACCCGTTTGCCATGGCGACCGGGGAAGCCCTGCAGGAAATCCCGTTCTCAACGGGATTTCCTGCATACTCTGATCGCCGAAGGCGATCGGAGTGGGTGGGGGGATGCCGCCGCTCAGCGGCTATCATGTAGCGAGCCCTGGGCTCGCTACATGATTTAAAAAAAAAATAAATTAAAAAAAAGTGCAGCGCTGCCTCCTTGCCTAATTTTTTATAACGGCAAGGAGGTTAAGGGGGGTAAAGCCCACGGTCCTCAAGTGGTTAAAATAGGTTTTAGTTGCCAGTCCAGAATTTTCCTTTTCTATTGTCAGGTCCAGAAAATGTATTCTATTTGTTTTACTTTTCTATTCTAAATTCTATATTGAAAGAATTATAGTTCCTGAAAGAAATCTTTAAGATCCTCGTCATCACCCCTTCAAATAATGAAGAGGTCATCTATAAAATGCCTCCATATCGGTACATTAATTTTGACCTCCTGTGTGATCCCACTTTGTTCCCATTTACTCCATAAAGAGTCTATTGACAAAACATATCAGGAGAAGTCTTGACGGCAAACTAGGAAGTGAAAGAGGCACTGTGAGACAGAGGAGAGGCGAGGTTCCAGCATGCAAGCCCAGGAGGCAATGGGGGAGTGCCAGCTAAACTCACATACAAGTCACTTTTTGTGTATATTATATAATAAAATTCTTACTGTTTTTATGGGATTATGCTGTGTCAGCGTTTATATTTATGAACAACAAGCATCATTTCTAATGGCTGCTGATCCATTGAGGGATTTCTGTGCACACCACTTGAGGAAGCAGAGGTGTTCATGCAGGGCTTAGTGATTCTCTGGTGCCCACAGCCTGTATTGACCTTTCTAACACAGGTCAATACAATCAGGCGAGTCTGTTCCCAGATGCATGTCCTGGTGGCCTAATACATCCATGTATGCTTCCTATTTTGCAGGTAAAAGTGTTCTTATACATTAGCTAACATCTAGTATGTTCAATAATATTTAGGTAAGAATTTAAGAAATACAGTTATAATACTTCAGTCAGCCTGGAATCATTAAATAATGAATTTCACAAAACAGTGATCTTTAACATTGTGCATTGTAATAAGTATTGCATAACATGGAGCGGTATTGTTGTACTAAGCACTGTATGTCACATTCCTGTTTTTAACATAAAGCAAAAATGATTGTTATAAACTTCTGTGGAATTATTGAAATCCTTATCTCCTTTTTTACATTTCCAGCGCGGTATTATGCAGTTACATTGACTAAAAGATAAAAAGTGTCATGACATTGTCATTTCATAATTCTTCTTTCACCTGTAAACAACCCTTTAATTCCTCTACACTGACAATAATAACCCAATCACTTTGCATACTACTCCCCGGAGAAATAGCCCATCTGTGGAACTTGTTCAGTAATTGCAGTAGGAGTATTTTGTTCCTGATAGATTTGTTACACTCAGCCATTAACCTTCATTCTTTTGTGTCTTCTGTGCAAATTATTTAGTACCCCACCAATTCATATGACATCAGCTGGGAGTCAAAGTATTCCTGATGACTAGACCCAATTTATTTTTCTTATTTATGCTGTCAGTGAAGTATATAGATCAATGCGTAACTTTACATCTTTACATCTTTACCATCCTTATGCTGGACATACATGGTGAGATAATGCGCCGGAGTCGAGCCAGCGGCTTGGTGCCGGCGCGTCACCGCTCGTCCACATGTGCACGCAGATCGATTCCCGCTCGTCAGCGCGGGCACTTCCTTATCAGCGCTTCGTTTTCTGCATTGTCTGCCCGTGGGGATCGAGCGCAGTATCGATCCGCCACGGTGATCGGACACGTCGGATATTATCAATCGAGCCATCAGCGGCTCGATTGATAAGAAGTATCACGCCGTGTATGCCCAGCATTACAGTGGTGAAATGGTAACTTTAGTAGATTTAGAAAGCACATTATCCCTTTACATCATTCCTGACAATCATTATTATGCAGAGTCAAATTGTACCATGTAGTTGAGAATCTGGGACACATATTCAGGAAAGACAGGAAGACAAAGTAGGCAGTGTCACACATTCTGTAAGAAGGACTGTGCTTTTTCTACTATGTTTTTGCCATGGATCAGTAGCTTGTTGCAGGAGGTTTGGTAAGGAGACTCATTCCCATTGTGTTTGCAGGACTCTATCATAGGACACAAACTAAATTTACAAATGTAGACCTCTCCAATCCTCATCTAGTTGACTACTAACTTGGGCTGAGCCAATATTTATTTTCTGCAGTCTGTAATTGGCTTTAGACTTTAGAATAAAACTGAGTGACTACCTGCCATGGATCTTGTTGAATAGAGAGTTCCTTTGTATTCCCAGCTAGCTGCTACTTACCAGATTAATTCTTGTTGAACTCCATTATTTTAAAGCACGGCTAAATTAAAAATAAAAAGGCATATTCTATTAGCAAATTCTATTAGCAATAAAGGGAATAACAGTGTCTACAAGCAAGGTGGAAAAGGGCAGCAACAGAGGCAGTTGCAGGAGAAGAGCATGGAGATAGGGTAGTTTGCACTAATCCATCGCCCACCTCAACCATATTCAAGTCTATTCACAAGAGGAGAGTGGGAGGTTCTGTCAGTCACTATGCTGACATAACCTGTTGTAGACGTTTTGTTCAAATAACTGTAAGGAAGAAGAGGTAATAGTAGAATACAAAACTATTACACATTCCATATTTTACATGTAAATATGGAAATATGGGTGCCAGGTTAAGCTGCCAGTTAGAATATGGACAATACTGCTGGATAATTGCAATGATAGAATATCATTAATTTTACCAATATTTTATTATCACTTTACCTAACCTTAGTCTTACACTACTCCTCCCTCTAGCTACTCCTAACACTAACCTACCGCTATCTAAACCTAACACTAACCTGACCCTAGCTACTCCTAACACTATGCTACCGCTATCTAAGCCTAACAATCTCTGCTACTTTTGGTTCCTCTGCCGCCCCACTGCTTGGCTACACCAACCACCTCACACTCCTTTGTCCAATGGGCACCGTTACAGCTGCAATAACTATTGTGGTCTATGCAACACCAAAGTTTCCTAGTGGCCACGGGTGCCAACGTTTCCTGCATCGCCTTATATTACAAGTGTGACCACAGGCGCAAGTCATTGTATACACTTAACTACAATGACTAGTGTGTTTCCTTGTAAAAATGTACAATTAGGAGGTAGCAGAACAGGCAGACAGCAGCAATAGTGGAAGGGGAATAGGGGATTGAGCTTGCCATATTTTGGCACTTTATTAACACCAGCTGCCTGCAGACACATACCTACCTTACATATTGGTATATCTTACCTTGTTTTTGCTGGTGTAAAAATAGGTGTACAGTTGAAAGTTGTACAGCTATAAAGCACATTTTTAAAATGTAAATGCAATGCTCAAAGTAATCCTAGTAATTTACATGTCTGTATTCTGAATTTAACAACTTTGATTTTTGGTTAATTTGGGCGTTGACTTCCTGTGTTTCAAGTTCTGAAATGTTACTGGAAACCACCATTCTGAGTTAAAGATAACTATAGCAGATTCATCTTGCAGTGCATTCATACTGAGTAAAATTTTGGTTTATGCAACAAGTTATATTCAGGACCAAAAACATGTTTTTATGTTACTTTAAAAAAAAAACAGAAGGAAGGGAGCACCGATCCAAAAAAGTGTAAGCAGCATGCCCAAGTCTTACCCCAGTGCCTCTTGGGGAGCACAGTCCAATACAAACAAAAGACTGCCACCACTGTCTGCAAATATAGCTCTTTTATTCCATAAGAATGGCAGCAGTGACAGACTGCTGTTTCGAGTATACAACTCTTTCTCAAACTACTTCAAGCCATAAAATCAAGTGACCACACACCTTTAAATATACCCTCCCCAGAATGGGAGGGACTCCAGAGCGGACCAGATGGAAGACTGTCACCCTCAATATGCAAATGCGATAAAAATCAGTGTACAGTTGAAGGATGTACAGCTATAAAGCACATTTTTAAATTTTAAATGCAATGTTCAAAGTAATCCTAGTAATTTACATGTCTGTATTCTGAATTTAACAACATTGATTTTTGGTTTATTTGGGCGTTGACTTCCTGTGTTTCAAGTTCTGAAATGTTACTTGTTTGGAAACCACCATTCTGAGTTAAAGATAGCTATAGCAGATTCATCTTGCAGTGCATTCATACTGAGTAAAATTTTGGTTTAAGTGTTATATTCAGGACCAAAAATATGTTTTTATGTTACTTTACTCATGTATAATAAGAGTTATACTAAAGAAAGTAAAGCGTATATAAAATCTTGGAAATTATGGTTTGTTGTGTTATAAAAAAACAACTGTTTTCTGCTTTAACCAGCACAATGTAGAATGTGAATGAATTCATGATAAAGCACAGTAGGAATATGTTTATAATTTTAAAAATGTTGCTGTCTGTGATATATGTCCTAAGGATTGATTCTAGTTGCTTCAGCAAGGCATCATAGATTGCCTGTACAATATAACTTATAACAAATGCATTGATTGTGGATGTTAATTGCCAAGAAAAGACAAATGTCAGGTTGCTTTATAGATCACATGCTTTTTTTTCCCAATGTTTATTTATGGCCAGTGTTTGAAGAAATCACAATATAATCATTAAACCTATTTGTTTCTACTGAGAAATGGGATTCTCAGAATTACCATTCTATAGTAATCCTCAAAGCTTAATCTAAAGACCTGCCAATTGTAAAGGGTCCTATTAACTGTGGCATGGATTTGAAATCGGTAAAATAACATTTATTATGGAGGACTTTTGGCAGAATAATTTCGACTAGGCATTGTATTGATAACTTTTTATTTTATTTGGAAGAGTTTACATAGGGGTTGATTCACTAAAAGTGGGTAAAATTGCCACACAGCACTTGGTAATTTTAATGGTACTTATGCCAGCAGAGTAGTGCTTATTGGGCAACTAGCGCTACCCATAGGACCTGGATAATGTGCATAATGTGCATATTACTATGGCGACATGCATTACACAAAGCAATGTGCACATTACGCAGGTACTTGATACGGGTAAAATTGTTGTGTGCTTTCTGCACTTTTAGTGATTTAACACAATAGCTACATAGTTACCACGGTTGATAAAAAAAGACAATTGTCCATCAAGTCTAACCTCATCTCCCTGACTGGATTAATTTAAAATATTTCCATGAAGTGCAACTATCACGATTTGCTAGTGTGAGGATTCGCTAACTGATTCCTGGCCTCGTTACAGAGCGTTATGCCCCACACCATGGCTGCAGTGATCACCAGCCATTTGCTTTTAAGACATTTATTTTGTCAGGAAAAAGTGGACAATAAATATCACAAATAAATCGTACATTAATATAGAAATAACATAAAAAAACAACACCATCACCTTCCCACCCGAGGCTCATTAACTTCTCATCCATGCAAGCTGGGTGGCCAATGAGGAGAAATCAGTGAGCATGTGGACCAGATAGCCTCCTCCATCCAAGTGGATAACTAAATGTGGTCATTTTATTTGTTTCTGCTTATGTAGGAAATGCCTGGGAGGTTCTCATGATGGTACCTCTGCTGTGAACTGCCATGAAATTTAGTTGGCAATTTTAGGTAGGTTCACTTTCATGTCTTTGCCCATTGGTCCATTGTTCATGTAAGATACTTACGGTAGGGACTAGGGATGATCACAGATATGCAAATAGTTCCGAGTTGATGCGAATTTATGCACATTTTTATGCAAATATATGCAGCTTGAAAATGGACCAACTAATTTAAACCTGTGTTTAAACTGATTGGTCCATTTTTAAACTGCATAAATTTGCATACAAATTTGCATAATTTCGGAAAAATTTGCATCTCATTGATCAACCCTAGTAGGGATCCCAGAATAAGATTGGCCTTGATGCAGTCTATTAGGCTCTTCATCATAATGATAATACATGTGCAACCAGCTATCTCTGCTTTATCAAGATGAAGTAATTTGCTTCTGTCATTTTATTTTTTTCAGCTGGTCCATGGACCAGGATGGAAGTTCAAATATGTCAATGCTAGGGAAGGGATTACTATGGGTAGTGACTCAGCATTCTGCAGTCAAACAGCAGCCTTCCAGAAGAAAAGAAGAACACAGAGGAAGAAAAGAGGAAGTTCTGGAACATTTTTTTTAAAATAGACTTAAAACAATATATGTATGCATTAGGTAATGGATTCGAAAATGATCCTTTTTACCTATTCACCTGTGCTGTGTTGGGGTGGCTGTTTGATCGAGCATTTATTAACCTCCCTGGTGGTAATCCCAAGCTACGCTCGGGCTAGCTGCCGTGAGCTCTATGCAGACTATAGCATGCAGTGAGCATTTTTACTCCTCTCCCAGGGGATCCAGAGTTATAGCGCCACCCAGATAAATTGCAGCGCTGGTGCCCAGGGAGGTGAGTGAGAGCAGGGGCTGCTTCAGAGACTCTGGCAGCATGATTTTTTCCTGATTTTAGGGTTTGAAACTTTTTAAAAAGACCCTAAAATCCAGAAATAATCATACTGCCTGGGGGTTAGAAGAAATCTGTAAAGATAAAATAATTTGTACTGAACAAGGGCTTCCTCCAGCTCCATGTACTCTGTGGGCTCCCTCGCTCTCCTCCTGAGCCACTCTGTTCTTCTTCAATACTCCCCGGTAATATCTCCAGTCGGTGTCAGTAGTGCTGCAATGCATTCTCTGCCTTCGCAGTAATAACAGAGCAGGCAGAGAACACTTCCAGTGATGAGAGCGCGATGGGAGCGCGATGGTGGTGTTCACGTGGCCACTGCCAGGCCCTGCAAGATGACGACTAACACTGACTGAAGACATTACTTGGGAATATTTATGCAGAGCGATCGGCCCAGGAGGACAGCGAGGGAGCCCACAGACATGGGGCTGGTGGAAGCCCCAGGTCAGTATAAATTCTTCAATTTATAATGCTCAGGTAAACTTTAAGGAGATCGTACACAGAGGAATAGAGACTAGCACCCAAAATGGCTCCTTTGTTTTAATGATAGGATAGAGAGTTCAACAGCGTGCCCAGATCTATAAGCCCCAGTGTACCAAATGCTTGTGCCTGTGTGTTTACACTCCGTTACTTCCTGTATGACAGCATTTCTAAAGAGCTATAATAGAGAGCTTTTAATTACACTTTGGTGGTGCTGACCTATCCATCCTATTCACTTTAAGGAGATGATCAGATAGCAGTAATATAAGCCCATATTCAATTAACATACATACTTTTTGGGGAACACAGAGATTGTAAAAAGTCCCTTGGGGTGGAATGGGGCAGGATTGTTCACCTCCCCTTGCAATATATACCCACACAATGGTAAGAGACTTGTAGGCTGATTATGGCTCAGGAAGAGAAGCCACATGCTTGCTGGCTGCTATTTCTTGGCCACGCAATGGCTGGATAAAGAGTTTATGAGGCTTTGAAAGCACTACACTTGTTGAACTTTATTTATCAGCACACTGGTTACACACTTTGCATGTGCAGGAACACACATATGCATGCAGTGTTAACAGTGATTCATTGACATTGCACTGCATGAATGAAATATATTTTAAAACATTGTGTAAGTGGCCTGCTCACATTCCAAGGCAGTGCCTAGAGTGGGAAGCCTACACATGTGTGCAATTATTCCTATTCCTTTCAGACTGCAGGTTCTGATGTGCAGAGCATGTCAAGAATTTCTGGTGTACTGCAAATAGTTAAAGTGAACCTGAGCCAAAGCTTAGGTCAAAAGGAAACACTTACCCAAGATGAGGGAGGCCTCTGGACCCTATATAGGTTTCCTGGGTCCTGCTTGCACTTGGCACTGCTTGGGGGGACCTACCAGAAGAACTAGGCATAGTTTTGCCACCCACAGACTTGAAGAGGAATGTGGCATGGATCAGATTTCCGACTGGCCTTTGTCAGAAATCATTGGGGGGGGGGGGGTCCTGTGTGCCAAAATGGGGGGCCTGAGGACAACATGGGAAGACTCTACAGGATCCAGAGGCTTTCCTCTACTTAGGTATTTGACCCAAGCTTCGGCTCAGGTACCCTTTAAGGCAGGGGTCTCAAACTCGTGGCCCGCGGGCCATTTGCGGCCCTCGATACAATATTTTGTGGCCCCCGCCGGCAAAAGCAAAAGAGACACCGAAGAGAACTATTTTTGCCTATTTTACCTTATAGTTCGCTTCAGTGCTCCCAAGTAATCCGCCGCATCCCCACCGCTAAACGAGGGCTGCAGAGCCCCCAAATCCCCCGGGCAAACATCCATGACTGCGCTGAGGGGCAGAGCTTCCAGCTGTAGCTCTGCCCCTCCTGACATCAATCGCCACATGGATCACTGCCTCTCCCCGCCCCTCTCTGTCAAGGAAGAGTGAGAAGGGCGGGCAGAGGCGGTGATCCGCCGCAATTGACGTCAGGAGGAGCAGAGCTGAAGCTGAAAGCTCTGCCCCTTCCAGGAAATGCTGGCGGATTGCCCCCCGGGCGATTTGGGGGCAGCGGGGACACGTGAAATCCCTTATGCGGCCCAGCCTCATCCTGACTTTGCCTCCTGCGGCCCCCAGGTAAATTGAGTTTGAGACCCCTGCTTTAAGGCATCATGGACAGTTGCGTTTGCTGCTTCATATTGAGCCAAAGGATCACAATTTACAATCTACTGACTTAGTAAATCAGTTTTCCTGAATATTTATTATTTGACTAGTGATGACTGATCTCATTGGGTAAATAGTTTTGCCAATATTTAACAGCAGAGCTAAAACTATTAACGCAAGTAAAGTTATAATGCATAACTTTTCAGAGCCCAATTTTAAAACATCTAAAATGTATGTACACCCTTAAAGCAGGATTGTCACCATAAAAATCAAATTTCAACAGCAACTGGTCTGAGTGTATTAAGTGATAAAGATGCTAATCCTGCATTCAAAACTTTCAAAACTTTTTCTGCTGTTGTGGTTTGGAGTTATCACATACCTTAGAAGCACTGGCCCTTTAATAGCCATTTCCATTCAGTTGCATGCTGAAGTTCTTTTTATCTATAATATATTCCTCCTCTTCCCTTTATTTCCCTGCCTAGCTGCATAGTTGAAACATGATCCTCTGCTCACTTGTGTTCACAAGCAAGGCTGAGGTGACTGAGCGATTGGAGGAGAAAAGAAAAAAAAAAGTTAAGGGAAGAAAGGATTTGGCCTCAAACTGTGGGCAAAAGACATGGTTCCCACCAGGAACAGAATTCTCTTCATTTACTATAAAAAATTCACTGAAATCAAAACGTGGACAGTACAATACATGTGTTATGTTCCAGTAGAAAGATCGGCACCACACTCCGTATGTATTAGTCAGCTCTTAAACTTTTATTCCATAGTAAAATATGACAGGCAGCGACAGCCCGCTGTTTCGGCCAGGACGGCCTTTTTCAAGTTGCCAAAAGTGTCAAATGCATTTGACACTTTTGGCAACTTGAAAAAGGCCGTCCTGGCCGAAACAGCGGGCTGTCGCTGCCTGTCATATTTTACTATGGAATAAAAGTTTAAGAGCTGACTAATACATACGGAGTGTGGTGCCGATCTTTCTACTGGAACAATACATTTGACCCTCAGGTACAAGGGTGAGGATCGTGGCACACACCTTTAAGGAAGTTTGAGCCTTACGTGGGTGCTCCTGGATACATGCTTGCAATACATGTGTTATGTAAGTAGATCAAGTATTTATCTACTTATATATGTGTTTTTTCCCCTGGCATATTATGGCTAATCATCCTGCTTTAACAGTAAGCCTGTCTGTGTAAGCATGCTTACGGATAACATAATTTTTTTTCCGTTTTCCTGATGTTAAAAAGTTTCGAATCTGCACTTTTTATGATGACAGATTTTATATCTGAAATAGATATTGCTGATCCAATATATTATTGATAAAAGAATAGTTAATTCAATTTCTTTTTTAATAATTCAAAATATATCCTTGGCCCGGATAGATAGAAAATATTTAATAAAGACTTTGGGGGGGATTGCTGTATTTTTGAGAAGTCAGGAAAAATATAGCTTCAAGCATTTCAGAATGTGCAGGAGTTCTTGGCATGCTCTATACACTTTACAAATCCATTGTAGACTAATGAAATTACAACTTTAAGCAATTAGAAGTTCTGAAGAAAACCTTAAGCGATATAATTAATTTATGGCATTTTATCTAAAGATATCTTACACAAATGCCTAAAGCAAGATTTATAGGCCACCCTGGAAAAGGTGAATGGCATAAATTTGCTAATAAATCTAAGATCTCTATAAAAAGCTCTGTTATAGAGGCTGATTGAAAGGGTTTAATATGCTGGGTTCTAGTCGTTTAGATCTTTATTTCGTGAGCTTCATGAAATTGCTGTTGGTATTCAGGACAACCTGGCACTATGTATCATATGTGGTGGAACTACCTGTAGATTTCGGCTGCATGTTTATAGTATCAAATATTGTTTCCCCTGCATTATCTTATATAAACCACAAATTAAAGCATTATTAAATTATGAAGTTCATACGTCAGACAATATCCCAGTTGCAAGGTTTGCTAAATCGTCTTTGCTTTAAATAAAGATTCCATAATAAGAATAAGGGCAAACATGCACCCCCCAAAAAGTTACAGATTGAAGTCCATCATATGCTGCACCCCAGATTGAAATCAGTCTACAAGCATTCCACATTTCAGTGTTATTTTTAATTAATTATCATTTTTCATGCTATGGAATGTTTTTTTTTCAATGAATGAAATGCATTTTACTGATAAATCAAATAAGTAATTACTGATAAATCAGTCAAATAATGAAATCCAAGGTGCATGCGCTGCAACACACAGTCAGGATGCAGGCTTGGTGAGCTTCATGTCTGATCATTACCTAAGAGACACCTGAGATGTGTAGACACACCTCCACCACTGCACTGTGGACTGGGCAGAAGGAGAATTTTCAATTGGTGAGTGACCCTTCATCTGGCCAGGAGAGAACTGAAATGCAATAGACAGATCACTTATAGCTATGTATCATGCAGTTGAACTGCAACCCACCATTCACGATACCACAATGCCGGAGGAAGGAGGAAGCCCAACTTACAGAGGTGGCAGAGACTAAGAGGGCTCCCAAATGAAGAACTGAATGAGTTGCCAATCAGCAGCATGCTCAAACCCTAAATGGTCAATAGAAAAGTTCTGGGGTAGTGAGCCCCTCAATAGGCGATCTGACCACCCGACAATCACTCGGCTGCTCCCATATCAGTCACTAAAGAAAACATGTAAAGAAAGGAGAGGAGCGCTCTGAGTTTTCCAGCAATGTAAATCAAATAACACTAGGAAAGGTCTCACCTAGTATTAGTGTGGCTAGTACCCCGTACTCAGCCGTGGTTCGCATGTGTCCCTCTTAGGCAGCCGGGGACCGGGCTCTCCGTAGCAGGTGGAGCGGAAGAGAAACGGAAATGACGTCACTGGTTCCAAGCCTCCTTGCGCCGGTTACTATGGGAGCAAGGACGTTTGCTCAGACACACGCTAGGAAGCGTGGTGAGCGACGTCCAATTCTCCGCAAGGGGTGGGGGTAAAACAGGGAGTACGGCGGCCACAGATAGCAATCTGGCACAGTACAATAAGGGATTATAAAAATAGGAATTATTTATTAAAATGACAACGCGTTTCACGGAGGAACATCCTCCGCTTTCTCAAGTCTTACATTCATAATAAAAAGGCAATCCTTTATACAGCATACAATATACATGGCAACCAATCAGCTTCGCCTGGGAGGTAACCTAGAAGGACCCTAATGATCCTAATAGACCAGAATTTACCTTAATACCCTTAGTAGGAAGGGAGAAAGGTTCTAATAGTTATTAAACATGCACTGAGATCATTGCTGCCTTTTATGATCTCAGTGCATGTTTAATATGCCATGTATATTGTATGCTGTATAAAGGATTGCCTTTTTATTATGAATGTAAGACTTGAGAAAGCGGAGGATGTTCCTCCGTGAAACGCGTTGTCATTTTAATAAATAATTCCTATTTTTATAATCCCTTATTGTACTGTGCCAGATTGCTATCTGTGGCCGCCGTACTCCCTGTTTTACCCCCACCCCTTGCGGAGAATTGGACGTCGATCACCACGCTTCCTAGCGTGTGTCTGAGCAAACGTCCTTGCTCCCATAGTAACCGGCGCAAGGAGGCTTGGAACCAGTGACGTCATTTCCGTTTCTCTTCCGCTCCACCTGCTACGGAGAGCCCGGTCCCCGGCTGCCTAAGAGGGACGCATGCGAACCACGGCTGAGTACGGGGTACTAGCCACACTAATACTAGGTGAGACCTTTCCTAGTGTTATTTGATTTACATTGCTGGAAAACTCAGAGCGCTCCTCTCCTTTCTTTACACAAACCCTAAATGGGGAACAGGTGAGAGCAGTGAGGTGGGAGAGGAGACTCAGTACTCAGTCAAACTCAGTACTATATAAACACAGGCTGGGGGTAAGAGAACTAATCTGGGATAGTCTACAACAAACACTAACCTTAGAGGCATTTATGAAACCTAACATGACACTTGGGATGCATGTGGGTGCAGGACAGTGTTGAACCAATGTTTTTTTTCCTGGTTTAACTTTTTTAACCAATTGTATCAATCTCAATTCTCAGGATCAACTATGTTCTTACTTTGTCGCTAATTGTAATAAGCATTATTTGGGAAATTGAATACAGGTAGTCCCCGACTTATGAACGCCGACTTACGAATGACCTGCCGATACGAACGGCATGGATTCTCTGTTTCCATGGGAACAAGCCAAAAATCTTTTTTTCAAAATGGACTTGTAGTTTTTGAGAAAATTGATTAAAAAAATCAAATAAAAATGGCTTTTAAACTTGTATAAACAGGTACAAAGGCCAAAGGTGACACAGAGGAGGACACTGGAGGCACAGGGGGGCACAAAGGAGGTACAGGGGACAGAGATGGCACAATGTACTGACTTAAGAACAGATTCAGGTTAAGAACGAACCTACAGTCCCTATTAGTGTTGGGCGAACAGTGTTCGCCACTGTTCGGGTTCTGCAGAACATCACCCTGTTCGGGTGATGTTCGAGTTCGGCCGAACACCTGATGGTGTTCGGCCAAACTGTTTGGCCGAACTAAGAGCACATGGCCGAACGTTACCCGAACGTTCGGCTAGCGCTGTGATTGGCCGAACGGGTCACGTGTAGTGTTGGGCGAACATCTAGATGTTCGGGTTCGGGCCGAACATGGCCGTGATGTTCGGGTGTTCGAGCCGAACTCCGAACATAATGGAAATCAATGGGGACCCGAACTTTCGTGCTTTGTAAAGCCTCCTTATATGCTACATACCCCAAATTTACAGGGTATATGCACCTTGGGAGTGGGTACAAGAGGAAAAAAATTTAGCAAAAAGAGCTTATAGTTTTTGAGAAAATCGATTTTAAAGTTTCAAAGGGAAAACTGTCTTTTAAATGCGGGAAATGTCGGTTTTCTTTGCACAGGTAACATGCTTTTTGTCGGCATGCAATCATAAATGTAATACATATAAGAGGTTCCAGGAAAAGGGACCGGTAACGCTAACCCAGCAGCAGCACACGTGATGGAACAGGAGGAGGGTGGCGCAGGAGGAGAAGGCCACGCTTTGAGACACAACAACCCAGGCCTTGCATGAGGACAAGAAGCGTGCGGATAGCAATTTGCGTTTTGTCGCCATGCAGTCATAAATGTAATACAGATGAGAGGTTCAATAAACAGGGACCGGAAACGCTAACCCATCACAGATGTTCATTGTTCATGTTACTTGGTTGGGGTCCGGGAGTGTTGCGTAGTCGTTTCCAATCCAGGATTGATTCATTTTAATTTGAGTCAGACGGTCTGCATTTTCTGTGGAGAGGCGGATACGCCGATCTGTGACGATGCCTCCGGCAGCACTGAAACAGCGTTCCAAAATAACGCTGGCTGCCGGGCAAGCCAGCACCTCTATTGCGTACATTGCCAGTTTGTGCCAGGTGTCTAGCTTCGATACCCAATAGTTGAAGGGTGCAGATGGATTGTTCAACACAGCTACGCCATCTGACATGTAGTCCTTGACCATCTTCTCCAGGCGATCAGTGTTGGAGGTGGATCTGCACGCTTGCTGTTCTGTGTGCTGCTGCATGGGTGTCAGAAAATGTTCCCACTCCAAGGACACTGCCGATACCATTCCCTTTTGGGCACTAGCTGCGGCTTGTGTTGTTTGCTGCCCTCCTGGTCGTCCTGGGTTTGCGGAAGTCAGTCTGTCGGCGAACAACTGGCTAGAGGAGGAGGAGGATGTCAATCTCCTCTTTAAAGTCTCCACAAGGGCCTGCTGGTATTCTTCCATTTTGACCTGTCTGACTCTTTCTTCAAGCAGTTTTGGAACATTGTGTTTGTACCGTGGATCCAGAATTGTATAAACCCAGTAATTGGTGTTGTCCATAATGCGCACAATGCGTGGGTCGCGTTCAATGCAGTCCTAGGCCGAAGAGGTCATAGCCTAGGGTCACAAAAACCTGTTTATTTGGGCTATTTCAATGGTAGTGATGGTGACGTACATAAATCTCAGCCATGGCCGTTAGCAACGTCTGAATTTCACGAAATGTCTCATGCAGGTAGAAGACATATTGTTAGACTTGGATTCCAAAGATGGGGTCCCTACATCTCTGCAAACCAGAGTTACAGGGGTCCGAAATTGGTAAAATCCCCCATAGGATTTCATTGGGCCTCCTATTTACAGTTCCAAAATCTCACATCTTTTCAAAGGGCAATGGATCAGCAGTACCAAATTTTCTAGCATTGTAGGGACCCTTAGGGGGAACATGACTGGTGAGTTTCAGGCCCCTAGGCCAAAGAGGTCATAGCCTAGGGTCACAAAAACCTGTTTATTTGGGCTATTTCAATGGTAGTGATGGTGACGTACATAAATCTCAGCTATGGCCGTTAGCAATGTCTGAATTTCACGAAATATCTCATGCAGGTAGAAGACATATTGTTAGACTTGGATTCCAAATATGGGGTCCCTACATCTCTGCAAACTAGAGTGAGCCGGGCAGGAGCCGTTTTCATTGTCTCCTGGCCCTGTCATTCATGTAAGCCGTTCCCATTGGCTTACATGGAGTGACAGGGTCAGGAGCCAATGAAAATGGCTCCTGACCGGCGCACAGCGCCCTGCCGTCATACCGATGGCAGAGAGAGCAGCCTGCGGCGGGGACAGAGCGGAGTGACCATCGGGAGCGGCGGATTTTCGCGTCGATTCGTCGGGAAGTGGCGGTTTACTGGACCAGCACCCTCTGGTCCTTAAGGGGGCAGAGGGTGCTGGTCCCGAAGTGGTTAAAGAACTGTTTTTGCAAATCAGTGATGCCTGGTTCTTGGTGGTGTGGAAACAGACAATTGGGCCACGCTGCTTCTCCTATACATGGGTGCTTCTCACATTTCCCTTTGACCGTCCCAATTAAGTGGTACTTTTGAGGAGTTATATGACAAACTCAGTATAACTCAAAAGTGGATTTCAATTATTCCTGAAAGAATTTCCCAATGGAGAAAAAGTGAAATCTACCAAAGAGTGAAACATTAGGCAGCACCCCAAATGTTTCACTCACCACATGAGACCTTCTACTATAGTTTAACTGCCATCATAGGAAACTATGGCCTTAAATCTCTTGGCTGCAATAATAAGGCGGGATCTTGATCAAATGGGCATTAAAGGGACTCCGAGCAGTGCAGAAACTATGGAAAGATGCATACCATTTTAAAGCTCTCTTTCTCCTCTTTCCAATGATATATAAACCGCCGCCCTACGTCTTTTAGTTTTCGCTATTTTCGCGATTGAAATTGCCTCAGCCGCGATTTCCATCGCAAAAATTGAGAAAACCAAAAAGGCGTAAGGCGACGATTTAGGTGTCGCCAGAAAGAGGAGAAAGAGACCTTTAAAATGATATCCATCTTTCCATAGTTACATTGTATTACACAAGGCGACTTTTTCCTGAAGTCAGCAGCTCCATTCTGCTGAATGGAGCTGCTGACACTGGGGAAAGTGTCGTCCTGTGTAATACAATATAACTATGGAAAGATGGATATCATTTTAAAGGTCTCTTTCTCCTCTTTCTGGCGACACCTAAAATTTATAAATTGGTTCAAAGCTGTGGACAAAGGCTTGAATAAGGACAAAAACTGTTTATATTGGTACTAGGCCTAAGGCCCCCTGCACTGGCTCTCTCTCTCATAAGCCGCACACACACGTCTGCGCACCGTGCGCACACACACCCGCCCCCCCCCAGGCCCCGTCCTCCTCTGCTCTAAATGCCGCACATGCACAGTAGCGCAAAAGCATGGACACACACACAGGAGGGGACGCAGGGACTCAGGGGTTTAATAGTATAGGATGAGGCTGATGATATTTAATGCTATAACTCTTTCTCATCCTAAATTACATCCTCTCTGCTTGTAGCTAAACTTGTGAAATCGGAATTTACGATGCCTCTGTGACACTCTGACTCCCAATTCTGTGAGTATTGTGTAAACAAGGAGTCTTATCTCAGCTAATAACCTCTCATCCCGTTTAGATGTTCTGTTTCACTTAAGGCATCTTAATGACGTGTATTTATGCTTGATAAAATCTATGTATCCTCTTTTGTTGTTGCATGTATATAGCTGTCTGTTCCAACATCTTGTGAGCAAACAGGTCAGTCTTCAGCAATCCACAATTGACTACACTACATAATTAGCTAAAATTGATTAAGGATTTTTTTCTATGATTATAACATTTTCATTACACACTCTATCTATCTATCTATCTATCTATCTATCTATCTATCTATCTATCTATCTATCTATCTATCTATCTGTATATCTATATACAGTATATACAAATATAACACACTACTGTATGTTCAATATAAATCCAACCAACCTGCGCCAAGGACATTACCATGTGATTCATCTCATAATTATAGATGCCAACAAAGCAAAATCATCGTCAGAAAACACATTGATTTTTTTAGTCTTCTTTTTCTTTCCTTTGGTATATGAATGCAAGTATATTTTGAATATGAATCTGTAAGTCTATGATATTTTTCAACAACACTGTAAAGTAGCTATATTGATTAAAAAGGCCATCACCATAAATCACAGTGAGCAAAGAGCCATTTGTTTCAGAACTGAAAAATATTTTCCTTGCGCAAAGTAAATGACAATTAAAGGCTGCTTTCATGGAAGAATAAATGCAGTTAGGTTGGCCATATGCAGTTAGAGCCAATATGATTATCACGCTACGAGTGTCATCTGTTGTGAAGCTCTCCGAATTGCAAACCATTATATAAGTGGATCAAGTAGAACTATCACTAGCAAGGGGTTGAACTTATCATCTACAATTCTCAGTTTGTGCTACAGACAGTGTCGCTTGCAAATTTTCGCTAAAGTCATGGCGAAAAAAGAAGATGTTATTTTCAAAAACACATTGCATTTTTCGCAATACCGCCATAGACAACACATTTTTCTTGCCGATGCAAAAATTCACAAAAAAATAAAAAAAAAACATTATTTTTACTGTGCAAATTCATAAACACATGACAATCAATATTTTCTTTCATTATTTATTTGCAAAAAAATTCAAAAAATCACACACTTATCACAAAATTATTCTATCACCTAACTCTGTACAAATGTCCCTGTTTTTCTTATAGGCAATGATGTAATGGGCTCAGCATGTGCAGATAAGGAGGCTTGACACTTGTTGCAAATCAGGATACTCACTAAAGTGAGAATTCCAGTTTGTGTGGCTTTATCTGTAGGTGTACATTGAAAAAAGCATATCTGTATTATTCACATTGACTGTCAGGGTCCTGTTGATCTCAGCAATTGTGATTGGTTTAGGCACTCCCGTGGCGTAAAGTCTAAGTGAGCATGGGTCTTCACCAGTGCACCCCACAAGAATTGATGGGCTATCACCCCTGATGGGGGACATACTTCTTTATTGTCTGGTACCAACCCAGTTGCAACCCCTAGGGCTGGCACACCAGAGACACAAAAAAAACAGGAGGGGTCAACTTTGCCATGAGGAAAGGAGGACAAGAACTGATGAGACATGACTGCTGCAAAAATGACTGGTGTAAGAGGACTGCATGACAGGACTGGAGTAATGGAACTGGCATGACAGGACTGCTTGACAGGACTGGTGTGACAGAACGGCTTGACAGGACTGGTGTGACCGGACTGGTGTCACAGGACTTCTTGAGATGACTTGCGTGACAGGACTTGAGTAGGTGGACTGGAGTGACAGGGCTGACTAACAGAACTGATGGTTGGACTGATTTACAGCACTGATGCAATAGGACTGTCTTGACAGGACTGGGGTGGCAGGACTGATGACAGGTGACAGGACTGATGACAGGAATGACTGACAAGACTGATGACAGGATTGATTAACAGGACCAGTGTGACAGGACTGTCATGACAGGACTGGCCTGACAGAATAGACAAATGGTGTGGCAACACACCACGGCTGCTAAATAGACGTAACAGCACTGAATGCTGTTTGGTCAGCGTTTAAATACTCTGACCTTTGCACCAGTGCTGAAGCCATGCCCCCAGCCAAGCACTATAAAGAACCGTAGGGTGTACGCACATTCTCCTTAGAGTGTGCGGCCATCCACTGTTGGAGGTGGCTGCCTACGCCTATGCCACTCCCGGGAGTCCGCTGGGACACCATTCATGGAGTGAAACATCAAAAAAGACACGGCACGCAGGAGCTGTATGCAGCAACAAGCTGTATGGGAGCTAGTGTCATCGCTTGCTCCAATACAGCTTGTTGCTGCATACAGCTCCTGAGTGCCGTGTCTTTTTTGATGTTTGTAGAGATGAGCGTAATGACCTCATTACGATTTCGCGAAATTTCGCGTAATTAGTGTAATTACGATTATGGCCGTAAGTACATAATCGTAATGAAGAAGGATTTCGCGAAATTTCGCGTAAGCGAAATTTTCGCGTAATTTTCGCATTACAGTCGTATCATGCCGTAATTTCGCATTAAACGCTACCGTAATTTCGCGTTAAACCGTAACGCTCCGTATAATATAAAAAAGCCGCCGACTTTAAGGGTTAATAGCAAAGCCCCCTTAAATGCTAAGAGCCTCAAATTTGGAGAATATATTAAGGAGATCAGGAGGAATAAGAGGAAAATTTTTTTTTCAAAAAGACCTTATAGTTTTTGAGAAAATCGATGTTAAAATTTCAAAGGAAAAATGTAAACATTTAAAAACCCGCCGACTTTAACGGTTAATAGCAAAGCCTGCTTAAAGTTTAGGAACACCAAATTCCCAGGGTATATTAAGGGGATCAGTGGGAATAAGAGGGAAATTTTTTTTTTCAAAAAGACCTTATAGTTTTTGAGAAAATCGATTTTTAAGTTTCAAGGGCGAAAATGTCTTTTAAATGCGGAAAATGTCCGTTTTTTTTGCACAGGTAACAATAGTGTATTATTTTCATAGATTCCCCCAAGTGGGAAGAGTTTTACTTACTTCGTTCTGAGTGTGGGAAATATAAAAAAAAAAAACGACGTGGGGTCCCCCCTCCCAGACCTCTTTAACCCCTTGTCCCCCATGCAGGCTGGGATAGCCAGAATGCGGAGCACCGGCCGCGTGGGGCTCCGTACCCTGACTATACCAGCCCGCATGGTCCATGGATTGGGGGGTCTCGGAAGGGGAGGGGCAGCCAAGCTTTCCCCTCCCCTCCGAGCCCTTGTCCAATCCAAGGACAAGGGGCTCTTCTCCACCTCCGATGGGCGGTGGGGGTGGAGGCCGCGATTTCCTGGGGGGGAGGTTCATGGTGGAATCTGGGAGTCCCCTTTAAAAAGGGGTCCCCCAGATGCCCACCCCGCCTCCCAGGAGAAATGAGTATAGAGATACTTGTACCCCTTACCCATTTCCTTTAAGAGTTAAAGTAAATAAACACACAGACACTTAGAAAAAGTATTTTAATTGAACAAAAAACATAACCACGAAAAAGTCCTTTAATATTCTTAATTAACCATTAATACTTACCTGTCCCTTTAAATAAATGATCCCACGCAATATCCTCGGAAATGTTCTATCAGTTACAATGTAACAAAGTTATTACAATGTAACAACTTTGTTACATTGTAACTACGCCGCACCCAACGTCACTCACCGCCGCCGCCGCCACCGCGTCTGTGCTGCAGGACCCGACAGAGCTCTGAGCTATATCTCAGAGCTCTTTAAGCATCTTTGTATTTGGGCTCCAAGGAGCCCCATTGGTCCTTAGCAGACCAATGGGGTTCCTTTAAATCAGAAGGAACCCCATTGGTCTGCTAAGGACCAATGGGGCTCCTTGGAGCCCAAATACAAAGATGCTTAGAGAGCTCTGAGCTATAGCTCAGAGCTCTGTCGGGTCCTGCAGCACAGACGCGGCGGCGGCGGTGAGTGACGTCGGGTGCGGCGTAGTTACAATGTAACAAAGTTGTTACATTGTAATAACTTTGTTACATTGTAACTGATAGAACATTTCCGAGGATATTGCGAGGGATCATTTATTTAAAGGGACAGGTAAGTATTAATGGTTAATTAAGAATATTAAAGGACTTTTTTCGTGGTTATGTTTTTTGTTCAATTAAAATACTTTTTCTAAGTGTTTGTGTGTTTATTTACTTTTAACACTTAAAGGAAATGGGTAAAGGGTACAAGTACCTCTATACTCATTTCTCCTGGGAGGGGGGGTGGGCATCTGGGGGACCCCTTTTTAAAGGGGACTCCCAGATTCCACCATGAACCTCCCCCCCAGGAAATCGCGGCCTCCACCTCCACCGCCCATCGGAGGTGGAGAAGAGCCCCTTGTCCTTGGATTGGACAAGGGCTCGGAGGGGGAGGGGAAAGCTTGGCTGCCCCTCCCCTTCCGAGACCCCCAATCCATGGACCATGCGGGCTGGTATAGTCAGGGTGCGGAGCCCCACGCGGCCGGTGCTCCGCATTCTGGCTATCCCAGCCTGCATGGGGGACAAGGGGTTAAAGAGGTCTGGGAGGGGGGACCCCACGTCGTTTTTTTTTTTATATTTCCCACACTCAGAATGAAGTAAGTAAAACTCTTCCCACTTGGGAGAATCTATGAAAATAATACACTATTGTTACCTGTGCAAAAAAAACCTGACATTTTCTGCATTTAAAAGACATTTTCGCCCTTGAAACTTAAAAATCGATTTTCTCAAAAACTATAATGTCTTTTTGAAAAAAACATTTTTCCTCTTATTCCCACTGATCCCCTTAATATACCCTGGGAATTTGGTGTTCCTAAACTTTAAGCAGGCTTTGCTATTAACCGTTAAAGTCGGCGGGTTTTTAAATGTTTACATTTTTCCTTTGAAATTTTAACATCGATTTTCTCAAAAACTATAAGGTCTTTTTGAAAAAAAAAAATTTCCTCTTATTCCTCCTGATCTCCTTAATATATTCTCCAAATTTGAGGCTCTTAGCATTTAAGGGGGCTTTGCTATTAACCCTTAAAGTCGGCGGCTTTTTTATACTATACGGAGCGTTACGGTTTAACGCGAAATTACGGTAGCGTTTAATGCGAAATTACGGCATGAACGAAACGCGAAATTACGCGTTGAAAATTACGCTTACGGTATTTTCATTTACGATTTTAATGGCAATTACGCTACCGTAATTTCGCATCGTAATCGCAAATTTCGCATGCGTAATTTTAGTAATGCGAAATTACGAAAATTTCGGCTCAACTCTAGATGTTTGTCTATGGATGTGCAGGGGTGGTGTACCTGCTATACGCTGAGCACCGGCTGGACGATTGTAATATCATTTGTTCCCAGAGGAAGGAGGTCCTGATTTGCTTTTGTCCCATTCATGGAGTGCAAGGACACTTCCACTGGACCCCGGGAGTGGTAAATGTGCCATGGACTCTCCACTTTACTTACAGCAGGTATTGATAATAAGTAAATTAAAAAGTACAGTGCCATCTGGATCTGTTTAGCATGAATTATTCAGTGGTTCTGTAGGCTGAAAGGCTGAACTGCACTCCCTTCTGGCCCCAGAGCACATTCCAGCTCCATCTTGAGGCAGTTAAATGGGAGCATTTGTAATTCCATGCCCGACAGCATTAGATGTGTGGTGTGGTTATCCAAAAACAGAAAGCTGTGCAATGTGTGTATCCATGAGATAGCCACCTCCCATCTGCCTGTACTGAGTGCTGCCTGGCACTACAATCTTCAGCTGCCTTTGTGAGATTAGCAAATCACAGTCTTTAATTCTGAACTAGTTAATCAGCATTGCTGTTGTTGTTCAGTAATTTGAAAGCCCCAATTTCCATAATGAAGTTTGATTTTGAATGATTTGCATGGTAGACTTTTTCACTCAGCAATTAAATTAATCTCCTACAGACAAAAAAGTGACAGCGCTCAGGGATGCACCTGAAATGTAAGCCTACAGAGGCAATGCAGAGCCTCTGGAACTAAATACAGGCCAATACAAAACAGATGCAAATTATGTGCTAATTCTAATCTAAAATTTTGAAAGTGGATGTGAAGCAGTGAAGGCAGCTAGCCACAAGTATACTTACATTCAATTTGCACAGTGGGAGACATGGCAGCGCTTTTTAAACAAGCTTTATACCTAAATGATTTATCTGCATTGATGTGCAGAGCTCTAATAACTGGACTGCATTACACAACTAGCACTCACTCACTACAGACAAAGGGGGGTGTTAACTTCAGTGATATTGGCCTCAATTCACTAAGCTTATCTCCTGTCTTTAATAACTCTTCTAGAGTTGTTACCATGGTGATAAGGCATGTAGTATTCAGGAAACATTTTACCTCAGGCAAACCTAAAGTTACCTCTTCTGTCTGTAAGTTAACTCTTTAATCCTTAAAATAACTCCAGAGTTAAAGACAGGCTGTTCATTAACTGTGTGTGAAAATAACTACAGAGGAGGTAAATTAACTACAGAGGAGGTAACATAAGGAATGAAGAGATAAGATAACTCTCTTACTGTGTGGAGGTAAGTTTTCTCTTGCCTTATTATCTTCAGCATGATCTTAGTGAATTGAGGCCATTGTGTGCACAAATTATTACCTAATAGACTTCCCCACAGCGGTGACGTACCCCCTCGGGGAAGAACTAACACTAATCTAACATTAAAAACATAATAATCCTCATGCTGCTTATCAAATAAATGGTATACACATTTCATAGAACAAACAGACAAAAAAGTGACATTGCTCAAGGATGCACCTGAAATGTAAGCCTACAGAGGCAATGCAGAGCCCCTCTGGAACTAAATACATGCCTTGAATACAAAACAGATGCAAATTATGTGCTAATTCTAATCTAAAATTTTGAAAGTGGATGTGAAGCAGTGAATGCAGCTAGCCACAAGTATATTTACATTCAATTTGCACAGTGCTGAGTGCTAGTGCTAGTTGTGTAATGTAGTCCAGTTATTGGAGCTCTGCACAGCAATGCAGATAAATCATTCAGGTATAAGTTTTGTTTGAAAGCGCTGCCATGTCTCCCACTGTGCAAAATGAAATTCTCCTAACATGCATTTCTCAGGGAAAAATTAAGTCAATCAAGGCAAAACCTTTAATGGTGCTCACTAATGATACAATCTTGATTGTACAATCTTATAGCATATATGAAAAATGGGCAACATAGGGAAAGGGAAATTAGGTTGCCATGAAATAGCCGATAGTAGAATAAGGGTACATATACCAATTTTTTACTATTTTACAGTGATAATGTTTAATACCAATATATCAGTAAATGTTACCGATATTTTACTACAGCTAAACCGAACCCTACTCTCACACAGAATCCTCCCCTCTCCACTGACTAACCCTAATTACTCCCCTTGATGCTTAACCTTAAAAACCCCTTCCTCAAGCTGAACTTTAACTACTTTTGCCACCACTACAGTATATCTACATCCTCTGTGACTTCATCAAAGCCACAATGACGTAGGGACGTAGATATATGATTTGCCCTTGCAGCCCAGCTGTTTCTGATCAGGCATGCTGCCGATTGCACCCCATCTCCCCCCCCCCCCCCTCGGCACTGTCAGCTGCAGTACTAATTGGTGAAAGGGAGCATGTTTCCTTTAAGCCATCCCCCCGATGGATGAGTGATCACTGCCCTATCCAACGGCAGTGATCGTTCATCTCTTCCCCTCTGTGGCCAGATCGCTAGAAAAAAGAAATAGCAAGCAGCCTTTCTCATCTCGCCATCCTGCAGCCGGAGCTTCCATTCACCACTCTGCATATAGGATCGCGATACCGAATAGCCAGGTCCCAGCTTGATGGGGAAGGGGGGAGCACATCTGGCTATCCATATTGGAGCCTGAGGACATCTTAAAGAGGGGATTAAAATCACTGGGGAACATATGAGTAACTGAAGGGGGATCTAATAATGGGGGCACATCTGGTTACCCTGGGGGGCATAACCTAATACTGGGGGCACATCTGGCTAAAATGGGGAGGTGCTAATCTTGGGGGCACAACTGGCTATAGTGGGGAATGCTAATCCTGAGGACACATCTGGCTATAATGAAGGGAGGTAATCCTGTCTATCTATACTGGGGATTGGCAGCGGACGAATTTGGCTATACTGGGAGGGGGGGGGGGCTATTAGGGACACATTTGGCTATACGGAGGGGGGTGATACTGGGGACACATATGGCTATCTTTACTGGGGGTACATAAAACTGGTGGCATGCTTTTTATATACTGAAGCACTTTTTAATTTTTTAAGTTGGGATTGGTAAAAACTGAAAAATAATGAATTTCTTAATTGTTTTCCTATTTTTCCCAATAAAATGCACAGAAACAAAATGTGAAGTTTGTCTTGAAAAAAAAATGGTATATAGATCCTTTAGGTATCGTGATTAGGGATAAAGTTAGGGCTGATTAAATAGGGACATGGCTAAAACATCAACATTGTTCTTGTCCATAAGGGGAAAACAAGGTCTGGATGTGAAGTGGTTAACTGTCCACCTGCGTAAACCTCCTTCCTGACACCCAACTTTACCTGTCCCCCTCCGGTGTAAACCCACTTCCTGATGCATACCTTTAATCGTCCTCACCCCCCCCCCCCCCCACACCTGCCCAAATTTGCTTCTGCAAACGATATTTCTATTTATGCCTATGGCTGCGACCAAACCTCAGAGGCTCACCAGCACCCAAATTTAGTGGTTCGAGGTTAACTCTTCTATGTAATATAAGGGACTACCTGAAGTTAGCATTCCAAGTCTAATCACTCCTTGTTTTCCTTTCCTCTCTACTACATAGATTTGGTAAAATCAATCAATAGTGTATTATTAGTGAACACCTTTACTGCTTGTTAATTAAAGTTAATCAAACAGCTGCCGGCTAAATGATCAGCAGCTGCAGTGTCTCTGACTTAGATTCTGTCTTTCCCTGGTTCAGTAAAAATTTGAATGTAAGAGGATATTTTACTTTTCATTGCTACCCAAGGTGCCCTTTATTTTGCCCGATGCTATGTAGACGTTTTGTATACTCACAAATTATAAAAAATTCCAAAGAAAAATAAATGCTAACTAGTATTACTAAAGCAGTGACACCATAGATACACTGGAGGTAGTGGATGTTTATAAGCAAGTTACCTGTATCATATAGAGCTCACATAATTTTGCCTTGTGTGCACATAGTAATCAGTTTAGCTGACCACTGTAATTGCAAACATTTTGCCATGTGCAAATAGAGAGGTTTACATTACACAAGCACCAGTACACCCCGTAATGATCAGATTTGCATTTCAGAATAACAAATAGCAGCTGTTTTCATTTAGTTATGTGTTTAAAAGCAGCTGTGAGCTGAAGACACGCTGATGAGAAAAAGGCAATTGCTTCTTTTTCTGTAACATGCTTAGCTGCCACATCAGGCTTAGGTGTCTATTAGATTTCAGTTCTCAAAATTGCCACAGACTTGTTATTCATCTCTCTGTCACTATTTAAATTGAAACAACAGGCTTCTCACTTTGTGGTGCTGCTCCTGATGTGGAGGCCCCTAGCTCTGTACCAGTTGCTCCTTTTAATTTTAACACCTGTATTTAAAGCAAGACACAAAGTTGTATACATATGCATATGAGTGTATTTTACCCTTGTATGCATTCATTATTGAATCATAAGGTGAACATTAAATGGCACAAGTATAACTACCTAAAATTTACTGTTTATAGCCCCTTAAACATTTAGGCTCCATTCACAAGATATCTGTTGCAACAGACAATATAATTGCATCACAATGCGCTGCAATGGTCTTCCTATGGGGCTATGACATTGATTGCTGTTCAATGCATTCCGTTGGGGTAGTGCTGAGCATGCAGTGTATTTACAGTGTAACATACGTATGATACGCGTTTACAGTGTCAGCGAGGCATACTTTCATTGTACTCTATGCCTCCCCATATGGTTGCACTGCAATGCTTGCACATGTTGTAACTTTTCAGCTCCGTTGCAATCTTATTACAATGCAACATGCATAATGGTAATGAGCTTTACACTTGCTTGGCTTTACATTTGTTGTCAGGTATTCTGATCTGCCATATTCTTTGCAACGTGGCTTCTTGCAGATTTAGGATGGTCAGTTTTTTTTGCAGGAAAGTCCGAAACGTTTATTTATATTCAATTGCATTCCTCCTGTTTACAGGGTTCTGTTGGATTTATTTTGACCTGCAGTACTCCTATTCTGTAACTAGATGTCCCTTATCCACACAGGGCTAGAGATGATCAATGAGATATTAATAATTCCAGCTTTCTTACAAATGTAATGCAAAGTATATGCAGTTTGGAAATGGGCAAATCAAATTAACTTCCTGATGATTTGGATTGGCCCAATTCTAAGCTGCATGCCATTTGCATTAAATTTGCAAGCAAACCATGGTTATAAGTATCCCATGGACCATCTCCACACAGGACCGTTGTGATCATCTATGCCAATCCACATCCAATTTTGAGTGCATGGAAGACCAGTGCGCAGCTGCGGGACCAGACTTAGGTGCTTATCTAAACTTCATTCATGTTCACTTGTGGATTTACCATCAATTACAAAATAGTCTGAGAGCTTGAGAGAAACCTTCCCCGATTCTGACGTTAAAAGATGACAGGAGATGGCAAACACGATGCTACTTTTTTCAGGTTGAAGATGCTGCAAGGTGATGCAAATGTTAAGAAGCTTGGAATTGGGCAAACCTAAATTGTCAGAAAGCGCATATGACTGGCCCTATTCTATGCTGTATACAATTTTCATTAAAGTGTATCCGAGGCAGTGTGGAGGGGGGGGGGGGGGGCAGATGGGACACAGAGACATGTTCCCTGCTGCATGACATGCCTCTGTGTACTCCCCGCGCCACTCTCTGCCCCCCCCCCCCCCAGCACAGTGCTATCATTGCTATCATGCCCCGAAATTCACGGCATGCAGCTTCTCAGCATCTGGTTAGGGAAGGGGCATTTCTTGAACTGAGGGGAATATGGAGGCTGCCATATTTGTTTAATTTAAACAATACCATTTGCCTGGCTATCCTGCTATCCTCTGCCTCTGATACTTTTAGCCATAGACCCTGAACATGCATGCAGATCAGATGTTTCTGCCTGAAGTCTGACTTAGGCTCCCTGCACACTGAAAATCCGTTTTGCGATTCCGATTCCAATTTGCAATTCCGATTTTCCCTGATTGCTATCAACAGAAAAACAGAGGAAAAAACACAGCATACAGTAATGATTAAAAATCGGAATCGCATGCATTGTGCAGGGAGCCTTAATTAGCTGCATGCTTGTTTCAGGTGTGTGATCCAGATACTATTGCAGTCAAAGAAATCAGCAGGATGCTGGCCAACTAGTATTGTTCAAAAGTAAAAATATATGGGATCCTAAATATTCCTCTAATTTCTGGTGTCCTTTAAATTTGCAAAAAAAAGTCAAAAATATTAGCATGGCCATTGGTCATCTCTACAGACAACTAAAGAATATGTATTAGACAGTAAAGAAGCATCTCAGCAGTCTTCCTGTCTTGCCAGTACTGCTCTCCACCCTCCTACATATCTCAGTATTCCCTTCATGATCCCCTATCTCCAATCAAGTTCCAATAGTACCTTTACAATATGTTAAATTGGAAACATTGTTGTGTCACATATAGAATGTATGGATTAACACCACCAGGATTTCATGGTCTATATCCTGTTTGCTAATATATGTAGTGGAATAGGGTGATGTAGAGCAGTGCTGTCCAACTTTGCGGGCACGGACGGCCGTTTTTCTTCCAGACCACATGGTGGAGGGTCGGCAGACCCCCCCCCAACAGCCCCCTCTCCCCCCCAGGAAAAAAAAAACTAGCAGCAGTTTCCCCACAAAATGCAATTAGATTGGGAGCAGATTTCCCCACAAAATGCTATCAGATTGCCTGCAGATTTCCCCACAAAATGCAATAAGATTGGCTGCAGATTTCCCCACAAAATGCAATCAGATTGGCTGCAGATTTACCCACAAAATTCATTCAGATTGGCTGCAGATTTACCCACAAAATGCAATCAGATTGGCTGCAGATATACCCACAAAATGCATTCAGATTGGCTGCAGATTTACCCACAAAATGCAATCAGATTGGCTGCAGATTTCTCCACAAAATGCATTCAGATTGGCTGCAGATTTACCCACAAAATGCAATGCACAATGTAAATATTTACACCCCCCCACCCTTCCCTCTCCTTCTTCCTCATGCTGCCGCTGCTTAAATGTACATATTTCCCCCTCGTTCCTCCCATGCTGCCACCTCTAACTCACCTCAGATCAGCGGCGGGCAGGAAATAGGAACCAACCAGACCAGCGCATAGCAGCCGCGCGGTGAATTTAAATGCAGGAAGTGACATAATCGGTCACGTCCAGCATTTAAAGTCCCCCATGCAGCTGCTATGCGCTGGTCTGGCTGGTTCCTATTTCCTGCCCGCCGACGATCTGAGGTGAGTTAGAGGCGGCATCACGGGGGAACGAGGGGGTAATATTTACATTTAAGCAGCGGCAGCAAGGGGGAGAACGAGGCGGAGGGAAGGGGGGCTGTAAATTTACTTTACAGCAGCTGAGGCATGGGGAATTTTTTTTTAACGTCCCCTCAGCTCTGGGGACTCCGGGGCTAACGCTGCCACAGCATGGAGCAGGGAGGCCGCAGCAGAAGGCCTGGTGGGCCGGATGCAGCCTGCGGGCCGCCAGTTGGACAGCACTGATGTAGAGCAAAGCAGGCAAAAGCAGTGTTAATAGCCTCAATTAACGGCTTTAAAATAGTAATTTTTGCTCCTGGAGATGCCTGAGGTTTATAGCCGCAATTTACCATTTACAACTGCAATTTACCTACACTCAACCCCGGGGGGGGTTTGAGGTTAGGCACCACCAGGGGCTTGCTGTTAAAGTGGACTTGCAATGGATAGAAGGAAAACAGAAAGAAATGCACCCTGTATCTATTTAGAGAGATTAGCCTGTTTAATTCCCCCTCATTTGTGTCTAATCACAAGCTGTCATTTGATCTCTCCCTTGTGTCACATGACTGTCACGGCAGAGTTGGCAGATAAGCTCATTTCAAAGCACAGGATGTTAACACTATGGGCTTGATTCATAAAGCGGTGCTAACCTACTTAGCACGTCTAAAGTCTTTAGACGTGCTAACCAGGGTGCTAAGTAGGTTAGCACCGGATTTCTGAATCAGATAATTTGTTGCTAACCTACTTAGCACCCTGGTTAGCACGTCTAAAGACTTTAGACGTGCTAAGTAGGTTAGCACCGCTTTGTGAATCAAGCCCTATGTCTGCTTCCATGAATTAGGAAGTAGAAGCAGAAAATATGTACTTTAGGATTTGTATCAGCTGTAACAAAGAAATGTTTTTTTTATTTAAAGGTTTTTATGCTGTTCTGAGTTCAGGTCCGCTTTAATGTTAGGCACCAGCGGGTGGGGTAGAGAAGACGGAAGTAATAGTTACACCAGTTCCTGTGAGCAGCAATGTACACAGAGAGAGCAGCCCGGTGGCACGTGAACGTTTCCTGGAGCCCAGAAGGTGAGTTATTGCTAACACCATACCGCCGCTGTCGGACTTCTCTTCAGTAGAGGGAGTAGCACAGAGGGAGACCTGAGGAGAGGGATGGAGGAGTTGGGTCTCTCTCCCCAAGTCCCAAGTGCTGCCACTGGTCCCCCCACCTGCTCTGTATTCCGACAGCCTGCGGGGGGGGGGGGGGCACACCTATGCTGGTTAACCTATAATGGTAGCACCTATGGCTGGCTAACCTATACTGGGGGAACTTATGGCTGGCTAACCTACACTGGGGCACCTATGGCTGACTAACCTACACTGGGGCACCTGTAGCTTGCTACCTATACTGGGAGGGCTAAATATTGCATTGTAAATAACATTTTCAAGCCGAGGGGGGGGGGGGCAATTTTAACACCCTTAGCCTAGAAACTGCCCTGATGTTGTGTTTAATGGTTTAGTCCATAGATGAAATTTGAGTTTCGTTCCACTTTAATATATACCTTATAAGTTTTGGCCTTCTTTTTAGTAGCTTGTATAAAGCTCTCCTAGACCCTAATGAAGGTTTTGTGTGCTGTTAGTTAGTAATGATATTTCGCCACACCACTCCAGGAATAAAAATGATTAATAGATGACCAACTTTTTATATGCTTTTTATTATGCTGAGTTTTTTAATGTTTCAAAACTGATCTACTTATGCTTTATACTAATAAAAACACATTTTTTGTCTGCAATGGTTCTAATAACAGGATTCCTTGCTAATCAATAATCCACCTTTTTGCCACCTTCAACTCCCTGCTTAAACCCACCCCCTCACCCTCCATTTCCTCCCTCTCTGCCACAGATTTAGCCACCCACTTCACCAACAAAATTGTCTCCATCCGCCAGGAAATATCCAATCTACAATCTTCACCTCCCACCCCCTCCCAACCAGCTCCTCCTCCACCCTATCCTCCCCTCACATCCTTCACTCCTACTACCACCGAGGAAGTCAACCACCTACTGCAGACTTCCCATACCACTACTTTCCCCCCTTGACCCCATCCCTTCTGATTTACTCCAGCCTCACTTCACGGAATTGGCCCCAGTCCTCACTACACTGTTCAACCTCTCCCTATCCACAGGCACCTTCCCCTCAGACTTCAAGCAGGCCACTGTACTACCCCTGCTCAAGAAACCCTCACTCGACCCCTCGCTACCCTCCAACTACCGTCCTATCTCCCTCCTCCCCTTTGCCTCAAAAGTCCTTGAGCATCTGGTTCACAAACGCCTGACCCAGTACCTCAATGCCAACTCACTGCTAGACCCACTCCAATCTGGATTTCGGCCTGCCCACTCAACCGAAACTGCTCTCACCAAAGTGGTCAACAACCTTGCCTTAGCTAAAGCTGAAGGTAAATACTCCATTCTCCTCCTCCTTGAACTATCAGCAGCTTTTGACACAGTAGATCATCCCCTACTCCTCCAGTCCCTCCAGCCCTTGGGCATTCACAATCTCGCCCTGTCCTGGATTTCATCCTACCTCTCCAACCGCTCCTTCACGACCGCCTTCAATGAGTCCTCGTCCACCCCCAACCACCTCTCGGTGGGAGTCCCCCAAGGTTCGGTCATTGGCCCCCTACTGTTCACCCTATACACATCCTCCATTGGCAAGGTTATCTCCTCCATGGGTTTTAACTATCATCTGTATGCAGATGACACCCAGATCTACCTCCACACCCCTGACCTATCCATCACGACCATGGACAAGGTCTCCTCCTGCCTATCAGCCATCTCCTCCTGGATGTCCGCTAGGTTCCTGAAACTAAATGTAGACAAAACGGAATTTATGATCTTCCCACCCCGGCCATCCACGAACCTCCCAGATGTGCATGTCACTGTTAACCACACTACCATTCGCCCTACCTCTCAAGCCCGCTGTCTGGGTGTCACCCTGGACTCCACACTCTCCATCACTTCCCACATCCAAAACCTCACAAAGTCCTGCAACTTCCACCTTCGTAACATCTGTAAGATTCGCCCTTTCCTGACCTCTGCCACCACCAAACTCCTCATCCATGCCAGTGGCGTAGCAATGGGGATAGCCGCCATAGCGTTGCTACGGGGCCCCGCGGCAGCGCTACATCACAGGGGGCCCGCAGCTGCCCGAGAGGAATTTTTTTTTTGTTTATTATTTTTTTTGTTTACTTTTTGTTTGGGGCCCGGGCCCCCCTCCCTCACCTCAGTGCCCCCCCCCCCCCTCACCTGGGGTCCCCCCTCCTTTTATCAGCGGCGGGAGGTGAGTCATATACAGAAGGCTCCGGCGGGGGTAAGCAGCCACTAGAGGTTCAGCTGCCTCCGGGCTACGGTGTCCCCACTGTATTGCTGCTCGCACCGCTTCCTGGTTTTATTGCGAGCAGCAATACAGTGGGGACACCGTAGCCCGGAGGCAGCTGAACCTCTAGTGGCTGATTACTCCGACGGAGCCTTCTGTATATGACGCACCTCCCGCCGCTGATAAAAGGAGGGGGGGCCCCAGGTGAGGCAGCTACCTCCCCTCCCGCCCAGCTACCTAACTGCCCACTACCCCACCCGGCTACCTAACTGCCCACTAACTAACTGCCCACCCTCCCACCCGGCTACCTAACTGCACACCCTCCCACCCGGCTACCTAACTGCACACCCTCCCACCCGGCTACCTAACTGCCCACCCTCCCACCAGGCTACCTAACTGCTCACCCTCCCACCCGGCTACCTAACTGCCCACCCTCCCACCCGGCTACCTAACTGCCCACCCTCCCACCCGGCTACCTAACTGCTCACCCTCCCACCCGGCTACCTAACTGCTCACCCTCCCACCCGGCTACCTAACTGCTCACCCTCCCACCTGGCTACCTAACTGCCCACCCTGCCACCCGGCTACCTAACTGAGGGCTACCTAACTGCCCACCCTCCCACCCAGCTACCTAACTGCCCACCCTCCCACCCGGCTACCTAACTGCCCACTCTCCCACCCGGCTACCTAACTGCCCACTACCTAACTGCCCACCCTCCCACCCGGCTACCTAACTGCTCACCCTCCCACCTGGCTACCTAACTGCCCACCCTTCCACCCGGCTACCTAACTGCCCAACCGGCTACCTAACTGCCCACCTGGCTACCTAACTGCCCACCCTCCCACCTGGATATCTAACTGCCCACCCGGCTACCTAGCTGCCCACCTGGCTACCTATCTGCCTACCCTGCCACCCAGCTACCTAACTGCCCACCCAGCTACCTAACTGCCTACCCTGCCACCCAGCTACCTATCTGCCTACCCTGCCACCCAGCTACCTAACTGCCCACCCGGCTACCTAAATGCCCACCCTCCCACCCGGCTACCTAACTGCTCACCCTCCCACCTGGCTACCTAACTGCCCACCCGGCTACCTAACTGAGGGTTACCTAACTGCCCACCCTCCCACCCGGCTACCTAACTGCCCACTCTCCCACCCGGCTACCTAACTGCCCACTACCTAACTGCCCACCCTCCCACCCGGCTACCTAACTGCTCACCCTCCCACCCAGCTACCTAACTGAGGGATACCTAACTGCCCACCCTCCCACCCGGCTACCTAACTACCCACTACCTAACTGCCCACCCTCCCACCCGGCTACCTAACTGCTCATCCTCCCACCTGGCTACCTAACTGCCCACCCGGCTACCTAACTGCCCACCTGGCTACCTAACTGCCCACCCTCCCACCTGGATACCTAACTGCCCACCCGGCTACCTAACTGCCCACCCAGCTACCTAGCTGCCCACCTGGCTACCTATCTGCCTACCCTGCCACCCAGCTACCTAACTGCCCACCCAGCTACCTAACTGCCTATCCTGCCACCCAGCTACCTATCTGCCTACCCTGCCACCCAGCTACCTAACTGCCCACCCGGCTACCTAACTGCCCACCCTGCCACCCGGCTACCTAACTTCCCACCCGGCTACCTAACTGCCCACCTTTCTACCTAACTTCCCACCCGGCTACCTAACTGCCCACCTTTCTACCTAACTTCCCACCCGGCTACCTAACTGCCCACCCGTCTACCTATCTGCCTACCCTCCCACTCGTCTACCTATCTCCCTACCCTCCCACCCAGCTGCCTAACTGCCTACCCAGTGCATTGCCTGCACCGCAAATAGTGTGCCAGCCTGCCCAACCACCCTCCCTCCAGGTAATTAATGTTAGCCCACTATAGATCTAACTACATATACTGCATTTTGTGGGGAAATCTGGCGACAGTCTGGTTGCATTTTGTGGGGAAATCTGCTGACAATCTGGTTGCATATTGTGTGGAAATCTGACGACAATCTGGTTGCATATTGTGTGGAGATCTGCCGACAATCTGGTTGCATATTGTGTGGAAATCTGCCGACAATCTGGTTGCATTTTGTTGGGAAATCTGCCGACAATCTGGTTGCATTTTGTTGGGAAATCTGCCGACAATCTGGTTGCATTTTGTAGGGAAATCTGCCGACAATCTGGTTGCATATTGTAGGGAAATCTGCCGACAATCTGGTTGCATATTGTAGGGAAATCTGCCGACAATCTGGTTGCATATTGTAGGGAAATCTGCCGACAATCTGGTTGCATTTTGTGGGGAAATCAGATTGCCCCACAAAATGTTTGGGTGGGAGGTCCGAGGTCCGTGGGGTTGGAAGGTCGTGGGGGGAGGGGGGGCCCATAATTTTTTTTTGCTATGGGGCCCAGTCATTTCTAGCTACGCCCCTGATCCATGCCCTCATAATTTCCCGCCTTGACTACTGCAATGCCCTGCTGTCTGGTCTCCTTATGACCCGAACAGCCCCACTGCAGTCCATCATGAATGCGGCAGCCAGAATTATCCTCTACTCCCATCGCTCCACCACGGCAGATCCCCTCCTAGAATCCCTCCACTGGCTTCCTATCCAGTCCAGAATCAGATTCAAGATACTGTGTCTGACCTACAAATCTGTCCACAAAACCTGTCCAACCTACATTTCCGATCTTACTCAGAGGTACACACCTAGCCGCTCACTCCGCTCTTCCAATGAACTTCGCCTAACCGCCCCCCCCCGCATCACCCAGTCCCATGCACGCCTCCAGGACTTCTCAACAGCTGCTCCAACACTATGGAACTCCCTACCTCCACCCATTAGGGCAGCCCCCTCCTTCAACATCTTCAAGAAAGCCCTCAAAACTCACCTTTTCACTCTGGCCTACTACCCCTCACAAGTGCTCTAAACCTACAGCTGAACTCTGGTCCCCTACCATTCGTGTCCTTACCTCTCCCTCTAGATTGTAAGCCTTTAGGGAGGGTCCTCCTCCTTTTGTGTCCTACCTGATCTGGCACCTCCATTACTGTGAACCCATGCTATGCATCTGAGTGAACCTAACTTGCCTAATCTCCATGCTCCATCCAGTGACTGTCTAAGCATTATCTGGTACTCATACTATGGTGTGTGATCTGGTTTTCTTGTATTCCTGTATTGTCATATTGCTGTATGTCACCCCTAAATATTGTCTGTAACCTAAATTAATGTTCAGCACTGCGTAATATGTTGGCGCTTTATAAATACAATAAATAAATAAATAAATAAATAAATCCAAAGAGAGGTCCCAAGGCTGCTCCAGTAAATGGAACTATGGGAAACATAGTTAAGATATGACGGCTACAAAGCTAGTGACAGTAACCAAATATGAAAGGACCGCTTACTAGGCACAGCCATAACATTGCACAATATAGACCTATGCCTCATCAAATACAATTTAAAAAATAGACTTTTTTTTAAAAGATTTATGCCTGAGAAAAAGCATGAGTAGATTTGCAAAACAGATTAAATACAAATGAATGGTATATTTTATTTGACTCTATGGACGTTAATTATTTTTACCTCTGGATTCTCTGTCCTAATGAATTCATTTTTAATTTAGTTTCAGTTGTTAAATTCAGTTTCCTTATGCAAGCAACAAAGTGTTAAACATCAGCTGTGTCATGGCCATGGGGGTTTCAGCTTAACAATAGAAAACAAACAAAGCAATAACACAGTCAGTCACAATTGTCATATATTTAGCTAAGGAACATTTTATTGAATATACAATGGATTTTTTTTATTCAAATGTCAGCGTGTCACTCTGCAGAGATGCACTGCCACTTGATAAGACACTGCAGCGAGCTGATATTAAAGGAAAGCTGGCAGTCATTTCAGTGCTAGTGTCTGCATGATGGCTAGATCTGTTAATAGCAATCATTCAAAGGCTGTTTATCATTTTGTCAGTGGCAAACGGTTATTTATCTTTCAGAAACTTGATGTCTGCTTTTAATAGTAAAAGCTAACATTTTTTTTTTATAAAAAAGAAGATTGGGCTAATACATTACATAATTCCACTTGTGATGCGAGCAGGAAAAGGGAGTGAAGTACTGTAAATATTCACTTAAAAATATACAAGTCCTTCACTATAGGTGTGTTTGAATGTAGAATGACCTTTTAAAATACAATATATCTTATTATATTAACCTCTTACGGACATTGGTAATGGAAATCTACACCTTGTTTGAGATTTGTTAGCCCTGTGTAACAATCTTACCTTCCAGCGGCAGGTCCCGCGGGGTCTCTAGTGGGGTCCGGGCAGCTGGCGAGATCTCTGCGCTGGCATCCTCCAGCGGTGTCCCCAGCTCCCCTGCGGTGGTGAGTTCTGGCAGGCGCGTGCACAGTGTGCCCAATCGGACGCGTACAAGGTCAGACAGGCCTTATAGGCTGAGGAGGTGGGTTTAGGTGATGTCAGCGGTGATGTCACTAGGTGCTGTACATTTTGGGAGTGGTTTTCTGAAGCTATCAATGTGTATTTAAGGCCAGAGCACTCAGCCACTCACTGGCTTTGATAATAATCAGTATGCTGGTTCTTGGCCTAGCTAGTGATATTTTGAGCTACATTTATATATTGTGTAGACGCACAATATATATATGTACTCTAGTTAGTCAATTTTGTTATTTTGCAGCTATATTGTATATTATCGTATAGTAATTACCTTTCATAATATACAAAGTAACATCTTATTGTATATTATTCTGTGTACCGACCTCTTGCCTGCATTTTGACCTCTTGTCTTGTCCTTCTGTACCTCTGCCATCTGATTTTCGTATTCGCCTCGGCCTGTCCCTGACTATTCTACTGATTACCCTTCTAATACCACTGACATCTGACTTACGTGTATTACCCTGCCTTTTAATTGACTACGATTTTGCTTAGCTACTCTGTACCTCGATATCTCTGACCTTGTGTACGACTACGGCCTGATCTTGACTACGCCTTACTCATTATTACTGTGAATTGCACTATTTATGCTACCTCATCACGTATCAGCGTGATACCCTGCTTGTGGGTTCAGCAACAAAAGAGCAGCGCGAAGGGTAAGTGAGACGGTGCGGTGTGGCATGACATCAGTGAGCCCCATTTTTTGAGCAACAAGTCTCTGGTCCTTAAAGCGGATCCGAGATGAAAAACTAACTATAACAAGTAACTTGTCTATATATCTTATTTACAGTTTAGATGGTTTAAACAGCAAATCTGTCTGCATACTGCAACAAACGTGGAAGAGACAGCTGCTGTGAACAGCGATACCACCGCAGCTGCCTCCATCTCCCTGCCTAGTGATCTATCCGTGCCTTGAGCGTCTAGCACGCTGAGGACGGGTTTGTCAGCAGCACATAGGGTCGCATTGTCACGTGCGCGCGCGCGCGCACAGTAGGGACCTTTATGCGGGGAGGAGGCGCGTCAGCTGCCCGGCTGGTCGGCTGACGGCAGAGGAGACGTCCACCACTCCTCATTGGTTGATGAGAGGGGGCGTGCCGGAGGGGTCTCCTCTGCTTCTTAAAGCGGATCCGAGATGAAAAACTAAATATAACAAGTGACTTGTCTATATATCTTATTTAAAGTTTAGATAGTTTACACAGCAAATCTATCTTCAAACCGCTTCAACAGTATTTTTTCCTGTGATACAATGGGAGCAGACATGTTTTCTGCTTGTCACTATTACACAATTACACACACAGGCAAGCTTATCTGTATCTAGGCATGCTAATCTGCATATTCTGTGAAAACTCCACTCTTATCTCCTCCATTACACAGGCAACTGATCTGTATCTGCACTGCAGCTCTCAGATTGTGAAAACTCTGCCTCTGAAATCTATAGCTAGTAACACCTTTTTCACCTGCCCAGACTGAAATCCCACAATCCCTTGCAAGCGCCAAGGCACTCTGGAGAAGCTGTGGGTGTGGCTTGATTAGTTTATAGGAAATTAGAGTATTAAAACAAAACAAAACAAGTGTTTGGCTTGAGGAATGCCCTATAAACTATATGTAAGGAACACAATTATGCAAGGAGTAAAAGTTCATCTCGGATCCACTTTAAGCCTCGCTGATTCACTTGCAACTTGTCTGCTGTTGCGAATATTTCGTGTTAGCGCTCAGACCTTAGTTAGATCCGGTGTGCTTTGATCCGGGAGGAAACCGGGGATTTCACACAGAGATAGGATTTGTTGATAGCTATAATTATAACTGAAATACTGTTTATTATCTGTGTATGACTCTTGCTCGTTCTGACAACTCCTCTGTTCTGTGATTCTGTACTTCTGCCCATCTGATCTTGTTGTTGACTCAGCCTGTTTAAACCTTCCTGCCTTTGCCTTCTGATTTGGTACTGTATCAGTCTGTCTGTTGCCGACCCAATCTGTCTATAATAAACACAAACTGCGCCTGCCAAAGTACAAACGGGTGCAATAGCATATGCTTCAATCGAGTGTTCGCTATCACAAGTCCTTGAATATCAGTCTATAGTGCTGTGACAGCGCTCCTCTTCTTTTCTACAATTTAAACATAGAAAAAACAATCGCACATAGTGCATTACTGTGAATCGCAAAGTACAGTTCCCCACACGTGCATAAGTGCTCAATTGTGCATCACTCGTGGTCTCTACAGCCCCTCCACACTAGCAGCTCACCAGATTTACACCACCTCACAGTCCAGGTGGGTCTAGCGCTTAGCCTATAGAGCGGCCAACTCCAATGACACTTCCACGATAGTTTAGTTCACAATTGGATGATCCATATTTAATGACAAGTTCCACATGAAAAACATATAAGAACACACATAGCATAAAACCGTTGGGCTAAAAGTTATGGCCTGCGCAATATCAGCGCACTCACTTGTGTAGGAAGATAACAGGCATTTCAGGCATTGCAGCCTAGCAATAAAGCTTCTCTGCTGGCGGTGTCGGCGTCCCGAACTTCCCCGCTCCTCGTGGCAGCCTGTCTCCTGACCTTCCAGATCCCAGTGACGTCAGCGCTCCTGGTCACGCCCGACGCGTTTCGTCCAATGATGAGTCCATTGGACGAAACGCGTCGGGCGTGACCAGGAGCGCTGACGTCACTGGGATCTGGAAGGTCAGGAGACAGGCTGCCACGAGGAGCGGGGAAGTTCGGGACGCCGACACCGCCAGCAGAGAAGCTTTATTGCTAGGCTGCAATGCCTGAAATGCCTGTTATCTTCCTACACAAGTGAGTGCGCTGATATTGCGCAGGCCATAACTTTTAGCCCAACGGTTTTATGCTATGTGTGTTCTTATATGTTTTTCATGTGGAACTTGTCATTAAATATGGATCATCCAATTGTGAACTAAACTATCGTGGAAGTGTCATTGGAGTTGGCCGCTCTATAGGCTAAGCGCTAGACCCACCTGGACTGTGAGGTGGTGTCAATCTGGTGAGCTGCTAGTGTGGAGGGGCTGTAGAGACCACGAGTGATGCACAATTGAGCACTTATGCACGTGTGGGGAACTGTACTTTGCGATTCACAGTAATGCACTATGTGCGATTGTTTTTTCTATGTTTAAATTGTAGAAAAGAAGAGGAGCGCTGTCACAGCACTATAGACTGACCCAATCTGTCTGACCACTCTACTCTCACCAGTGAGCCCTTGTCACTGGTGAGGAGCTCATTGTACTATAGCGCCCACCAGCTCCTCTGGTGAGGTGACTCTGATATCTATCAGTACTACTGTTGCACCAAGCACTATACTTGCTATACATTAGCTGTCTGGTATACTTGTATTATTGGTGATTCTGCAGATCACCATATAATCAGGTATATATCTGTATTATAGGTGATACTGCAGATCACCCGATAATCAGAACTCTGTCACTTGCTGACACATATCGTTACACATACTGCTTTAATAGAATATGATTATTTCTTCCTGTAATACAATGACAGCAGCCATGTTGTTTGTAAACATTACACAGAGGCAGGCTTATCTGCACCATCAGCACTCAGACTGAAAAAAACCTAACCCCCCCTCCTCCTCCCTCCTCCCCTCTGCCTCTGAAATCTCTGGCAAGTAATACCTCCCCCTCCTCCTGCCCAGACTGAGCTCCCATGAGCCCTTGCTACTGCCAAGGCTCTCTGAAAACTGTAGGTGGGGCTTATTTAGTTTATAGGGAATTAAAGTATTGAAAAAAAACAAAAAAGTATTTGGCTTGAGGAATGCCCTATAACTATAGGAAAGGAACACAATTATGCAATGAGTAAAAGTTCATCTGGGATCCACTTTAAGGGGCCAGAGATTGCTGGTCAGGAAGTGGTTAAGATAATTAGAAAGGAAGGATTGATTGATTGATTCAGCTCCCCAATTAATAGTTATGTAAACTTTACCACTACCCACTATAGGGTCCCTGTGCATAATTGTTTAATGTTGTAATGTCTCCGCTATCTGTTGTGTAGTACCGTGTAATATGCTAGGGCTTTAAAAATAAAGTTTATTAATAATAATGCAATTATTTATGTATGGGGATGTATTCTGACTCTAGTGCCACTTGCCCAAAATCTTTACAATTAAAAATTATATATATCTAAAAAAATAGGGGCATTGCACCCAATACCAATCTAAGCTGCAGTATAATATTTATTATACCTCTATCATTTCTTATCACCCATGTCTGAGATTAAAGTCTAACTTCTGTGATGTCTCTAACTACCGCTAAATTCAATGTTAATGGATGTAAATCAATGATCATGGCTTTGGGTAGAACTTATCCATCATCACAATTCATTCCATTTATCATAAAATGATAAATGAACATGTGCAAATACATGCATTGTCTTTTTTGTCTTTGTTTCCCTATGTGAGAAAGGCTCACCCTCACATTTCATGATAATATATTGTATTACTGACTTTTTATACACTTTCAGTTTGAATTACTGACTTCTTATACTTTTCCAGTTGGATAGGATTTATTAAACTGTGCTATACTCAGATATGGTATATATTTTAACTATTACCAGGAAACAAGTTGACAGAGCAAACAGGCTTTGGTACCCGACATATGAGCTGGAGCTGCTCAGCTTAGGCACTGCATTAGCAGGCACTGCCATTATTAGTTGGGGGAACCATTAACTACAGGAGAATGGCCACATGCCAGATGCTGAACCCAAGACAATCAACAGGGAAGTTGGGCTAGACCTTGATCAGAAGGGTTAGTGTTAGGGTGTGGCATAGGGAGAGGTTAGTTGTAAGGGACAGAACATTAAGGAGGATGGTTAAAGGACAACTGTAGAAAGAGGTATATGTAGGCTGCCATATTTATTTCCTTCTAAACAACACCAGTTGCCTGGCAGCCCTGCTGATCTATTTGGCTGCAAATAGTGTGTGAATCACACCAGAAACAAACATGCAGCTAATCTTGTCAGATCTGACAATATTGTCTGAAACACCTGATCTGCTGCATGCTTGTTCATGGGCTATGGCTAAAAATGTTAGAGGCAGAGAATCAGGAAGATTGCTAGGCAACTGGTATTGCTTGAAAGGAAATAAATATGGCAGCAGCCCTCTTGCTACAGTTGTCCTTTAAGTTTATGTATAAGGATGAGGCTTACATAAAATGGAACCCGAAGTAAAAGTGATTTGGAGGCTGTCATATTTATTTTGGCTGCAGTGTACTGCTATATCCACTACTGCAGAAGGAGAAGAGGAGCTTGTCTATCAGCAGGACCAGAGCAAGAAGGAGAGGAGCATGGCAGCAGGAGCAGGTAAGTACTTCGCTGCCCACTCTGCACCCACCCCCCCCTCACATTTTAGAGAAGAAAAAGTGTGTCTTATATTCCAAACAAATACGATAATTGCAAAGTCTCCCTACATTCTATAATCACTAAATTACCAAATTTGCTAGGTGTCTTAGCAAGAATGGTGGGAACAAGTCAAAAACATTTATCATGTATTTTTTTTTATAATGTTAAAGTTATGATTTGAAAAATGTTTTTTTTTTAATGCAGTTAAATGACAGCTAATGTATCCTTACTGTATTACAGCTGTACATACTGTATATCCCGTTGCAAAAGCAGTGAATTTCCTGCTGGGGTGCACTGACCTCCAGTGTAATAACCAATGGGGAACCCCAGGCCAGACCTTTCAAAGCTTTTGCTTGACAGACTGCTTGAAATGCTGTGCGAGTGATAACTATGAAATATGTATAACTAAAATCAATATTTTTTTGATGGAAAATACAACAGTACATAAAAAATGCAGAATATAACAAAAATGAAAAACGTATATCCCAAGAAGGTAAAATCCCTTTTAAGAGCTTTTAGAAATTGCAGGTCTTACAAAATACCCATGAATCCAAAACAAGCATATAATATTAATTAAATCCTTCTTGAGCTGTTTACATTGCATGCAGAGTGACTTAGAAATGTTTCTTAGGCCTTTTAGCCTACGATGTTGCCTCTGAATGGAGTGTAATTGCTGTACCCTTAGCTTTTGTTGCCAATGTCATATAATTTTTATCTAGCATACTTGATGAATGCCCTTCATCCACTTAATGATACAGCATGGTGCCTCAGAGCAGGCGGATTAGGTTATTCCAGCAAAACATGCTCTGAAACTTTGCAGAATTGCAAGAATGTTGTCTTTCAATGCCTAATTACATTAATTCTGGATCATAGAATGTATTTGGCATTTCTGTTAACTGTGTAGCTACAAGGTGCTGTAAATACTAATACGAAGATTGTTTTATTAAATATATAAAATGATCCTAACATGACAAAGCATAAACCACATATTTGACTTTGTTAAATATAATTGCAAATCTTGTGAAAAAGCCGATGGCTTAGGACAGCTTAGTTACAGTAAGTTTAATTACAGCCATGCAAATGTACTGTACAGTGAGCTATTCCGATGAACTGAACATTAATTTAAAAAATAGTAATTGCAGTGGCTGTGACTATTTTGCTTCTCTCTGCACAGGTAGTGTGTCTGTTAAAGCGGTATAAACCCTGACATAATATTCAATAAAATCATGTTTTCCTACTTTTTATATGCCATACGGTTATAATATTTGCTTTTGTGCATAATTATTATTATTAATTTAGAAATTATACGTTCCAAAAGTACACTTTTTTTTTATCTGAGAGCTGACTTTGCATTTTATTTATAACTGCTTTATTCATGTTTTAACATAAGCAGAAATGCTTTCTGATTGTCTGAGCCTTCAGCGTCAGAGAAGTGTTTATTTACATTCCTCACTTGATACAATTAAATACAAGATAACATTATCTGCATTTCGGATGTGTCCAGCTTTGCTGGCAGGGAACTTCTAAGTCCTTTATGTAACCCTTTGAATGCTGTTCTAGTAAAAAAAATGCTGGTTGTATATAATATGCTGTATATAATCTATTAGAGCAAAGAAGAAATGCTCGGTTTCATTCCACTTTAAACCCCACATGCTGATTCAAAGTGAAAATAATACTTTAAAAGCTGCTGCTGCTTAACCACATAAGGACCGTTTGTATTTTCATTGATCTGTGCTGCGTGAGCTCTTCAGCCCCCAGCACAGATCAGGTTTGAGGCAGGGCGATCAGTCTTCCCCCCTTTTTTCCCCACTAGGAGGGTGTCCTGCTGGGGGTCTCATCGCCGCCGCTGCCTACTGCTGAGCGGGGGAGCTCCTCAAAGCCCCCCTGCGCAGCTCTATTCCCCCCTACCTTTCCTTCCCTCCCTTTCCTCCTTACTATGGGCAGTACAGGACGGCAATCCGTCCTGTACCGCCTTAGATAAGCCCCAGCCTATCAGATGCCGGCGATCCCCGGCCTCTGATTGGCCGGGGATCGCCGGCATCTGATAGGCTGGGGCCTATCTATTTTCACAAGATTTTCAATTATATTTAACAAAGTCAAATATGTGGTTTATGATCTCCTTTACGGCGTTGCTGTGTGACGTAAACACTGTGGATTTCTTCCCTGCGTGTTTACATTTCGCCTGCGAGCCGCGATCGGAGGCACGCAGGCTGTTCACGGAGCCCCCCACCATGAACTGATATGGAAATACCACTGCGACCAGCCGCCGCCTATCGGCGTTGGCTGGTTGTTAAGTGGTTAAAACAGCACATAACTTGTTAATTTTTGTATTTATTATTATTGTTTTCATTATTATTATTATCAATAATTAGGGAATACACTAAACTGTTCCCATATGTGTGTGAGCGGGGGGCCAGGGCAGAGAGAGTTAACTTACATTACAGGTCTCGCTGCCTCTAGCCATCCTCCTGACACTGCCTCTAGCCATCCTCCTGACACTTCTGCTTTCACCACTGAAACTTTCACTGAGAAAGTGGAAGTGTCAGGCAGATAGAAAGCAGCATGCAGTGCAGCAGCTAGAGGCCACGAGACAGGTAAGTTTACTCACTCTGCCCCGGTCACCTGCTCACCTGGCTTCTCGCAAAACTATACTTGTGCATTCTTATTAATTAATAAAGTAGTCCCTAATATCTTCCACGGTGCTGTACAATGCACTGTATAGTTGCACAAACAGTGAGGGAAAGTACAGATAGTAATGCACTGATTTTGGGGCTTGAAAGTAGTGTTAAAAATATTACAATATTAAAAGCCAGAGAGCACTGCCCTTTTTAAGATTAAAGTTAAGAGGGATAAATGTTGATAAAAGTGTGACGAGCGAGTTATATGTGGCATGAGAGCATGTGCCTTACTGCATACACCATGGCACAATGGCAGATATATGCACAATGGCAGGTAGGTAACTGGTTAAACGGCACTAGATCAGATTATATGCTTGCAAGAATGAGAAAAGGTGACTGGTGTCAGTGAGAGGAGAATGTTATTAACAATGTGGAACTTGCATTTAAACTTGCAAGTGTAAAGTTGTACGTTGCTAGTGTAAATAGCATACAAATCACATGCCTATAATAATTGCAATTGGGAACACCAATTCCAGTGTCCATGACCAGAACCCTTTGCTAAGAACAGCTCCCCAAGAACGCTATGGTCTTAATTCACTTAGCAGTTTAAACTAGTCTACAGATGGTTTATAGTCAAATGATGGTTTGGTGTAATGTTTTAAACCTGTTTTTAGACCTGGTCTAACATTCAGTAATTACACAATTCACAAAGGCAAATAAGGAGTAACCACGCCCACTTTTTCTGACAGAGATTAGACCAGCAGATTTCTGTTGGTAAAGTAATTCTGTGAGGTATTTTAGATGTGAGGATGGAACCTATTGAATTAATTATGCGGGAGTTTAATTGTATGCAGAGGAGAGCTCATCAAAGGAGAAGGATGTCAGTCATAGCTACTTGTTTGTGAATTGCATCTTTTGATAATTTCCCCTGCTTTACCAACCTAATTACCAAATGTTTTACACCTGGTCTAAAAACAGGTATAACATATTTGGTAATAGTGAATTCCCCTTTGATGCAACTGACCAAACTATCAGTAGACTAAAAACCATCTGTAGACAAGTCTAAACTGCTTAGTGAATTGAGGCCAATGTATCCATTAGTGACAGTTAAATTACAATCTACCATTAGAATAATGCCTGTACTCTCACAGAGTGTGATATTTATTTAGCAAGGCTGTGAGAGAATCACTTACCTACAAACCAATTTGCTATACATTACTTACAGTACACCAGGGGCGTAACTAGACATCACTGGGCCCCCTTGCAAAACTTTGGAAGGGCCCCCCCACCTCCTTCGCTTTCTGCACAGGAAAACTGAGGACCAATGTGTTTTCCCCATGCAGATAAAAACACTTAGACTTAAAGGAAATGTCAGGCAATCTATGCTACCCCCAGATCTACTTACCCAGGGCTTCCTCCAGCCCCTTGCAGCCGACAAGTCCCTCATCGCAGCTCTGATCCCAGTACATACATACACACACAGCTGTATTATTTTACTACATGAGAGCACATGCTATATAGAGGAACAACAATGACATGCTGTAAGATATAGTATTTACTGTAACTTGGGAAAAACATTCAGAATGTCACTGATTGATACTGTTATTACATGATCTGGGACTCTGTGTGAGACAACAAGCTCTCAATGAGGCAGCAACAGTCAGACATCAAGCTTTCCCATTCCACTTTGTCCAGTAATTAGACATCATAAGGTCAGATCACTAGCCTGCTGTGTGTGATAAGAATCTAGGAATCTCTTCTGAGGGAACGTCTTCAGCTTTTTTTCAACTGTGACTGCTTTGTTTGTAAAGTTGTACATTAAGTCATCAGAACTCTGCTGCAGTGTGAGACAGATGTTTTTTTATGAACCCTAGGGAGCAGGGACAGTGTACAAATTCCAAACTGTGTATGATTCCTTATCTGTGTGGTAGACACATGCAGTCAACATAACAATGGTACCAGAGTAGAATACATTTTCTCTCCATGCCCTTAATTGACAGTCTCTCAACATTTTTTCCCCACGGGGCCCCCTGTGGCTTCTGGCCCCCCCTGCGGAGGCATCCCTTGCAGGGTCTATTGTTACGCCCCTGCAGTACATAGTTACTTGCAATAGTGTTTCTCTGCCAATACATTTTGATAGAAGTGTAAACATCAAGATCTTTGTGACAGATTTGGAACAGAAAATAGTTACATTTGTAGGACATAGTTTGGGGGAGGTTATTTTAACATGGTGCTATTCTCATGGGAAATTTATGAATCAAGCTTCCTTACTACAGTGTCAGTAAAGCTGTCATCCTGCTTCTGTTTTGCACGCCTTTCCATTAGGCGGCCTTGAATAACTGTTTTCAGGAATGTTTCACATTAAGTTTTTCTTGCTTTATCGAACTTCAGGTTTGTTTACAATTATTTAGTTATCATGCCAAGAACGTGTCTTCCCAAGATAGACTTGAGCTAGTTTAATACTGGAGGTTGGAGAAAGAACATGATTAGAGTTGCACATTTTTAGGAACATTAGATGAAAACAGAGAAAGAAATAGAAGCCAAGGGGCTAAAAATAATAGCTAGTCAGTATATAAATAAATAAAGAAATAATGAGAATGGGACAGCTCAAAAGCTAGGCTAAGAACCTGAATGGGAATAGCGAAGAGCAATAAAAGTGTTAATGCATACAACAACATCTCCTGTAAGATAAGAATAATGAAGGAAGAAAATATTACTTAGTGAATCACTTCACCCCACAGGCTATTTTAACCTTACCACCACAAGCCATTTCACCCACCAGCACTCCTTTAGCCATAACTTTATTACTGCTGACATTCACATCTGATTCATCTCTATCTTGTTTTTTCGCCACAGATTAGGTTTTTGTGAGAAATATTTGTTTTCAGTAATTACTTTACTTTCTATGCATTTTATTTAGAAAAACAAAGAAAAAGTGAAAAAATACACAATTTCTTCAATTCCATACCCTATCGTTTTAAAATAAGCAATGCTACTATAAATAAAGCCCACACATTCTATTTGTCTATTTGTCCCAGCTATCACACTATTTAAATTATGTTCCTAGTACAATGTATGGCGACACTATATTGTTTTGAAATAAAGGTATATTTTTTTATTTAGTATTTTTTGTATCCAGTCAATAATTACAAGCCCTTATTAGCTAAAATAACAGAAATATACCCTATGACATACATATTAAAAAAGCTGAGTCCTTAAGGCAGCTATTTATGTATCTTTTTAAAGTCGTTAGTTTTTTTTTTTTTTTACAAGTGTTTCTTTGCGATAGCTAGGTGGGGGTGTTGGCTTTAGAAGTTATTCAGTTTAGTTTTTTTTTTTCATTTTGATTAGCCCAAACAAATGGGATGAAACAGCTGTAAGGTGCAGTGGGCAACAGAGAACTTTAGGAAAGGGCTGAGCTACGCAGAGCTGTTGTTTGGCAATGCCCAGAGCGGGAGCAAGGCCAGGGATGCAGAACCGTGGAAGACACCGACCTTCACTACACTAGAAGCCAATGATCGTCCACAAGAGCGTCAGGACGAGTTTCCTGCGGCGATGGTTGCCAATAAGCGGAGCCATGACCACCAGCGTTCCTCTAATGAGGCCAAACAAACGGGGGAAACAGCTGTAAGGGGCAGTTGGCAATGAGGCCCCCCTCCTCAGTAATGCTGCACGTGCCACCAGCCCAGCATCATCTTTTGCCATTATGATCTATCACAGACATGCAAGTAGGGTGAGCCTGCACTGCTAGCTCGCTCCACACTGTCTTGTTTCTATGCTAAGCTATGCTAGGCTAAGCTAGTAGAGATGGCCTGAACGGTTCGCTGGCGAACGGTTCCCGGCGAACTTCCAGGGGTTTGTGATCGCGGAGAACAGCAAACTTTACTGGACGTTCGATTTGCCCCCCTAGTGCATCATTAGGGTCAACTTTGACCCTCTACATCACAGTTAGCAGGCACATTGTAGCCAATCAGGCTACACTCCCTCCTGGAGGCACTCCCCCCCCTCTTATAAAAGGCAGGCATCGACAGCCATTTTACTCACTCGTGTGCCTGCAGTAAATAGAGAAGGGACAGCTGCTGCAGACTCTCTCATAGGGAAAGATTAGTTAGGTTCTTGTAGGCTTCTTAGCTTGCGCCTTGCTAATTCTTATTGCTAAAGTAGCACCCAACAACAGCTCTTGTGTTGCATAGACAGCCTTGATAATTCATACTGTGTGTGCCACTGCCAGGCCCAGCACATTCAGTGACTACCTGTGTGTGTGACAGGTGCACATTACCCATCACTGCGTATACCTACCTGTTGTTCACTGTGCACCCACCCACCAACGTGATCGCACACATGTCACTGTGCCTGTCCGCTACCTGTCTGTGTGTGACAGGTGCACATTGTAATACTCATTACTTACTGCATATACCTACCTACCTGTTGTTCACAGTGCACTCACCTACCTACATGAGTTGAGCGCTCGCAGTGTCACTGTGCCTGTCCGCTACCTGTCTGTGTGTGACAGGTGCACATTGTAATACCCATTATTGCACATACCTACCTATTGTGTTCAGTGCACCCACCTACCTACATGAGTGCATGCAGTGTGATATACCACTCCGTGCATACCTGTTAACTGCACCTGTGTGACTGCACATTGTATTAGTCAAGTCAGTGCATACATTTAACTTCAATCAATTAGTCGTGCCACTGGTCCATACACATCCGATTCAGACCTTAAAATATAAATATAGACAAGCGGGTCTCCTCATAGTGAGTATTGCCTCATAACAGTACACCCCAGTGCTAACACACACTGCGTGAGGGAAAACACTATCACCAGAGGGCAGGGGATCACACCCCCCCCCCCCCTCTCAGTCCCCGCTCACCGGATGGCTTCTTTCAATTTTGCACATCAAACATTAAAATCCGGCTGCATCTAAAAAACCAAGGACAATTAATCGCATAAAACCATTTAATAAGGCTCCCAGGCCCCTAATTAAAATCTGCGTACATAAAACACTCTTGTGTATTTGCATATCACAAACCCGTACAAAATTAAAATAAGCCATCCGGTGAGCGGGGACTGAGAGAGGGGTGTGTGATCCCCTGCCCTCTGGTGATAGTGTTTTCCCTCACGCAGTGTGTGTTAGCACTGGGGTGTACTGTTATGAGGCAATACTCACTATGAGGAGACCCGCTTTTCTATATTTATATTTTTAAGGTCTGAATCAGATGTGTATGGACCAGTGGCGCGACTAATTAATTGGATTTATTTCACTGGGATTATCTCTGTGTATAATCGGCAGCTGCATAGAAGTACTGTAAGGACTGAGCGCAACATCACGGTGAAATCATACATTTAACTTCATCCCCCCCCAATATGGACAAAACAAAAGGCAGAGGCAGGCCAACTACCTTACGAAGGCACATGTTTACAAAGCACAAACTGCAATGGGATGACCACCTAAGGGAAAAGCAGCACACAAAAGCAAAGCCACACACCGCAGTGGAAGATACCAGGCCGCAATTTTTTCTCAAAAAGGCGATACCTAAACTGATGTTAAAAGGCAAGTGGTGACATCTCTGGCACACAGCGTTAGGTCAAGGGTCCATCTGACCACGGATACCTGGTCTGCAAAGCACGCTCAGGCCTGCCCGAAGACTAAGTCAGTCCCCACACACAGCATCTCTGCCTGCATGCCGTGTGACTGCCTGCCCCGAGACTTAGTCAGACCCACACAGCATCTCTGCCCACAGGCCGGTCGACTGCCTTCTCCGCCACCACCAACAGGGTCCAGGACTCCAGGCGGATTCCTGAATTTTTAAGGCCGCTGCTAGCAGTGGCCGCTATAATATTTTTTCTGGTGCGTGTACATGCCACATCTAAAGGCATGTACATGTGCCACTTCCCCTTTGTGATCATTACCTTGCCGCGGTGAAGGGGCTTGCGTATCACAATGAAGCAATGACCGACAGCTACATGAGTGTGTCTGGGGGGGGGGGCACACCCACGATAATAAGGTTGTTGCTTCATTGTGGACAGACCAAATTTGATCAGCTGGACAGTCACTGTTATGTCATTCAGCTGCCTCAGCCCGGTGACCATATGGGCTTGAAAACCGTCATGGCGTGCACTCTCGCCATGGTGTGCACCAGTCCAGCACAGCCGTCACAACACAAACAGCTGTTTGTGGTGCGTTCCACAGTGAGTTTGGTGTGTCAGTGTGAAGCAGTACTCTAATTACAGCCCCTGATCGATGTATACACATGCAAGATGTTTTAAAGCACTTTAGGCCTGCAATTTAGCATTCAATGTGATTTCTGCCCTTAAAACGCTACTTTGCGTCAAATCCAGATTTTTTCTCGAGACTTTTGGGGTCTATCCCACTCCGCCATCCCCCCTCCAGGTGTTAGACCCCTTGAAATATCTTTTCCATGACTTTTGTGGCCAGCATAAGTGTTTCTATTTTTCAAAGTTTGCCTCCCCATTGAAGTCTATAGCGGTTCACGGAAGTTCGCGCAAACCGAAATTTTGGCAGAAGTTTTCAAACCCGGTTCGCGAACCGAAAATCCGGTGTTCGGACCATCTCTATAAGCTAGTTCAAGCTAACTAAAGCCACAGAATAGAAAATTAAGTTGTTTTCGTCAATTTCATCTTTTTAACAGTATAAGGATAAAGATTATTCCTCTAGGGGCTTTTGGTCATTTCAAGGCCCATTAGAACATCAGGATGATCCAATGTTTATAGAGAAATTGCATACAGCGCATATCAAATTCTTAACATGAGTATTGTTCAAGAATGCACTGCTCAAGAGCATAAGAAAAAAAAGGGGAGCTATCGGAATTACAAGGACAATTAAAGGAATTACTAAAGTGCTGAAGATTTCAAAGCGGTAATGACAAAGATTGATTTGAAGGTAGCCACTATTCAAAAAGAAATTAAGGAATTAATTAAGGAAGTTTCTTAGAGATCAAGATGGCTTTGAAAAGGGGAAGTTTTTTCAATGGGGAGTGGGTAGTAGAAATTTTCAGGGGAAAGCATGAAAGAAAAAAATCCCTAAAAAACAAGTGAAACAGGACCATTGGACTTCAGGGTCAGGGTCAGATATTGCAGATGAGATGGAAACAGATGATACAAATAAGAACAAACTAAAACAGTTAAAAAAAATTGGAATCGACCAAGGGGAGGAAGAGAAGGGGGAGGATAAAGAGGGAGAGAGCAAGCAGAGCAAAGTCAGCAGATGTGGATTCTGAAGCAGGTTTTGTGGAAGGAATTATCCCAAACCAAGAAGAATTACAAGGTCAGATGTTAATAGATAATGCTGAGACTTCGGAGCCAATGGAGGACGAGGCAGGAAAACAATAAATGGTAATACATATAACCAGGATGGAACTACCAGGTGAATGTCTTGAACTGTTTAGCAAGGGACTGAACTTTGGGATTACACAGGAACTTGATTTTCGCAGGTTTGAAGTGGACTTGTATAAAGCTACGAGGAAAATACAAATTGACAGGTTTTACAATTAATTGCAAGGAGATCGGTCAATGAAGGACATGGAGACTAACAAAAAGTATAGTGTGTCCTAGAACTTGGGTTTTTCGATTGATTTCTCTGAAAAGGACCTGGTGGCTCTAAAGGACTTGAGTAATCTAATGAAAGTCTTTCGGGAAACAGGAGTGTAGTGAGGATGAGAAAGTAGAGGAGATAAGGGTTGAGGAGGAGACACAACCCTTTTACATCCAGTTGAGAACCCCCTTTTCACTACCGCTGGGTTCACCAGTGGACATTTTTCCGGAAGCTGTTTTGAGAAACATTAGCGCACAAGTCCATCCTGGAGTCTTCTCTAATATAAATGAGAGAGAAAGGAGGGCATTAAAATAGTTGCAATCCAGAAAAGATTTAACAAATCTTTTCTGGATTGCATAAGATATAAAAGATGTAAAAAGAGAAATATAGTAGTCATGTATACTTAAGATTATGAAAAGGAATTGTTGGATAGTAGATCTTATCAGAAGTTGAATAGTAAGACAGGGAGATTCCAGGAGGGACTTCGCACCCTATTGAAAATAGGTGTAAAAAAGAAAATTCTGAGTCCCAAGTTGGGAGGACAATTGTTTGTACAGTATCCATAGCATCCAATGTGGTATCTTTTGCCAAATGTGCATAAATCCCTGGTAGTTCCCCTGGGAAGCCCAATAGTGTTGGGAAGGACACAATGACTTCTTTGTATGCCAGGCCCCCTGCAGAAGTTGGTTGAACCAACAAAACATTTAGGCATATTGGAGCGGAGATATCATATGCTGTATCCCTCCCTCTACTGTCTTGCTAGAGAATACAAGCACTCCATATTTATTCACTTTCAGTGCAACAGATGGTAACTAAAACAAACACTGGTCAAATAAAATACTTTTAACATCATTGAGTTTTTACAGCAGTAAAATATGTGGGTGTACTTGATCCATCAACTATACTGTATATTGAAATTGAGACCTCCATGTTCATATTGGTGTGTACTGAGCAGTTGGCTGCATTTTACATTGCAACCGTGGGGGCAGTTTATAACTCACCCCTGCTAATCTTTTTTTATTGATATTGACATTGCTGCCAATGTTTAAAATATCAGTCTTCTCTGGGTGTGATTAATCTACAGACTTGGATGGCCTGACATTTTATACCCTTATACTGCTGGTGCATAAACATTATCCTGTGGTCTAAAATTGATATTCCATATATAAACAGTAGGTAGACTTTGTTGGCAATACTCTAGTTTATATGACTCATTTAGTTCTCTTTTGGATTACCAGCTGGTTTTAACCCTTTTAGAATTCATAGTCATGGGTGTTACTTTACTGAATTACATTTTCTCTATGTAGTTTTATTGTGACATTCATTTTTATATTATTGAACAAATGACAGTTCTTGTGTGCTCTCAAAAGTCAATCTCCTTTCTTTTTTCCTATATTTAAATTTGGCATCCTCCGTATCCCTCTCATTACAAAATCATGTTCATTATTAGTTACCAAGTCATAACTTAGCTTTTGTAACTCTGGAGACTTGACTTGTGTAATTTTAGAAACTCGGCTTTTGTAATTTGTAGCAACCTGGCTTTTGAAATTTGAGAGTCTTGTTTCTTGTTTTACTGCTACATATAAAACTTTACGGTGAAACTTATACTTTTAATATTTTACGTTTGTTTTGTAAAGAAATATATTTTTTACCTTAGAGAAAAGAGAATAAAGTAACAAAGTTCTGCAGAACAGGTGAAAACTTACTAAGCTTTACTTATGGGAAGCAAAAAAAGAAAATGCGCAGACCCCTAGGTGCTAATGCTTACAAAAGATTTCAAATAGGCCTGCAAGGTAACCAAACCAACTCAACTAAATGTAATCATATTCTTATGCTTGCACACTGAAGAATTCCTGCACATACCTAGGGTTCAAGGGATCATTAATGACAATGCTAGCACCTAAACACATTAGAGACCAAAGTCTATCTTTACGGTTAAAAATAAAAGCTATGTAACCAATGCTTGATAAAACAGCTTCTTAATAAAGAAGACTAGATTTTCAACATCATCTTAAAATGCAGATGACACAAATGTGACAAAGCATGTATGTACTTAGTTCTGGAATACACACGTAAATCTATTAGCACTAAATATAACAATGATTAGCTGTATCCTTAATTAATTATGGAAATATCTTTTTGCATTTTATAAAACAACTTTATTATCATGTGTCCCTTTTTCTTTTCAAGCATCAGAATTAACAGAGAATGAAAATATCTTAATTAGCACTTGGCACAGAACATGATAAAACAATAGCAACTAAACTAGAAATACAGTATTTGCTGTTGCCTGCAATGAACAGCAGAGATATCTGCACTGTTTTGGTTTGCATGCCAATGTGATGTTATGTGAATAAGGATTACTAGAAATGGTCAACAACAGACAGATTTGAGACAAAGGTAATCAACTGAAAGGTGATTTTAAGATGCAATGGGATTTACAAATCACTGCGTCAGAAATACAGAGGCTGGCTCACTAGCGGGCAGAAAATTCCCTTATAAATCAGTCAGCAAGTGGGAGCCCTAAGGCCAAAACACTCACTGACAGAAAACATAATTTACTTAATTTACTTGATTTATTTAATTTCTAGCTTAAAACCATGAACAGAAAAGTGACCATTTTCAACATAACTAAGGGCTGGTTCAGATCGTCTGAGCCAGCCACCCAGCATCTCGCTCAAATGCTTTTCTGTAAGTGAGCAGATAAACATTTGACAACTTCCGGCGGCGCTTCCCATGGTTTGATTTTTGTGTTCCGTTTTGCCCCTTTGTGGGGAGACATGGAAGCCCAGCAGTTAGCCAAACCTGGAAGGTACATGAAACGAGATGAATGGAAATGGTGGGATTCAGTGCTGCATTTGGGCAAACGATGGTAAACAATCATTCCAGCAGCTGTCCAGTCAGTTGAATGACCAGCACTTAAACAATGAGTATCCTGGCCATCATATATCGCCGTCCAGATGTCCATGTGAACTGGCCCTAACTGCAATAATAAACAGTTTTGAATGTGTATATTAAGTTTGATATAATTATCTCAAAACAATACAATGTAACTGTAAGAAAGACAATTATAGACTTTAGTAACAGATCTCAAAGTGTCTCAATATTCGTCTCCCTCAGTTTTCTGTAGTGCTGATTGTGAGAGAGTTATTTCCTTTTGTGGTTAACCATGTATGAATTTTTAGAGGCTCCCAATCTATCTGATTCATTATCCATAAAGATAGCTTATGCTTTAGGCCCTTTAAAATACAGGCTCATAAGCAAATAATGAATAATTAAAGAAACCTGGCAGCATATGATAGCAGACTAGCAGGTGTTGTTCTTACTAATTGAAGAGAAAAGCTAATTATGGCATACTATATGATACAGCTGAGGCAACTTGTAAAGTATGGTGAGTCTTTTCCAAATTTAGTTCTTAAGAAAATACACATATATTATATTTGAGTATTTGAGTATGATGAAATTGAGATAACTGGTATGAGAACTGCCGACTTTTGGATATCATATATACAATATTATATCCATGCAGAAGATAAAAAGTCACATAGGCTGGCCAGAAGCAAAAAGTCCTCAGATAGACTCCATATACTGATATCCACAAAAACTTCAGCGCCTTATGGTACTTCAAATAATTACTTCCACCATCAAATTACCCTTCAGAGGGCTGGCTTACCAGTTGCCAATCAGACCCAGATTATAAGGTCTATGCGCTTAATAGATCACTGCAACGATCAACTCTCCCTGCCGTTACTTCTCAAATCTCTTTTGATCGTTGCAGTGATCCATTAAGCGCATAGACCTTAAGATCTGGGTCTGATTGGCAACTGGTAAGCCTGTACTCTGAAGGGTGATTTGGTGGTGGAAGTGAATATTTGAAGAACCATAAGGCGCTGAAGATTTTGTGGATATTTTGGACAACATAGGTTAAAAAAAATTAAACCCAGATTTTAATAACATGGACAATCCTGAAGATATTAAGTTTAGGAAAATGATGTTAACATAATGGGGACAATTTATAAAGTAGTCAATCCCATATGTTCTTCAAATTCACTGGCAATTTGTTTAATATTTTGTATTTATAAAGCCAATTACAAATGCAATATTTTTTCTCAGAATTGTAATTGGACAAAGGTGGAACATACAATAGTAGTGTTACACTTCACCCGATATGTTCTACAGGCTTGGAACTAACTCTTATTTTGCACTTTTTTCCCCAAAGCTGACAATCTACTATTGCTGGTGGTTCATGCATTCACCTAGCAGTTATTTTGGTATTTCCTGTTACAGGGATACCAAATTGTGAGTTTAAAATTTTTTTTAAAAAAAAAATGTTCTCTCAATCTACTCATCTCTGCCAAGGTGCTATTTACTTTTATTATTTTTTATTTTTATTATACTTTTCAGATTTTACCTTAAAGTAGCCCTGAACTCTTGCTCAGGACAGAAGGAAAATGTAGAGAAATGCACCCTGAATGTATTTAGAGATTTAAGCCTATTTAATTCCCCCTCATTTGTGTCTAATGTCAAGTTGTAATTTAATTTCTCCCCTGTGACACATGACTGCTTATGGCAGTTAAACAGATAAGCCCATTTGAAAGCACGGGCTGTAAACAATATGTCTGCTTCCGTGAATTAGAAAGTAGAAACTGTGCAAATGTATTTTAGGTTTTGTATCAGATGTAACAAATACATTTTTTTGTTTAAAGGTTATTATGCTGTTGTGTATCTTTCAGAGCAGAAAGTAGTTCTGAGTTCAGGTCCACTTTAATTTGTTTAATTCTTCCTCTGTAAATAACACTGAGTTTCTTTGTTGTCTTCATTCATATAGTTGTTTCATTTCAACGATACAGTAACAATACCAGTGACTACTGTTATGGACATTATTGCTATTTTTTTTTACTATTATTTGCTATTTGCTGCTATTAGATATTAGCTTATCTCTATTCGTATTATGAGCCTCTTGTAAGGAAATTTTGTTAATAATCATTGCAGTTGTCCATAATCTATTTTTTAGGGCACCTCATTCCTCCCAAAGTGATAAACACTGCAAGAGGCACAGGGGCGTAACAATAGACCCTGCAAGGGATGCCTCCGCAGGGGGGCCCAGACGCCACAGGGGGCCCGTGGGGGGAAAGTTTGAGAGACTGACAGCTAAGGGCATGGAGAAAAAAACATATTCTGCTCTCACAGCATTGTTATAGTGACTGCATGTTTCCACCACACAGATAAGGAATCACACACACTTTGGAATTTGTACAATGTCCCTGCTCCCTAGGGTTCGTAAAAAAACATCTGTCTCACGCTGCAGCTAAGTTCTAAAGACTTGACAAAGACTTTACAAACAAAGGAGTTACATTTTGAAAAAAAGTTGTAGACTTTCCCTTTTCAGCAAAAGGATTCCTAGATTCTTATCACACGGGCTAATGACTTTATGGCCTCTGAATACTTTTACAACTCAATGGAGTGGAGATTGATGTCTTGCTGTTGCTGCTTCATTGAGAACTTGTGACATTCTGAATGTTTTGCCAAAGTTACATTGATACTATATCTTATGTTCAGCATGTCATTGTTGTTCCTCCATATAGCATGTGCTCTCATGTAATAAAATAATACAGCTGTGTGTGTATGTATGTACTGGGAACAGAGCTGCAACGAGGGACTTGTAGGCTGCAAGGGGCTGGAGGAAGCCCTGGGTAAGTAGATCCGGGGGTAGCATAGATTGCCTGACGTTTCCTTTAAGTCAAAGTGTTTTTATCTGCATAGGGAAAACACATTGGTCCTCAGTTTTCCTGTGCAGAAAGCGAGGGGGGTGGGGGGCCCCATCCAAAGTTTCGCGGGGGGCCCCATCCAAAGTTTTGCAGGGGGGCCCAGTGATGTCTAGTTACGCCCCTGAAGAGGCACATCCTATCTACACAGGATGTGCCTAATTCCGGAAAAAGGCTTATAAGGCATATAAGAAGCTAAAACGTTTGAATACTCATTGTGTGTTACCAGTGGTTAGCGAATGTAGACCATGAATTTTCAGTCCTTGACACTGGAAATCTTCTTTAAAGAAGCCATAACAGGAACAGCAGCCATGGAGAAGCTCCCCTTTTATGCTTGAAGATCTTATGATTCAATTGCAAGTTTGGTTATATCCAGCTTAATCTTCCTCTTGGGTGTGGAGGGAAAAAAACAGATAACAAAGACTTCTAAAAAGAAGAAAAAAAAAATAGTCATAAAATGTAACCTTTTCATCCCTGTAAATTTTATCCAAGTTTCAATGTGCCAGTTTAGAGATAAGTTTCTTGGTAATTATTATTTTTCCTACTAGAAATACATTTTTTCATGTGTATCTGAAAAACTGACACCACCACCACTCCTGTGATTCATTACATTACTGAAGGGTTAACAAGATCAGCTGTGGGTCACTGATGAAATTCTATGTTTCTTCTCTTTGACATAACTTTAAAGGCATCCAGCCAACTTGCAATTCTGCTTTAGTATCAACTATAACCTCATCCGTAACCTCACACAGCCAATCTGGACATGGACATTGGAGCACTCTGTTAATTCATGTGGCATTTAGTTCCTGAACATCTGCTGGATATTATATATCTATAAGGTGCAGAAACTATATCTACAGTATCTATCTATAACCTTTACTCTGTGGGATAGCAACTAGAGATAAAACACACTAATGAACATAAGCTTACTAATTATATAATGTTCTAGTGAAAAACTAAGATGGTAAAAAGGTACATTTTGTGAGAAATACCATGTGCTTTTGATTAGTTGGGAAACTCTGAAGTAAGAAAAAAATCAACAAAACTCTGCTGATAAAGTTGTTTATAATAAATTCGGTGATTATTTACAACCTCTATCAAACCATAACAACTGTATTTAGGGAAATATAACTAATACAACTGTATAGATCTGTTCAAATTCACCTATGACATACATTTAGTGGAGTCCTGGGACTGCTAGCTTTCTGCCAAATAAAGTCCTGTTAAATTTTGCAGTTATTCATACATTAAAAATCTTTAATTAGCAGCTTCAATAGAGTTATCTTGTTTGAGATAAGTGTACTGCTTTTGACCTCAGGTGGCAGAACTCGTTGTACTGTAAATTCTTGGAATGCTTTGATCTCCCTTTCAAGCAGAAAATATAGAACCTGAAAGCAGAAGTCCTCTGTTATTGTCTCACAGTGCCCCCTAAAGAGGAGTGGCCATAAATACACATTACAGCAGTACTAAATACAAGCAAGAAAATGTAACAAATAAATAAAGAAAAAAAATGTGCTAAAAGAAATTGGCCTGGAGCACTAGCAAGCCTCTAAATAAATTGGCTGCTAAAAGGGTTATTAGGATGGGATGGGTATAAGGCAGTGTTCCTCAAACCTGTCCTTGTGACTCCCCAATGGTCCATTTTTGCAGGCAAACTCACCTATGCACAGGTGGGGTAATTAGTGTCTCAGCTAGGTGGATTCTATGTAGCTGAGACATTAATTACCCCACCTGTGCATAGGTGAGGTTGCCTGCAAAACATGCACTGTTGGGGAGTGCCGAGGAACAGGTTTGAGAAATACTGGTTTAAGGGTAAAAAGAACAACAATTTTAACACTTTCTGATAACCAAGGATATTCTTTGCAGCACCACCTAGTGGCAAAAAAGTAAAATCACAGTTAGGATACATTTTTAGTTAACAATTAATACAAGTAATCCCTTTCAGAGCCCCCCACCAGTTAGCACCAAACCCTTGTAGACAAACAAACAAAAAAAAGTTTTTAGTTTGTTTAAATGCATAAATAGTTGCCCTATGATCTCATCTTTTTTAAAATATGTATGTCATGAGGGTATACAACTGTTATTTTAGTAAATAAGGGCTAATTGTTGACTACATACAACAACAACAAAAACAAAACAAAGCAAAAAACCTTTATTTCCAAATAATTAAGAGTTGTGATAGCTGACACTAAAGGGTTAATAAAATGGATGGGTTTTATTTATAGTAGCATTGCTCATTTTAAAACTATAGGGGATGGAATTGGAGAAATAGTGTATTTATTTTTTCCCATATATAATGCATAGAAAATAAAGAAATAATAAATAATAATAAAGAAAATAATACATAATAATAAAGAAATATTAATATAATGCAAAGAAAATAAAGTACCGTATATACTCGAGTATAAGCCGAGTTTTTGGACCCCACAAAGTGGCCCAAAAGTGGGGGTCTCGGCCTATACTCGAGTCTCTACTTTGAATAACCCCCAGTGCCTTCCCGCCTCTACCCCCGGAGTGCTCCCTCCGCCATATGCGGCTGCAGAATTGTGCCGAATGCTAGGCATAATGGTGCGAATCACCTCCGAGTCTTTCTCCCTGCCAGCTGAGCTCTCACCAGAGCGGAGCGATTTATGCAGGTTTTCAGTCTTTCTCCCTGCCACCGCTCACCAGAGGATGCGATCTATGCCTAGCATTCTGCACAATTCTACATCCGCATGTGGCAGAGGGAGCACTCAGGGGTGAGCTGCACCGCAGATATCACTAATACAGTGAGGAGCTGTGCTGTATGAGAGAGGAGCTGTGCTGTACTGCATATGATGGGGTGCATAAATGGGACATACCAGTATACATAGACATATACGGTAAGCCTAAACTACTTACTATACACTAATATGAATTTGTTTGTGTGCAGCATGAGATTTTTCTTTTTCTAGGGTCACATTAAATGGCTGTATGATTAAATCACTTTAGATTTAGTGCTTACTGAACACTACAATTAGACAGACAGATGTTTTTGTAGCATACTTATAATGTGAGATGATCCAGCCTGCATACTTTGCTTGTCTTTGCAATACAGAATCTGATTTATTTATAAAAATATGCCAAATATCTTTGGGAACTGGAGAGTGGAATCCTTGTCCTCCTGAGGTTATTTCACTGTGTCTGAAGACTGAAACGGTGTACATGCTTACAATGGTACTTGGCGGCTGGTGGGTGATTGCTCCATGGTTGTAGCATTTCCTACCCCTGGCTTATACTCAGATAAAACATTTTATCCAGTTTTTTAAGGTAAAAGTCGGCTTATACTAGGGTCGGCTTATACTCGGGTATATACGGTAATTACTAAAAAGGAGTCTCACCCAAAGCCTAATTTGTGGTGAAAAAATATATAGATTATTCAGGTGTGAGAAGCAGTGATAAAGTTATGGCCAAATGAATGGGAGGAGCGCTGACAGGTGAAAATGGCTCTTAGAGGTAAGGGTAAAATAGCCTGTGGGCTGAATTGGTTAAACATAGAGGCAGAAAAAAGATGCAATAACGTGTCTTGAAAATGTTTGTATATTTTAAAGTTATATTTTTTCACTCTGGAGACTCCGTGTACTCATGTTGTCACATGCAAGTTGCTAAATTTATGTTTGCTACCAAAAGTAATTTGTAAAGGTGATGAAAGTAAAAAAAACCTCAAAGCCATAGTTTATCATTTCTCAGTCTAGTAAGACCTGTCAAAAACAATTTATGATATTTCTGTTATGATGTATTTTATTAAACAAAGACCTATGTATAGTAATGGACATTCCGTACTGGATCATTTCCATCTAAGAAACTGACGAATGGGCTGACTGTGCTGATAGCAATGTATTCCCTAACGTATGAAAAGTAGGCTAAAGTAAACATGGCTTGCTGGTTTTAGCAACCATTCAGACTTCTACATTCAGCTAAACCTGAATTACCTGGAAGGAACAGCATATAGTAGAATGTAGTACATTATTCAGGATACCCAATTTTACATTTAATTATCCTGGTTTCAGCATCAGAAATAGCCTAGGCTAATTCGTAATGCAGCCTTCTCCTCCTAGGGGTAAAATAACACCTGCAGACCAGGTGTTGTTTTTGCTCACTTCGAAACACACAACAAACAAACATTCTGAATGATACTCCTTGCTAGCAGTAAAGATGCCACCACCTTTGATACATTTAAAAATGTAAATCAGAGAGAGGAAAGATTTTACAATGGGCAAACACTGACCAAAAATGTATAAATGAATATTGTGAAATACAGTATAATCAATTTTACTAATTAAGTTACATTCAGCAAAGTTCATGTTTAAAGGACAACTGAAGTGAAAAGGAAATGGAGGCTGTAATATTTATTTCCATTTAAAGCGGAATATAACACTAAATTTCAATTTGGCTCTAAAACATTATTTACAGCATTTTATATGCAACCAGCATTTTTTTATTACTAGACCAGCATTGGAAGGGTTACACACAGAGCTTTAAAGTTCCATGGAGAGAAATGCTGCCACAGCCGAAGTTTAGATAGATACATTTAAGTAAACACAATGTAAAAAGTGTGGAATGTGACTCACACTCTGACTGTGCAGGAGCTCCTGGACACAGAGAGAGAGTTAGTCACATTCCTCACTTGTTACATTGTGTTTACTTAAATGTATCTATCTAAACTTCGGCTGCGGCAGCATTTCTCTCCACAGAACTTTAAAGCTCTGTGTGTAACCCTTCCAATGCTGGTCTAGTAAAAAAAATGCTGGTTGCATATAATATGCTGTAAATAATGTTTTAGAGCAAAGTTGAAATGCAGGGTTATATTCCGCTTTAAGCAATACCAGTTGCCTGGCTATCCTGCTAATCCTCTGCTTCTAATACTTTTAACCATAGACCCTGAACAAGCATGCAGCAGATCAGGTGTTTCTGACATTGTCAGATCTGACAAGATTAGCTGTATGCTTGTTTCTGGTGTGATTCAGACACTACCGCAGCCAAATAGATCAGCAGGGATGCCAGGCAACTCATATTGTTTTAAAGGAAATAAATATGGCAGCCTCCATATCCTTCTCACTACAGCTGTTGTTTTAGTGTGTAGATTTAGTGTCCAGTTTATGGTAGTAACAGAAATAAAGCAGCAAATGAGTTTTATGTGCAGACATTCTCAACTTTTACTTACAAGAAAGAAATTAGAGTAGAACGATTTTGGGAGCAATGAGATTCACAAAATCCCAAATCAAATTATTCCAGTATTGAATGCGGTGTTATAAAACTGCTCTAACAACGTTTTTACAAGCTAATTAGTGGGATAATAATTTAAAGATAAAAGTCACAGCCACATTGCACACATTTCCCTGTTTTAGTTGCAGTAATGTAGTGAAAACCCTTGTAGCTACCCAGCTTCTCATGTACCAGCCATGCCTGAGAAGCTTCAGGATGCTGAAAATAGTTACATCCAATTAGGATGCTGAGAAGTTATTGCTAGCCAAGCAGCATTGCTCCTGTGGGGATACAATCTCATTGCGGCAGAATATTATTCCTACACATGCAAGTTTAAAAGGCTAATCATACGACCCAGTATGGAAAATCACATTCGATTATACATATTTTTTTTCAAAAACATTTTTAGAATTCAAAATATATGTATTTTAAAATATGTATCCAATGGATGTCATGTCATATAATCTACACATTTAAAGTATACAGTAGATTCTGTATGCATACAGTACAGACCAAAAGTTTGGAACACCTTCTCATTCAAAGAGTTTTCTTTATTTTCATGACTATGAACATTGTAGATTCACACTGAAGGCATCCCACACTATGAATTAACACATGTGGAAGTATATTACATAACCAAAAAGTGTGAAACAACTGAAAATATGTCATATTCTAGGTTCTTCAAAGTAGCCACGGGCCTTACAACAGGTGAGACATGGGATGTTACAATAGATAAATCTCATTTAAATTGCAGAAGAGAAGAACATGACAAAACATGACAAAACGAACTATGATGGAAAAGCTGATTCTTATTTCTTTGAAAGGCAATCTATAATAATGTACAGGAAAAGACCATTTGAACTCATAATGACAACCCTATTGAACATGATTTTTGTTTTGTTTGTTTTTTTAATTAAGGTCAATTATCGTTATGACATCCCAGTGACACCTATAACATTCCTGGGTCCCTATGCAATTCACTTTTTCACCTGAGTTTTCTCCTGGGAGATAATTTTTCAACTTCTCTTTAAAATAACTCTTCAGCACTCTGCAACAAATACCAATAGGTAGGTGAATGAGTACTATCAAAATTATTTTGAGTATTTTCTTGCTTGCTGGGGACGTGAAAAGCATTTTATTGAGAAGTTTTGAAAATATCAGCTAGGAGATAACTGGAGAAAAAGAGAATAACATATGGGCACTGAACTCATATTTATATGCACATGTCACAACCCAGTACTAGATCAAATGTGATTAAAGCAGTGATTTCCAAAAGTGAATTGTACCACAATTTCTCTTACTACACATAAAAAGAGTATGGTATTTAGTACTCAACTACTGCTGCTAAGCCACTAATATTGCTACAATCTTCTACATCTAATTAAAGCATATCTTAAGTCCTCCAGGTAACATTCATGCTTTTACTAAAACAGGCTGTTGAAGAATCAGTCACATGTATGAAGTATCTTACAAATCTTCACGTATATCAGCACATGTGCACCATCTTCCCAGCAGTATTTTTGCTGCTAGAATAAAAAGTATCATTCTTGCACAAATGAATTATCAAAAAATACCCAATATAAAAAAATACCTGACCTGTTCTTCCAGTGCAGAACCTCTTGGCATTCAGCTGTTGCCATAGTCAAGCACTCATTTCAGCTACGCCCACCGCAGCCAATCGCCACCACCCAAATTAACCCATTGATACTCAGCTTCAGCTGATTTCTTGCTGCCATAGTACATCGCTAAAAAACTAATTCCACCACAGCCAATCACTGCAAACTGAACGCTGCCACTGGCACCAAAATTGTATATAGGGTGCCCTGCTGTAGTATAGCCAAGTGCCCATTTATGATACGCCGGCACCCATTGTGCTGCAGCCCAATATATGCAAAGCCCATTTTACCAGCTGGCTGCTGGAGCCCAAATTACCTGCTTTGCATTTTATGACTGTGACAGCAGCAACACTGTATGTTGGCAGTGCATCCTTTGTTCTACCCCCTTCCCTTTTTAATATCTTACACAGTCCCAAAACTGGTAAGAACATGGCAGTCAAATGAAAAGCATTTTTTTCTTCACCTTCAACCTTACAAATCTTATTGAATTTAATACATAAAGACTGAATTCCTTTTTAGCCCAACATAATCTTTTCTACATGTTTTTTCTATTGCCCCACAGAATACATGCTGTGGAAAGAGCACTTAAGTAACCAAAATATCTGTGCCTTTGAATTGACAAATTATCAAATGATTGCTCGAGATTACGTTGTACACTGCACTTCGCCTCATTAAGTAAGCCCCAATAATGTGCAGTTGTGGGTGACACTGTATTGAATGTCTTATTAATCTGTAGTGTCAACAATGAGAAAGAGAAAACAAATAATGCAGGCATCCTCTGTGTTTGAGAACTAAGATAATAGTAAGTGTATTCTGTTCTGAGCATTCCAGAAATGCCAGCTGGCCTCTTTCCAACAGATGTGGATAAAATAGTATCATTTAACTGAGGCTTCACTTTTAACAATGCCAAATCACTCAGCAGGACTTGTTTCTGGCATCTGCAGCCTCATAATGTCTTATTCGCTTATACTCATTTTTTTCACTCTCAGGTACAGAAATTTAAAGTATTGCCATCTACATTACAGTACATAACATTACACTACAGTATTACATGCTCAATGGACTTTTTTCTTCTCACCATTTTAAGCAAACTCTAAAAGACTGTTGTGTGTGAGAACCCTAGGCGATCAGTCATTACAAGAGATAATTAAAGACAACTCCCCCCGCCCCCCCCCCAAAAAAAAAACAACCATTTTTTTTAATGGGAGGGTTGATGGGTAGGGGTGCCAAGTGTGTCGCTGCAATTTTTGGAGGATTTTGGGGGAAGTCGTCAGGATGTGGACGAAGCTAACCGTTATGAAACTCTGTACTATATACATTGCTGCAGAAGATGCCAATGCTATATAAATGGATAATAATAATATATTAGGACATTAGACTATGACAATGGTAGGATTATAATGGGAGCTCCTCTGAGAGGACAGTCAGTGACAGGACTATGTACTTTATAAAGTGCTGAAGAAGATGCCAGTGCTATATAGATACACAATAATAATATGGGAGGACATTAGACTATGACTATGGTACGATTAGATTGTGAGCTCCTCTTGGGACAGTCAGAAAAGGGGGACAAATGAAATAAGGGGTGCATAGAAGGAAGGGGGGGGGATAAAGAGGTAGAGACATAAGACAGAGAGCCTGGTGGGAGCCTGGTAAGAGAGAAGAAATAGCAGGAAGACCTCTCACCAGGACTGCAGACATCACCAGTGCTGTTTGGCAGGGCCAGGCTGTTAAAGAAAGAAGGCACTGAAATCTGAAAACAGCAAAGGGTCATGAGGGAAGACAACAGGGTGGGAGGGGGAACAGGGAAAAGAGATATGATTACCTGCAATCAAGCTAACCTAAATTGCCTGGATCTTTCTTCTCTGCTCACTACAGAAGTCAATTGTCACCACCTGTATCACTGGCTTCTGCAACAGCAGACTGCCCTGCATTATTGAATAATAACTCTGATCAGGATAAATAATCAATAGTCCAGGACACTCTGGTATTACCTCAGCCAGTGCACATGGCTACTAATGACAGGCAACTTCTGAAGCACTAAACACATCCTGCAACCTCTCCCTGCTAATGTCCCAGCTGCAGCACAGCAATCATTCTCAGCTTTTCTCCTTTCTTCATTAAGATATTAAGACACCTTGGTGATATATCATGTAGTATCTGCTAACTCTTCTAATCCTTATTTTCACAATTCCCTTCAAGCAATCCTTAACTGTAGGATTACATTTTTCAGTTAAGTATTGAATCTTTTAGTTTAGAATTCATTCCTTACCACGGGAATCGAACCACGTGAAAAACCAATTCACAGAGAAAAATGAAGGGGGGGGGGGGGGGGGCCCCTGGAAAGAAACATGTTTTAACCTCCTTAGCGGTAACCCCATGCTGGACACATGGCAAGCCGCACAGGAGGATTTCTCAGGCCCCACTGGGCAGATTTGCATAATTTTTTTTTTATGCACGCAGCTAGCACTTTGCTAGCTGCGTGTTACCTCCGATCGCCTGTCGCTCGCTGCCGCGTCAGAGGGTGCCCCCCCCCCCCGAGACCCCATGCGCTGCCTGGCCAATCAGTGCCAGGCAGCGCTGAGGGGTGGATCGGGACTCCCTCTGACGTCACAACGTCGATGACATCGGTGACCTCATCGCGCCCATCGCCATGGTGACGGGGGAAGCCCTCATGGAAATCCCGTTTAGAACGGGATTTCCTGACGGGCCTGATCGCCGGAGGCGATCGGAGAGGGTAGGGGGATGCCGCTGACATATGTCTGATATCTGCCTCACTCTTCCAAACCTGCCACTAACCACCTCTGCAATGCCAGACTCCAGGGACACCACTGACATGCATTACTCACAGTTCACTACATGGACCAATGAGAATCCTCCACAGAATCCCTTGGTGTGCAGAAATTTGGTGCAGGTGGTTTGCACTGACAGATTAAAATTTTAACCGGTTCAGCACCGCAGTGCCAAAAATCTCATGCATCCGAGCAACGTTCACCACCCATTCATTCGCCTATAACTTTATTGCTACTTATCACAATGAATTGATCTATATCTTGTTTTTTCCGCCACTAATTAGGCTTTCTTTGGGTAGTACATTTTGCTAAGTATTATTTTTTTCTAAATCCATTTTAACAGGAAGATTAATTAAGAAAGAAATGAAAAAAATTCATTATTTCTCAGATTTTGGCCATTGTAGTTTGAAATGAATATACGCTGCCGTAATTAAAACTCATGTATTTTATTTGCTCATCTGTCCTGGTTATTACACCGTTTAAACGATGTCCCTATCACAATTTATGGTGCCGATATTTCATTTAGAAATAAAGGTGCATTTTTTCAATTTGCGTCCATCACTATTTATAAGCTTATATTTTTAAATAATATAATAACATACTCTCTTGATGTGCATATTTAAAAAGTTCAGACCCTTGGGTAACTATTTATGTTGTTTTTGTTTTTTTTTATTGTATTTTTTTAATTTTTTTTTTTTATAAAAAATGTATGTGGGTAATTTTTGGTGTGGGAGGGAAACTGCTTATTTTACATGTAAAATAATATAATTCTTTAATTAAAAATGTATGTGGGTGCAGTTTACTATTTGGCCACAAGATGGCTACAGTGAAAAAAGTCCGGGATTCGAACAATCTCGCATCCAGGAACTAAAAATCAGAGGAGAAGTTTCCTGGGGGCAGAAATACCGCGCTCTCTGGATAGAAAGCGTCGGTATTTCTGCGGGGAAGTTAGATCGGTGAATGGGAATTATATTTCCATTCACTGATCAGGGGGCTAGCGGCGGGCAGCGGGTGTGTGCGCGGGCGCGCGCCCGATCGCGCGCACCACACAGGGAAAGCAGCAGTGCCTATCTGGACGAGGAAGCTCGTCCAGATAGGCCGAACTGGTTAAATATTTGACTGTAACAGAGAGCAGTGTGTTAACCAAAGGTCTTTAGAGGAGTACAAAGACAAATGCCAGAAAGAAATAGAAGGCCAAGGTTTCAGACTACATTTCTACACTTGTAGTTGTCAGTTTAGTCCAAATTAATGGTTATAGCCATGGTGGTAATCTATTCTGCAACAAGTCAATGACCTCAAACATTCAGCCTAAGTCACAAAATGCTTTGGCTATTAAGCAAAAAGATAAACCAGGAGTCCTGAAAGAGATGGTATGAGCCCCTCACAATCCTGATGTCTAAAGGTAGTCCCCGACCCGCTGATATGAACAAGCTGTCGACCGGTCACGTGACGTCTGGAACTACCCTTTTGCCTCCCACCGACCCCGCTCTGCAAGCCCAAAAATATGCGGATGCAATCTACTCAATTCCCAGCTGGAGTCCATCCCTGTGCAACATTCCTCTCTTCTTACAGCTCGCTCTAGCAACCAGCATCACCTAGTGCATGACGTATGTAATTACAAGTCATGCAGAAGGAAATGCCCTGAAGCTATAGTGAGCTGTAAGATGAATGTCGCACGGCGATGGACTCCAGCGGGGGCTCCAGTGTGGGGTTGAGTAGATTCTATCTCCTATACACAGTGAGTACGGGAACAGGAGTCAGAAGGGAGGAGACATGGAGGCAGCTCAAAGGCCATACAGGAGCACATAAAGGAGGCACGGGGGCATAAAGCAGATGCATGGAGGGCACAAATTAGGCACTGTAGGGCATGAAGCTGGCACAGGTGGACATAAAAGAGGCACGGGGCATGAAGGAGGCAAGGGGGCACAAAGCAGGCACAGGGGAGCATGGAGGTGGCACAGGGGGGCATGAAGCAGTCACGGTGACGGGGGCATTATTATGTTAAGGGGAGGGGACCACAAAAGAGGCTCAGGAGGGACATGAAGGAGGCACAGGGGGCATGATAATGTATAGTGGGACACAACAGAGGCACAAAGGGGAAAACAAAGAGGAACAAACGGGGATAGAAGAAGGCAAATAGAGGGACACAGTGAGGGCAAGGGAGGGTGCAGGGGAGGCATAGGGGGGCACAGATAGCACAGAGAGGGACACTGGAGGCAAAGTAGAGTGCAAAGGAGGCATAGGCGGCACAAAAGAGGTAGAGGGGACATGAGTGGAACAGCGTTCCGACTTAAGAATAGAGATGGCCCGAACCTCTGATTTTAGGTTAAGAACCGGGTTCGCGAAACTCGACAAACGTTTGCGAACTTGTGAACTTTCGCAAAACGCAATAGACTTCAATGGGGGAGGCAAACTTTGAAAACTAGAAACATTTATGCTGGCCACAAAAGTGATGGAAAAGATGTTTCAAGGGGTCTAACATCTGAGTTTTTGCATGGATGAGTGGGATAGACGCCAAAAATCTGGATTTGACGCAAAGCAGCGTTTTAAGGGCATAAATCCCATTGCATGCTAAATTGGAGGCCTAAAGTGCTTTAAAACATCTTGCATGTGTATACATCACTTAGGGAGTGTAATTAGAGTACTGCTTCACACTGACAGACCAAACTCATTGTGTAATGCGCCGCAAACAGCTGTTTGTGTTGTGATGGCCGTGCTGAACTGGTGCACACCATGGCGAGAGTGCAGGCGATAGCGGTTTTCAAGCCCATATGGTCGCCAGGCTGAGGTAGCTCAATGACAGAACAACAGTGATTGTCCAGCTGATCGAATTTGGTCTGTCCACAATGAAGCAACAACCTTATTATCTTTAGTGTGCCACCCCAAGACACTCATATAGCCGGCAGTCATTGCTTCATTGTGATACGCAAGCCCCTTCACAGCGGCAAGGTAACGATCATGAAGGGGAATTGACATATGTACATGCCTTTTGTTTTGTTGTTGCAGCCGCAGTGCAGCCAGAAAAATTAGGCAGGCATGTACACGCACCAGAAAAATTATTATAGCGGCCACTGCTAGCAGCGGCCTTAAAAATTCAGGAATCCGCCTGGAGTCCTGGACCCTGTTGGTGGTGGCGGAGAAGGCAGTCAAGTGGCCTGCAGGCAGAGATGCTGTGTGCGGGGATTGACTTAGTCTTCGGGCGGGCAGTAGCCCTCCGGGATCCATGCCTCATTAATTTTGATAAAGGTGAGGTACTGAACACTTTTGTGACTTAGGCAACTTTTCTTCTCAGTGACAATGCCTCCAGCTGTGCTGAAGGTCCTTTCTGACAGGATGCTTGATGCAGGGCAAGACAGAAGTTGGATGGCACATTGTGACAGCTCTGGCCACAAGTCAAGCCTGCGCACCTAGTAGTCCAAGGGTTCATCACTGCTCACAGTGTCTACATCCACACTTAAGGCCAGGTAGTCAGCTACCTGCTAGTCGAGGCGTTGGTAGAGGGTGGATCCGGAAGCACTAAGGCGAGGCGTTGGACTAAAGAATGTCCGCATGTCAAACATCACCATGAGATCGCTGGAGCATCCTGTCCTTGCCTGCATGGACATGGGAGAAGGATTACTGGCAGTGGTACCTTGATTGCGTTGTGCTGTGACATCACCCTTAAACGCATTGTAAAGCATAGTTGCTAGCTTGTTCTGCAAGTGCTGCATCCTTTCTGTCTTCTGGTGATTTGGAAACATCTCCACCACTTTGTGCCTATACCGAGGGTCTAGTAGCGTGGCCACCCAGTACAACTCATTCCCCTTGAGTTTTTTTTATATGGGGTCCCTCAACAGCTGGACAGCATGAAAGACGCCATCTGCACAAAGTTGGATGCAGACTTACTATCCATCTCCTCTTGCTCTTTCTCAGTGATGTCAGCTAAGTTCTACTCCTCCCCACAGCCACGAACAATACCACGGGAAAGTAGAGCACCACAAGTCCCCTGCGACACCTGCTGTGGTTGTTCTTCTGCCTCATCCTCCTCCTCCAAAACAATACCTTCCTCATCATCTGACTCCTCTTCCCCAAATGACTCTTCCATCTCCTTCTTCTCCCCCCTCTGTGCTGCCGCAGGTTTTGAGGAATCCTCTGCTTCTGCTGAGAATTAATCCCACAACTCTTCCTCCCATTCCTGTTCCTGTTCACGCTCCTCCACAGCTTGATCCACCACTCTACGCATGGCAGATGGCACACTCCAGGAAGAAGGCATATGGGATCAAGTCGCTGATGGCGCCTTCACTGCGACTCACCAGGTTTGTCACCTCCTCAAACGGCCACGTGAGCCTGCAGGCATTTCGCATGAGTGTCCAGTACTTTGGCCAGAACATCACCATCACACCAGAGCGTGTCCTTTGACTGTAGTTGTAGAGATACTGTTTGACGGCTTTCTCCTGTTGTAGCAGGCGGTCGAACATCAGGAGGGTCGAATTCCAGCGAGGCGGGCTATCGTAAATCAAGCGTCTCCCCGGCAAGTTGTTTCTTTGCTGAATATCGGCAAAGCATGCCATGGCCGTGTAAGACCGCCTAAAATGCCCACACACCTTCCTGGACTGCTTTAGGATGTCCTGTAAGCCTGGGTACTTGTGCTCAATCTCGTAATTCAGAGATTTGTGTCTATGTGCCATGCAGTGTCTATGTGCCATGCACAAGAACAACATTAGCTCTCAAAAGAGCTGTTGAGGGGTGCTTTTTTAGCAATAAGAATCAGCAAGGTGCAAGCTAACAAGCCTACAAGAGCCTAACTAAGCTTCCCCTATGAGAGTCTGCAGCAGCTCTCCCTTCTCTAATTACTGCAGGCACATGAGTGAGTCCAATGCCTGACGCTGCCTGCATTTTATAGGGGGAGGGCCTCCCGGAGGGAGTGTAGCCTGATTGGCTGCAATGTGCCTGCTGACTGCGATGTAGAGGGTCAAAGTTGACCCTAATGATGTATTATGGGGGCGAATCGAACTTCCGGAAAAGTTTGCAGTTCTCCGCGATCGCGAACACCGGAAGGTCGCCGGGAACCATTCACCGGCTAACCGTTCGGGTCATCTCTACTTAAGAACGGATTCAGGTTAAGAACGAACCCACAGTCCCTTCCTCATTCTTGACCCGGGGACTACCTGTATATCATTGAATCAGAATTGAGACTGCAGTTAGTTCTTAGAGATGTATGGAAAAATTTACCCGTTGAGTTCCTCAAAAAACTGTTGACGCGTACTTGGTAAAATTTATATTATTATAAAGGCGAAGGGCAAGCACCTCAAATATTGATTGAATTTTAGTTTTTTTTTTCTGCTTATGCACTTTGTAGGATTTAATTGAATTGTAAAAAAAATGCTTTAGTAAGAATTGTTTCTAAGTGACAAAGAGAAAGAAAGAAAGAAAGAAAGAAAGAAAGAAAGAAAGAAAGAAAGAAAGAAAGAAAGAAAGAAAGAAAGGACTAAAACGCAAGTGAAGGAAAAATAACCAGTAAGGCCATACACTCTATATTTGGAACAAAAGCCAGTGAATCAATGAATTTCCTCAAGAGAGAATTGAAAAAAATCAATGGTTCTTCCTGTGCCTAAAATATAAAACCACAAATGCATAATTCATAAATTAAACATATGAAATGACTACTTTATTTGCAATTGTCTTGATCAGTCTAATTGTAAAGGCCAAAAAATAATGTCATAGTACAATACCAGGACTTTGGAGAGATGAGGATGCATGCAATCAGTATATATTTCAACTGAGAACCATAATAATATAATGTAAATGAATAATCAATGTTCTTGTGCAGCTGAGTGTCAGAGGTCATATCAAATATCAAAAACTGCTGTTCCACAATGATGTTATTTCACTCTGAAAGCACTCAGTCTTACTCGCAAAGATAAACTTAACTTTAAGCAGAGATATGAATGTCAGAACAATGTTAAGTAAGAAGCCTTAGCTAATCCCCTAACTGCGTTATGTAAAAAAAAAAAAAAAAAAAAACCCTCAATACCTGAACCAAAATAATACTTTAAATCTAGGCTTAACCTAATAAAAACTCATTCTGTTAACCAAACCTTAAAACTGGCTTGCCAATACACCTTACAGTAGTATTCTCACTAATGTTAATATACTGATCAATAATGTATAGTGTCCTAAACCTAATACTAAAGTGAGGGTACCATTTTTGCTATATTTTAAAAAAATACTTTATTGTAACGATCGGTGTCTGCAACCAGAGAGAGAATCTGATCCTTGGTGATCCGCAGTATCCCCAAGAATACAGATATACCTGATTATTGAGGATCTGCGGAATCGTCAATAATCAGATATGTCTAACCTCTAGACACCAGAGAGAGTGTAAGTGTTTGGTGCAACAGTAACAACTTTGAGTAAAGACCACCAGAGGAGCTGGCGGCCTATACTCCTGAGGAATTCACCCCTGAGCGGTGGGTGATATTCCTGTAGCCTGTGGACCCCTGAGCGAGGGACCAAGGCTGGGATGCAGGAAGCCCTGCTGCTAATATGTAAGGTTTTGCCCTGGACTGGGCTAACGTAACACAGTAATAACACAACCTAGTCTGGGGTGTGAGGTCCGTATTCACAACACCCTGGAACTAGTCTGGAGCATAACATAAATGATAATACAATTCCCTAGTCTTGGGTGTGAGTTCCGTGATCATCCACACCCTGGAACTAGTCTGGAGTATAACATAAATGATAATACAATTCCCTAGTCTTGGGTGTGAGTTCCGTGATCATCCACACCCTGGAACTAGTCTGGAGTATAACATAAATGATAATACAGTTCCCTAGTCTTGGATGTGAGGGCCTTGATCTCAACACCCTGGAACTGGTCTAACAAATAATACAATTCAATTAGTACTTTAAGCTATCAAGAATATGACTCAGTGTGGATTCCCAACTCCAGCCGGTTCTGGCACACTGTCGGGTCTAGCTAAGGTCTGAGTGCCTTCACGCAAGTGTTAGCAATGGCAGACAACCAGCAACTGACAAGCAGCAGAATATATAGTTGCTGGACTCTGTCGCCCCGCCGGAGCCATTCAGCCAATCATGAGTCCTGCAGGATTCAGCTGATCTTCCTGATCAGCTGACACTTCCCCTGCTGGTATAAAGGTCCTGAGTTCAGGCCCGCGCGCGCGTAGCTCTCCATCTGCCTATGTGCACTAACAGACCCAGCCACACCAAGCGCATGCTGCTGCATGCAAACCGCCGCGCTGGACACGGAAACAGCCGCTTTGCTGTCAGGACATGCGGTGGCTTTTCCGTATTCCACCATACTACCAGACACGTGTGCAAACCGCCGCTTTGGACGCGGAGTCAGCCGCCTTGCTCTTGGCATATGCGGCGGCTTTTCCGCGTTTTCTCACAGTACCTGACCCCCCCCCCCCCTGAGGAGTGGACTCCGGACATCTCCTTCCTGGCTTTCCAGGTTGTAAGTTAGAGAATTTTCTTTTTATCTCATACTCAGGCCGGCCATCAATCAACCCAGGGAGGGAGGGAGTGGAATCCACCTGCAGTGCTGACCTGGGCAGGGACACAGGAAATGATTTCTTGTCAGCCTGTTTTTTCGGTGGTAGAATGGTTTTGGGCCAAAAACCCCTGTCTAAAGTGTCTGCTTTGGGGCTTTTGCTATCAGATTTATGCATGAGAGGTAACCGTGAGGAACAGGAACCATTATTAATAGCTGTACACTGTCTTGCCTTTCCTGCGACCTGTATCCTGGTTTTATCCAGCTCACCTTTCTTTAAAGGAGAACTGTAGTGAGAGGTATATGGAGGCTGCCATATTTATTTCCTTTTAAGCAATACCAGTTGCCTGGCTATTCAGCTAATCCTCTGCCTCTAATACTTTCAGCCATAGGCCCTGAACAAGCATGCAGCAGATCAGGTGTTTCTGACAAATTTAGGCAGATATGACAAGATTAGCTGCATGCTTGTTTCTGGTGTGATTCAGACACTTCTTTAGGCAAATAGACCATCAGGGCTGCCAGGCAACTGGTATTGCTTAAAAGGAAATAAATATGGCAGCCTCCATATCCCTCTCACTACAGTTCTCCTTTAAACAGTGCTCATGACAATGGGCTGACCAGTTCAGTAACTGTCCTGAAGCCCAGTCAATCAGTGGAGAGTGAAGTTGTAACCAGGGCATACCGAGAACAACAGCAGAGCCTTTCATCGGCAGGACCAGGAACTGTAAACTCTCTTCATGCACTGCCCCTAAACAACATGACAGTAGGGGGGTTTGGGAAAGAAACTGGGCACTGCGCAATGGAGAGTCGTCCACTGCAGTGACCGAAATCTGCCGGTCGGGTGCAGATAACGGTATCCCCAGACTTTTGGCAAAATCGAAATCGATGAGGTTCGCTGACGAACCCGAGTCCACCATGGCTTCTGCGGACTTGGTCCGACCTTTCCACGTAACCGAACAAGGAAGGATCAGCCGACCATCGTTCAGGGATGAACCCTGCTCACCTATGATTTTGACTAATCCTAGGCGATAGCTTTTGTCTGGCCTAGTGGAACCATGTAAAGCGTTCTTCTTTGGGCTCCTGCGACTCTTTTCCCCCAGACTCAACCTTGTGTACCCAATTTGCATAGGTTCGCCTGGAGGTGAGGGAGACTGAGAAGAGTCGTGTAAGATAGACCTTCTGGCCACTCTACCACGAACCTGTCTCTGGTGGCGCAAACGGCGATCTATCTGTATGGCCAAAGAGATTGCCTCATCCAATGATTCGGGCTCAGGATGGCCTATCATTACCTCATGAATAGTATCTGACAATCCAGCCAAAAAACAGTCTAGGAGGGCGAATGCGTCCCATCTAGCCGAGACTGCCCACCTCCTGAACTCCGCAGCATAATTTTCCACCGGACCTTTGCCCTGATGCAGAAGCTTGAGCTTCCGTTCAGAAGTCGAGACGATGTCTGGGTCATCGTAAATCATAGCCATAGCCTCAAAAAATTCATCGACCGAGGTCAGGGCCTGATGCCCAATAGGAAGACCAAATGCCCAGGTCTGGGAATCCCCTGACAACAGAGACTTAATGAACGTAATTCTCTGTGCCTCAGTTCCAGACGAATTAGGCCTTAACTCAAAGTATGATAACACTCTATTTCTAAAGTTCCGAAAATCAGATCTGTCGCCAGAAAATTTTTCAGGTACAGGCATACGTATGTCTGTGCTAAGAGGAGATCGCACTTATTGAAGTTCTGAAATAGCCCCAAATATCTGACATATCTGGATCTGTTGGTTCAAAACTGACGCGGAAAGTTGGTTTACCGCGGTGGTCAGGACTTCAACATGGCTATACAGTGCGTCCATTTGGGTTCGGTCTGCCATTCTGTAACGATCGGTGTCAGCAACCAGAGAAAGAATCTGATCCTTGGCGATCCACAGTATCCCCAAGAATACAGATATACCCGATTATTGAGGATCTGCGAAATCGTCAATAATCAGATATGTCTAATCTCTAGACACCAGAGAGAGTGTAAGTGTTTGGTGCAACAGTAACAACTTTGAGTAAAGACCACCAGAGGAGCTGGCGGCCTATACTCCTGAGGAATTCACCCCTGAGCGGTGGGTGATATTCCTGTAGCCTGTGGACCCCTGAGCGAGGGACCAAGGCTGGGATGCAGGAAGCCCTGCTGCTAATATGTAAGGTTTTGCCCTGGACTGGGCTAACGTAACACAGTAATAACACAACCTTGTCTGGGGTGTGAGGTCCGTATTCACAACACCCTGGAACTAGTCTGGAGCATAACATAAATGATAATACAATTCCCTAGTCTTGGGTGTGAGTTCCGTGATCATCCACACCCTGGAACTAGTCTGGAGTATAACATAAATGATAATACAATTCCCTAGTCTTGGGTGTGAGTTCCGTGATCATCCACACCCTGGAACTAGTCTGGAGTATAACATAAATGATAATACAGTTCCCTAGTCTTGGATGTGAGGGCCTTGATCTCAACACCCTGGAACTGGTCTAACAAATAATACAATTCAATTAGTACTTTAAGCTATCAAGAATATGACTCAGTGTGGATTCCCAGCTCCAGCCGGTTCTGGCACACTGTCGGGTCTAGCTAAGGTCTGAGTGCCTTCACGCAAGTGTTAGCAATGGCAGACAACCAGCAACTGACAAGCAGCAGAATATATAGTTGCTGGACTCTGCCGCCCCGCCCGAGCCATTCAGCCAATCATGAGTCCTGCAGGAATCAGCTGATCTTCCTGATCAGCTGATACTTCCCCTGCTGGTATAAAGGTCCTGAGTTCAGGCCCGCGCGTGTGTAGCTCTCCATCTGCCTATGTGCACTAACAGACCCAGCCACACCACGCGCACGCTGCTGCATGCAAACCGCCGCGTTGGACGCGGAAACATCCGCTTTGCTGTCAGGACATGCGGTGGCTTTTCCGCATTCCACCATACTACCAGACGCGTGTCTATGCGTGCAAACCGCTGCTTTGGACGCGGAGTCAGCCGCCTTGCTCTTGGCATATGCGGCGGCTTTTCCGCGTTTTCTCACATTTAGTAGGACATTTAGACAACTGAAATTTTCTAATCTGTCTGGTTCGATAATTTCAGTCACAGATTTCCAAACCTGTAGCAAGCACAGAGGCAACTGAGTAACTGACAACTGTCAGTAAGTAGTCAGCACTAGTCAGCACAGATGATCTGCAAACTAATTCAGGGTCAGTGCTTCAGAAAGTGTTAGAGTAATAGCCAGTCAAGAAACCTATTCAAAAGTGAGTAATTAATGGCACTTCCTATATTGATAAGTTTATATGTTATTTAAGATCCTAAATAACCTAACCCTGAATCTTACAATAACCTCGCCATCAGACTAATCGTACTAAAGAAGATTGATGTGAAGTTTTGTGTCTTCTATTTAAAGGACAACTCTCAATAAGCACGTGTTCCTAAACTAAAGCGAACCAGTGATGTCTGAGTCTTTTTTAATAGCTGTGTAAGCATGGTCCTGCTTTTCATGTTGAAAACCAGAGCCAAAAGCTGTACTTTGGTTTGTGTAGATTTTAGTTGCATCTAATAGCAGTGGTATTTTTTTTTATCATTTGAAATGTAACATCACAGCCAGTGCTGGGCTCTGTACCTCTAAGAAGACCACAGAATCCATTTCTTTGATGGAAAACAAAATCTTGCTTGTCAAACCTGACACAAAGGTGGATTTTCACATAGAATGTTTACTAGCAGATAAGACACACATTTCTTTCTGCTTAGTGCTGCATGCCAGTTCTCCTCAGACATTTCAGCTGTCCCTGAAAGCCTCACTTGTTATCTGTGCTCCTTTAATACAGCTCAGTCAGAGAGAAAATTAGCAGCTAGTGAGACATACTGTCACATGCAAAAGGGTTAACAGATGTAGGGAGAGGGATTCCCCCTCACCTCTTCTTATGATTCACTGGTCCGACACTAGTCCCCGACACCCATCAGTGAGACAGTTATAAAACATTAAAGGATGAGATAAGCAGAGGGTGATATACAGAGGTACTTAGAAACAACTTGACAATGCCAGTTTAACTACTACAAGACCGCCCAATTGCAACGGGCGTGGCCGCGGCGGCAGCCCCAGGACTGCCTAACGCCAATTGGCGTCAAGTCCTGGGGCTGCAGTTTGCAGGAGATCGCACATCTCCTGCTTGGGGGGGGGGGGCGGAGCTCCGCCCCGCCTTCAGTCTCCGAGTGGTGATTGCCGCTTGGGAGACTGTTACACAGCATAACCGCCGTCTGTTTATATGTACAGCACTGCGATCAGCAGCAGCGCTGTACTGGGGGCAGCCGTGTAACACGGCTGTCCCCCTGGGGCACTTGGGAGCGATCTGCTCTCATAGGCAGAAGCCTATGACAGCCGATTGCCAGAATTGGCCGGCTGGGGGGTGGGAGGGGTTTTTTAAAAAAAAGGAAGGAAGCAAAATGTATTAATAAAATAGTTATGTAAATATTTATTTAAAAAAAATAAACATGGGGGGATCAGACCCCACCAACAGGAAGCTCTGTTGGTGGGAAGAAAAGGGGGGGGGATCACTTGTGTGCTGAGTTGTGCAACCCTGCAGTTATGCCTTAAAGCTGCAGTGGTCAATTAGGGAAAAAATGGCCTGGTCTTTAGGGGGGTTTAGCACTGCAGTCCTCAAGAGGTTAAAAAACATGTCTATTGATAGTTGTCATATATATATATATATATATATATATATATATATATATATATATATATATATATGTTACAAGCAAACTCTTCTCTCCCCCCGTTCCCCTTTACAAATCCCAGCTAGAACCAGGACCAGAAGCTTATCCTTCAAGGGTTGCTTCCAGGGTCTAATGGTTACGCCATATGAACAAAGCAGGCTAAGTGCAGTGAGTACATGCTTGTAATGCGCAGATATCTTATTGATGTTCCAAATTGATATACAGTTTTTAGCTGATACCAGGGAATTTTCTTATTTGCAAAGTGAAGTAAGCCTGATATATTAGCACACAGACTGCTAAGAAGTAAAGGCAGTTTCATACCCAACATACAATCATACATTTTTACTGAATTTAATTGTTAAACTTCTCTTTCAGCCCAAAATAATATATTTGCTCTGTTCTAATTTACTCAGTGAGTCCTCAAATTATGATCGTTTCTGGCCAAGTCAGATGTTCTTAAGCCTTATATCATGGTAGACTAAACTCGGCAGAGGCAGCCAGCCACCTCAGCCCAGAATCTTGCAAACACACGGCTCCCCCAATACATCATTGAATTATATGGCACAGTGAAGTTTAAACATTTGGGGACCACATGCAGTTGATGCTATGCCATACTTGTTGTTTAAATCTGACATAGCATAGAATTGACTTGGTTACGGTTTCTCTTTAAGTGACAGCAATAAATAGTGGCATTGTTTCTCTCCTTACCAGACACTGTTGGGTGCCCTGTCATCTTTTTTCTTCCCCTTCCATAGCAACAGTTTGCATATTTACCTAGATATGTATGATTTTGATCCTCAGAAAATACAACCTTGAAGGCTTTCTGCTTTTTGTTATTGTTATGATATTTGTGAATTCACCTACAGCAGAATGCTACATTTTAGTTTACCGATAAAATAGTTATACTTTAAAAAAACACTATACCTTTAAAAGTTTATTTTCTGTCAAGGAGTGAAGAAAACCCCACTGATTTTAATTATACATATTAACTTCCCTGTCTCCACTGCTGGGCCTTTGTCACCCCTCTCTATGTGTATCTTTTATTTGCCCTTCTCCTAAACACCACTCAAGGTTGGCTCTATGAAAGAAGGGAGAGAAATCTCAAGCAATATGCTCAAGGCCAAGAGTCACAGAGAAAATGCAGCAGAGCAAGGATGAATTTGACACAACAGTCCAGATTATAAGAAAACCCTGAAACATTGTCAACATAAAGGAGCACTGATATTTCATCACAGCAGAAACTGTCAAAGGAATTGAAAAAGCTTGGCACTGCTAATCAGGCAGTATGGCCCGTATGCAATTCACGTTTTCTCCTGAGTTTTCTCCTAGGTGATATTTTCACACCTTGTTATAAAATGCCTTTTAAGCCCCCAGCAAGCAAGAAAATAATTTTGATAGCAGTTTTTCACCAACTTTTAGGTGCTTTTTCAATCGTAAAATGCCTAAACGTTATTTTAAAGAGAGTGTGAAAAGTATCTCCTAGAAGAAAACTCAGGAGAAAATGTGAATTGCATATGGGCCAATGTGTGCTTTTTCTTATTTTTTTATATTGTAAAACATATGCAGGGAACCATTAAAACATTGTGAATGGCCACAATAGTATGGTCATACTACTAAAAAGGAGAGAAGACTGGGCATTTGATCGGAGTTGCTTCAATTGGTAGAAATTCACTAGGTTAACTTTTAAAGACTGTTTTTTTGTTTTGTTTTTTTTGTTTTATATTTTTTTTAATATTACAAACATGTAAAGAACCCAACATATGTTTTACTTCACAGTACATGACTTTATGCAAATTATTAATTTAATTAGGATATAAATAAACAATTATCTGCCAACCTAATTATTTGTGTATATTTGTTACAGTTATGGCATGTTTAAACCTGCATTATTCATTAATATTCAGTATGGATAGGTTGTAGTGAAAGAAATGGATTCTGTGGACAGGTGTGCTTTATGCACATGACCAGTTGACATCTGTAACTGAAAAATTGATTGAGTGATTGATTATGTGCCCATGTAGCACACAGATTATAATATGTGGAAGCAAGCGTTCTAGCTGTATTGTAGGGGATCAAATAGTCCTTTAACTCAATGGCATGCCAAGCAATTTATAACTTTAATGCAATGTGTGTGTGTGTTTTCATGGAATTTTGGTTAATATTCTATCTCTTGCCATTAAAATGATACGATTATAAACATTAGACATTTTCTTGTCTTTGTATGTGGACAAACATAAAAATTGAGTACATTCCATTTAAGCTACATAAAGAAGCCAATATAATTGAATACCTTATCTTTACAGGTTTAAAACTATTGCTAAATAAATAAACAATGTAAAAGGTGGCAAATTAATAATGATTGGACAGCCTGCCATGTTTTGTTTCCATAATTTTGCTTGCTTGTATTCCCAACTCTCTCAACACTCTCTGAAGAAAGATATTGGGCAAAAGATAATAAACAAATAGAATTGGGGTGCTTACTTGCAAACATATACTCTATACAACAGTATTATTCTTTTTTTGGGGGGGGAATGCTATAAAATATATTTTAGCAATTTTTACAGAGAGCAAAATACTACTTTTTTTTGTGGTGGTGAGAATGAAAACTAGGAGGAAAAGTACTATGCATAGAATTACTAACAACTTGCTATTCTGTTAGAAATTTATGGTATTCTTTTTCATGGTGGCTTAGTGATTATCTCCTCCGGTATACTCATTCCAAATCTGAAACCTCCCCAGAACCATATCTGCATTGACTGTGTGTGTTCAGCCCACGCTTGTAAGAGTTTTTTTCTAGTTATTAGATTTCTGTTGTGTGTTCAGGTTTCACGTTTCCTCCTATAACCCAAAAACATATTAGCAAGTTTTTTTTTGGGCTTCCTACAAACATTGTCCCAAGAACGTGGTATGGACATTTGATCGTAGCTACTCTGTGTGACATGAATTATTCAACACACTCTATACTGTGCTGTGTACATTGTTCCACTGCTATACCGAAAAGACACTTAATGTTTTTATTTTAGCAATATACCGCCCTATATTAAGCTGTGGATACATGTTGTTGTTATTTGCTGAACTTTTTGCAATGGCACAATATATTTAGTGAGGCTGTTTATTGCATGATATACTACAACATAATTTTTTCTTTCAAGCTAACGTGCAACTCAAACCAAAACATGTTTATGTTTTGTAAATTTTTGATATAATGGGAAGGAAACTTTTATAGTTTATTCTTGTGTTTGGGGAGGTTTAGTTCTTGGTGACACAGTAACTGAGACAGGAAGTGAATATAGTCTTCTTAGGAAAGAACACAGTCTGCAGAAAAACAGAATACATTTTCTTAGAAACATGACATGTGGCTTTATTTCTTCATGCATCCTCTTTGAAGAGCCTTCACATTAATTCTTGTTCTCAGTGGCTCTCTTAGTGGGTCAGAAAGAAGGGAAGAGTCTCTCCACCAAAAGAGAAAAAAAGAAAAAAATCAGCAGTTCAAATCATTCCCACTCTATCTACTGAAAAAAAAATAGCTCACTGGAACTCCACTCTTAATGGAGGTTATTTCTGTGTTAACACCCTTGGATATAACCACAGTCTATAACAAAACAATTTAGAGAATAGCAGCAGTAAATGTTGAAGGAGGTTTATAGTGGACAGGTGTTGTGAATGTATATAGCTTATGGATTGTTCTTTTGCAAAATAAAGTCTGCACGTGGCTCTAAGCTGAATGTATTCCATCAATTAAATAAGGTGCACACAGCAAGAAATGATTGGACTGCCAAGTGGTTCTTGATAAGTTGCCATAAGTGGTGTAAGGCTGACAGTAAATTGTCATTATTAACTGTAATGTATGTCTCTGTCACTCTTTTTTTCCCAGCCAAAACAGTTCCTGTTTAGAGGTGTGTGTTAATATACAATCTGTGCTAATAGAATTATGAAGTTTCTTGGAGCATGAAATTAATATTATGTGCACGGTGTTTGACTACTGATATAAACAGAAATCTTTCTGAACTTATGTTGATGTTAAAGGGTTACAGCTGTAGCGTTTCCCAGCTGTCACTTCAGATATATACAGTAGTTAAAACAACAGCATATTGTCTTTATCAACATGAACATTATTCATTTCTGTTGTACTTGTTAAAATTAGTCAGTTACACAGAGTTACTGTTGAATCAAACTGGAGAATCTTGCTAAAAACATTTTTTTTTGTATCAAGAAATGAGGAGAAACTCCCCTTCCTAGTGCTTGTGAGTTTAACAAACACCCATAACCAAATTAATGCAAGAGGAAAAATATTGATTCAGCCTTCATAGAGGACATATTGAAATTATGAGACCGCTGCATTGTAATGTGATATTAGCCAGGGACAAGTATGATGAGTGTTCACCATGTACACACCTTGTGCATAAAGACTGTAAGCTGGGTGAAATCTAAAGTGCAACCAATATTAAAGTTGATATAACGTATATGATAATATGAAATAATGTCATAATGACTCTCACAAATAAAAATAGCAAAGGCTTTTCCCACTGTCGTGATAACAGTTACAGAGGAACTTAATATCATACATTTGAAAAAGCTGCCAGTTTAAAAAGGCACAGGATAGCGTTAGTATAATATTAGTAGTGTAGTGTTACCAATATTCTACTACATTCATATAGTTACCTTGCCATCAGTTCCTCTCAGAAGCTCACCATTTTCTTCTGACAATGATCCCTTCCAGTTCTGACAACATTTGGTCAGAAATAAAATATAGCAGTTGCTGTCAGTTATATATCAGTTATAGCTGAGAGGAAAACTGGTGTGCCAGGTAATGTCCATGTCTCCCTATGACTCAAGTGGGCGATGTAACAGTTTAACAGTGTGATGACCAGAAAGCTGTTATGGGGTAATGGCCATTTTCAAAATGGAGGAAAGAGAATTCCCTTGATCACACTGGACAAACAGGAGGTGGGACAGGAGAAAGAGTTTGAGATGTAGACTACACAGGAGGTAAGTATGACTTGTGTATGTTTATTTTGACTTTTAATTTTTAGTTCAGGTTTTCTTTAAGCGACCCAGCGGGTAACTAATCTTACCTAACTTTAACTCTAACATCTTGTTTTACAGGGTACCAAATTGCGACTACAAATAGTGGCTACAAATTGCAGCGACAAATACAGGCATGGTGAAGCACCTTAGCCCAATCCATGTTTTGGGTGTGTAGCCATATAGCCACAGACGCTCCATTCTCCTGATGAGTCACAAGACATGTGATGAAACCAGTAGGAAGGCGCTACTGACAGCATCACTCGGGGTTTGACTACATGCAAGAGAAGGCAACAAGTTTGGATAGAGAGGGGATACCAGCTGCACGGTCAGACCAGGAAACCAAGTGGGGGAGAGCCAGTTAGTACCAAACCTTTATGCCATTTTTAACCCTACGGATGTGTAAGTGCAATATATGAATATATTTGGAATTTTAACCACTTTGGGACCAGCACCCTCTGCCCCCTTAAGGACCAGAGGGGGCCGGAGGGTGCTGGTCCCGTAAACCGCCGCTTCTCGACGAATCGCCGTTAAAATCCGCCGCTCCCGCCGGGCACGTCGCTCTGTCCCCACCGCAGGCTGCTCTCTCTGCCATCGGTATGACGGCAGAGCGCTGTGCGCCGGTCAGGAGCCGCTTTCATTGGCTCCTGACCCTGTCACTCCATGTAAGCCAATGGGAGCGGCTTACATGAATGACAGGGCCAGGAACCAATGAAAACGGCTCCTGACCGGCGCACAGCGCTCTGCCGTCATAGAGGCGGCGGGGCAGCACATTTCCGACCGAGCGGGGTCAGCAGTGGAGACGGGCAGGGGCGCACGGTCAATGGGACGTAGAGTTTTCGTCCGGTCAGAACCGCAGCACCCCCTGCCCACCGTAGATTTATACTACGGCGGTCCGCAATAGGTTAATTATGCATTTTGCGCTATGATGAACAGAGTTATTATTTTTATTTTTGAGGAACAGAAGTCTTGCTAGGCCTAGATTACCTGTGAGGTGAGGGGATCCCATTTAGTGCCTCACAAGCAATATTGATCATTGTAACATTGGTCCAAAGGTTTTGGTGAGTCAACAACCACAGAGTGTTGAAGGTAGATAAAATCAAGGAAGTGCTGATCAAGCAATTTGGCATCACGATAGAAGACATTTATCCTATGTGATCCGAGTGCCTCTGGTGTATTTGAAATTTTATTTGTAACGGTTGGGTGTCGCAACTCAGATGTCTGATTATTTGGTGATCTGCAGAATCACCAATAATGCAGACGCTATACTTGATTATATGTGATCTGCAGAATCAACAATAATACCAGTATAGCAACACAAAGAGCTGAGTGTGTAGTGTTTGGTGCAACCGTAACTTTAATAGTTTTATGAGACCTCACCAGAGGGGCTGGTGAGGTACTATCGATACACTGACCGTGTAATAGGGTACAAGCTCCAGCAAGCTGGAGTTACAATACTGAAGAGACCGAATCTCCCGAGGAGCAGGTGATTCAGAGTGTACTGCAGCCGAGTGATCACCCGAGGAGCGGGTGACTCAGACTGTACTGTAGCCTAGGAGCCGGAGATACAAACAGTACTGCACTAATGATTGCCTGAGAAGCAGGTGATTCAGACTGTACTGCAGCCTAGGAGCAGAAAACGCAAACAGTACTGCACTAAAGAATAACTTCACCAGAGGAGCTGGTGAAGCTAGCACCTCACCAGTGGCAAGGGCCCACTGGTGAGTAGGATGGTCTGACAGGCAAGGTTCGGCAACAGAGAGGTGAGTATCGGTACAGAATCGTGAGGCAGGAGAGGAGTTGGTAATCAGGCAGAGGTTCAGCAACTTGACGGCAGAAAGGCAGAAGTACAGAATCAGAAAGCGAGATCGGAGTCAGAGTTTAGCTAAGAGCCATACACAGGAAATCAGTACAATATAACCAATATCCTAGTCTAGGTGTGAAGTCCGTGGTTTCAACACCTGGGATCTAGTCTAAGGTCTGAGAGCTAACACACGAGGTATTCACGACAGCAGACAGAGCCAGACTGAAGCCCGGAGGCTTAAGAAGCAGAGGAGACCTCACTGGCACGCCCCCTTGCTCACAGCCAATCCTAGGCGCCGTGAGTCTCCTCTGCGATCAGCTGACCAGCAGGTCAGCTGATCGGCTTCCTCCCAGCATAAAGGTCCCATCTGTGCGCGCGCCCGCGTGAGACGGTGACCTCCCTACCAAACGTACCTTCTGTCCTCAGCGTCCTAGACACCGGGAGGACGGGTGGCGGCATGGAGGCAGCTGCGGCGGCGCTGTTCGCCGCAGCTCCCCGTTCATGACATTATTATTGCATTGAGACACTTTAGAAAGTAAGATACCTATCTAAAACATGTAGTGAACAAACTGCTAATCCACAGTGTAAAACCCAGCTGTATCTGGACAAAAGAATACCCTTACACACTCTGGAAGCCCCTAGTATCACAGGATGGCAAAAGTCATACTGCATGCATTTACACCTCAGGACTCAGCAATCTTTTTCATCCAATCTTACCATTTCTATGTAATATAAGGTAACTGTTTAAATTACCCATTCATTATATTGACTTAATTTACTCTTATATTACATAGACTTGGTAAAATTGGATGAAAAAGATTGGATCATGAGTGGCCACCTTTAGCCCATGCACCATCACATTCTTAGTTGCATACATATCTAATGGTGGCCACTAATGATCCAATCTTTTTCATCCAATCTTACCATTTCTATGTAATATAAGGGAACTGCCTAAATTATCCATTTAATGCATTCATTAAATTTACCCTTATACTACATAGATTTGGTAAAATTAGTGGCCACCTTAAGTGTGAGAGTTTCAAGACGCTCAGTCTCTCAATATGAGAGTTACCACAGTCTGAACTATAGAGGGTAGATCCTTCTTTATAGAATACAATAATAATACAATACAATATTTGTAAAGTACATTTCGGCCATAGGACTCAAAGCACATCATTACAATGGCTGGGTCTCTTTAAGAAAGCGGGAGCAAAAGTGCCTACAGTAACTAGTTATGTCTCACTGTACACTAATTTGAGAAAAAGAAACCAGGAAACCAGATGATAATAGTACAAAACAAAAAAAGTAATTTGTTTAATTTTTTGATCTTCTTTCATAAGTGGCATGTAATGTTTACAGTTTTTGGATATCTAATGAAGGTCATTGGCAATTTGGCATGGATATTGACAAATGTATTCTTTTTTCCCTTTCACAAATTTCAGTGACACTTCATGCTGTTTTGTGGTTCTAACTGAAGCAATAGAATTACCTTATTAAAATATGTTACACTTGTTTAATGACACCTACAGTATGTTATTTAAGTCTTTTTGTGTATAGCTGCACTGTGTTTATTCTCCAGCTAGATTGCTGAATTTTTTTTTTTTAGTTATGGCCACTTAGTTGTAACAAAATTACCAATAAGACAAATAGCAGCTCATAAGATATCATCACTGCTACCCATCTTTATAATAGAAAGTCTTCTTAGAACTGTCAACCTTTAAACCCAGTCTGTCAGATAAGAACATTTTACATTACCGATTCCTTAGATTACATAAATTAAAATTCCTGGTATAAAAAGCTTCTTATATGGCTGGTTTAGCTGCAACAAACAACAGTAACCAAGGTTCAGCCAGCCACCGTGCACCATCAGTTCTAGTGGTACTAGACCAACTCAACATGGGTTTTTTAATGTGGGAATATTTTAGTGTGTGTGCTGCTGACAGAACCAACGCCATCTGCATTCTGTGACAAGAAAAAATTGTTGGGGAAAGAGCAGCATGCATGTAGGAACAACAATGTTGAGAAGGCACTTGGAGTCCCATTACAAGGCCCTGTGGCATGAAGCGCTTGAGGAGAAAAGCACTCAAAATGCAAGCCAGCCTCCCGGTGTTCCACTTTCTGCCTGCTCGCAGGGGACAGGAGGCCAAAAGCAGGGTGTTACACTGTCATAGGCGGTCAGGCAGACACTGCGCCCAGTCCCTTTTACTGGTACTAGACCAGCTCAACAAGGGCCTTTAGTGTGGGGATATTTTAGTGTGTGTGCTGCTGATAGAACCAACGTCATCTGCATCTTGTGTCAAGAAAAATATGGTCGTGGCAAGAGCTTGCTGCATATAGAAACAACAACGCTGATAAGGCACCTGGAGTCCCATCACAAGGCTCTGTGGCATGAAGCCTTTGAGGAAAGAAGCACTCAAAGAACAACCAGCTTCCTGGTGCTGCACTTTCTGCCTCCTTCCTTTCTGCCTCCTCCACTGCTCCTTCCAATTTTAATGCAGGTAACTGCTCCATTTTTCAGGCCTCGCCAATTGTAGTCGGCTTCTTCCAATTTTTAGGCATGTAGCTACTTCATTTTTTAGGCCTCACCTAGAGTGGCAGCTTCTTCCAAGTTTTAGGCAGGTAACTGCTCCATTTTTTAGGCCTCACCTACTGTAGCTGCTATTTAATTGTCATGTTCCTTTGAGGTACTAGGTACCTAAGAGATAAGGGGCTTGATTCACAAAGCGGTGCTAACCTACTTAGCACGTCTAAAGTCTTTAGACGCGCTAACCAGGGTGCTAAGTAGGTTAGCACCGGATTTCTCAATCAGATCGCGCGCTAACTTTGCGCGCGTAAAGTTTTACGCGCACAAAGTTTTACGCGCGCTAAGTCCCATAGGCTTTAATGGGCACTTCGCGCGGTGCGCCCTGCGCTCTGTGCAGTACGCGCGTAAAGTTTTACACGCATAAAGTTTTGCGCGCGTAAAGTTTTATGAGCGAAAAGCTTGTTTAGACATGCTAAGGGGGTTTTCACAGGCGTGCTAACAGTTAGCACCGCTTTGTGAATCAAGCCCAAGAGGTACTAGGGGTCATGGTGGTTTATCATCCAATGGCTGTGGCATATGTGATCTTCAATACACATTAACTGATATTTATCAGACAACACAAATCGATTCCCAGAGAGAGAATATATATATATATATAAATAAAATATAACTTTTATTAGTCTACATTAAAACCATGTTTTAGTGTATTTTACTTTTCCTATATAAGGTAGGTGTAATATAATAATAACTTGATGAATATACGGCCTGCAGGTCTAAATAACAATTGGTCACACCTATTCCTCAATAAAGATTGCTTTATATGCTAATTAAAAGACCCCCACCACAAATCCAACATGTTTCAACCCCCTATAATGGGGCCGTCGTCAGGGATAAAGAGCGTGCTACGTGCTAGGGTGTAAAGTGCATAGAAAAGTCACATTGCAATCATAATATAGAAAATAAAAAATGAGAGCTGTGCTCTCAAGCTCAGTGAAGCATCCACTGCCTGACTGAGCTTGAGAGCACAGCTCTCATTTTTTATTTTCTATATTATGATTGCAATGTGACTTTTCTGTGCACTTTACACCCTAGCACGTAGCACTCTCTTAGTGGGAAATTCCATTGTTTTTTCAGTAAAGTTGTGTTCTTTCTTTCATGCCTATTTGAGCACTGGTGTAATTTTTTGGTAGGGCTGGATCCGTGCGGCACACACCAACCGTGTGGCTGTAAAGTGGAGTCAATCTCAACGTGGAACTTTGAGCTGTAATATTGGAAATGTTTCAAGTTTAGTTCACAAAAAGATTCAAAATGCAATCCAAAAGTGGCTGAACATAATTTGCAGCACGGTGTTGCAGCACGGTGGTGTAGTGCTGTGTCCCCAGTTCAAAGCTCAGCTAGGTCAACATCTGCAAGGAGTTTGTATGTTCTCCCTGTTTCTGTGTGGGGTTTCTCCAGGCACTCTGGTTTCCTCACACATCCCAAAAACATACAGATAAGTTAAATGGCTTCCCCCAAAATTGGCCCTAGACTCTGATACATGCACTACACGATACATACATAGACATTTGACTATGGTAGGGATTTGTTTGTGAGCTCCTCTGAGGGACAGTTAGTGACAAGACAATATACTCTGTACAGCGCTGCGTAATGTGTCGGCACTATATAAATACATTAATAAATAAAAAATAAAATAAAATCATTTTTAGTCAGGTAAACGCAACGACCATTCTAAAGACCTTTATTTGAAAAATCTAGAAACTGTATGGGATTGTTGACATTTGCACATAAAAAAAAACCCTACGTAAAAATATATTTCTTTTTGGAACATTTTGCCCTTGATACCCCTTTGCTATGCCACTGTACGGGTTAGGGTACACTTTGTACACCTTTTTTTTTAAAGAAATTTTGGTTGCAGAGATGCCTGGAGGGTGTCAGAAGTTTACCATGCCATTAAAGTCCATGGTGCTTGCTGCAAACCTATCACAGGCATGTTTGCAAACGCAAAATCACGATGTTTGGCATAATTTTGCATCTGATACAGAAGAAAAAAAACATTTATTTTAGGTAGATGGCGTTTTCTTGAATGACAATTAGTGCTATTTTTTTTTTGTTTTTTCTTGTACCACCACATCCTACAAAATGTATTTTCATATAGCTTGCTTTTTTTTCTTTTAGATGTGCAGACAATCCATTTTATTTACCTTCCCACCATGCCTGTACCACTGAAACATCAATTTGCTCTTGGGGATTGCAGCACTTAGTGAAAAGACTTCTATGCAATTATCCGTCTGTCAATTAGAAACCGACTTTTTCATTGTCAGTCTGTGTCTGCTAACATGACAATTTGTTGCTGGCAGGGAACCAGAACATACAGCCCATGAGTCACAGCTCCATTCAGCTCAGAGACTCTAGACAGGCAATATATGTTTGCCAATGGTACATAACAGGTAACGATCTGGAACAGCAAAAATGCCAGCCTTTTCACATTGTAGATGATCAAAAACGAAACAATTATGATAAGCATACATTAACAAGGGTACCTCTAAATCAAGACAATTTGTAATGTGCTAGGTTGCTTTTAAACAAGCTTAGGGCTCTTTTCTACTCGGAAACGTGATGACAATCATGCTGCGATGCAATTGTGATTTATTCCAATTTTTACCATAGAGATTCTGCAGGTATCTGTTGGGTGTACAGTGCAATTGTGCTGCATTTTGTGCTGGGAAGAAAAATGAATAGGGAATTGCCTATTTGCGGGGAAAATTGCATAGCGGTGGAAAAGGGCCCTTAAGCTTCAATATCTTGAATAGACAAAGCAGTTTGCCCAAAATGATTTATTAGCTTCATTCGGGTGCCTTATTACAAGTACGTACAGGTGACATCTTGATGTCTGTTGACAGCAGGTGAGTGATTGGACATGTTAGACTCCTATGCCCCATCGCTACTATTATGCACTGCTGAAGGTTCTAGCAGCTCCCTTATACTTCTCCTCCCTCTTCATAGAGAAGTACACATTGACAAGACCCAAACAGTGCATATGTACAGGCTGTCAAAAAGTTGTCAAAGTAATTAATAATAATCTTTCTGGACATACCTTGTTGCAAGTGTGTATGAGCTTTAAATGGCAACATTACAGAATATAACTTAAATCATAAAATTGCTGTTTTTTTGTTTAATATTTATTTATAAATAATTTATCCAGTGTCTGCCCACTGTAAAATCTGGCCTCACCCTGATTTACACATTCTTAAGTCTATCAGAGATGCCAGTATGTTTACTGCTGGCAAGGTAAATCACTGTGGAATGTTTTTTTCCCTCTATGATATGAGCAGAAACATGACCTGATCTCCCAGAGTTCTGTGGGGCAGAAGGTTTCAGGATATCAAAGCGTAGGCTAAACATAACTTGGAGGATGGGGCTAAATACTTATGTGTTAGATATAAGAAGCATGTCTGATGCTGGAAGCAATATAATGAAAGTTACATAGTTACATAGTTATTTTGGTTGAAAAAAGACATACGTCCATCGAGTTTAACCAGTACAAAGTACAAAACCAGCCTGCTCCCTCACATATCCCTGTTGATCCAGAGGAAGTCGAAAAAACCCTTACATGGCATGGTCCAATTAGTCCCAAAAGGGAAAAATTCCTTCCCGACTCCAGATGGCAATCAGATAAAATCCCTGGATCAACATCATTAGGCATTACCTAGTAATTGTAGCCATGGATGTCTTTCAACGCAAGGAAAGCATCTAAGCCCCCTTTAAATGCAGGTATAGAGTTTGCCATAACGACTTCCTGTGGCAATGCATTCCACATCTTAATCACTCTTACTGTAAAGAACCCTTTCCTAAATAAATGGCTAAAATGTTTTTCCTCCATGCGCAGATCATGTCCTCTAGTCCTTTGAGAAGGCCTATGGACAAAAAGCTCATCTGCCAAGCTATTATATTGCCCTCTGATGTATTTATACATGTTAATTAGATCCCCTCTAAGGCGTCTTTTCTCTAGACTAAATAAACCCAGTTTATCTAACCTTTCTTGGTAAGTGAGACCCTCCATTACATGTATCAATTTTGTTGCTCGTCTCTGCACCTGCTCTAAAACTGCAATATCTTTTTTGTAATGTGGTGCCCAGAACTGAATTCCATATTCCAGATGTGGCCTTACTATAGATTTAAACAGGGGCAATATTATGCTAGCATCTCGAGTTTTTATTTCCCTTTTAATGCATCTCAAAATTTTGTTAGCTTTAGCTGCAGCAGCTTGGCATTGAGTACGATTATTTAACTTGTTGTTGATGAGTACTCCTAAGTCCTTCTCCAAGTTTGAAGTCCCCAACTGTATCCCAATTATTTTGTATGGTGCTAGACCATTGGTACGACCAAAATGCATGACTTTACATTTTTCAACATCAAATTTCATCTGCCATGTATGTGCCCATATAGCCATCCTATCCAGATCCTGTTGCAATATGACACTATCTTCCTGAGAGTTGATGATTCTGCACAATTTTGTATAATCTGAAAAAATAGCAACATTGCTCACTACTGCATCTACTAGGTCATTAATAAATAAATTGAAGAGTACTGGACCTAGTACAGACCCCTGTGGGACCCCACTGCTAACAGTCTCCCATTTTGAGTAAGATCCATTGACCACAACTCTTTGTTTTCTGTCCATTAGCCAGTTCCCTATCCATGCACACAGACTCTTCCCCAGTCCTTGCATCCTCAACTTTTGCAGCAGACTTTTGTGGGGAACAGTGTCAAAGGCCTTTGCAAAGTCCAAGTATATCACATCTACAGCATTCCCAATATCCGTATTAGCGTTCACTACCTCATAAAAGCTGGGCATGTTAGTCAAATAGGACCTGTCTTTAGTAAACCCATGTTGATGCTGTGAAATAAGATTATTTTCTACTATGAAGTCATGTATAATAACTCTTAGTAACCCCTCAAATAGTTTGCATACAACTGATGTTAAGCTTACAGGTCTATAATTTCTTGGATCTGATTTGTTGCCCTTCTTAAATAATGGGAAAACGTGGGCTGTACGCCAATCCACGGGAACTCTGCCAGTTGAAAGAGAGTCACAAAAGATAAGATAAAGGGGTTTATCTATAACTGAACTTAATTCCCTTAGGACCCGAGGATGCATGCCATCCGGGCCAGGTGCCTTGTCTATTTTTAATTTATTTAGTCTTGCCTTCACTTCTTCCTGCGTTAAGTATTTAATATTACAGTTAGAAGATTGAGACTCTTCTGCCTCTGTAATTTGCAACAGTGCTGTTTCTTTTGTGAAGACAGAAGCAAAGAAAGCATTTAATAACTCTGCCTTACCTTGGTCATCCACCATTGAGTTCCCACCCTCATCCTTTAGGAGTCCTATACAGTCAACCTTTCTTTTTTTAGAGTTGATGTACTTGTAAAACTTTTTTGGGTCAGATTTGATATCCTTAGCGATTTGATTTTTAGCTTCGATCTTTGCCAGCCTAATTTATTTTTTACAATTTTTATTGCACTCCTTATAATTGCTTAGAGCAGCCTCAGTCCCCTCCTGTTTTAGGACCTTATAGGCATTCTTTTTCCTCTTCATTTTATCTCTAACCTTCCTATTCATCCATAGAGGCCTTTTTTTATTCCTAGATATTTTGTTTCCATATGGGATATACATACTACAATAATGATTGAGAATAAGTTTAAAAGCTTGCCATTTCCCTTCAGTGTCCTCCCCTTGTAGTACATTATCCCAGTTCACCAAACTTAGTGCCTGCCTAAGTTGATTGAACTTTGCTTTTCTAAAATTCATAGTTTTAGTGGTCCCGCTGCCCCGTGGCCTATCAGTCACCAGATCAAACGTTATCATGTTGTGATCACTATTTCCCAAATGTTCTTGAACCTGCACATTTGATACATTATCTGGTCTATTAAAAATGATCAGATCCAGTAACGCATTCCCCCTAGTTGGTTCAGTTACCATTTGAGTCAAGTAATTGTCCTGTAGTGCTGCCAGAAATCTGCTGCTTTTACCAGAATGGGTAGCCTCAATACTCCAGTCAATGTCTGGAAAGTTGAAGTCGCCCATAACTATGACCTCATTTTTACTTGCAGCTTTTTCAATCTGCTGTATGTAGTAGCAAAAAAGTTTCTGTACCGTGTTAGCCAAACAAATTATATAGGTAGAAAAAAACGTTTTGTAAAAAATAATACCTTTTAATGGCTAACTAATAGAGTTAAATGATGCAAGCTTTCTGGGATCTAGTGGAATTAAAATTTAAATTTAAATTGTGGAACAGGATTCATGACACCTTATGTGACATGATTGATTTGGCTTCATGATCTTCAGAAACCTGCTGGATTTCATGTATGGTTGCATTAACTCACTGGCTCCAGCCTGCTGATCACCTGACACCTAACGGATAAACAGTAACCAGCACAACTGTCATCTTCGTGTTTACCATTTATCTGCATCAGTGTTTTACTTCACCTAACATCTGAAAATATGCCTGAAGAAGGGGACTAGATCCCAGAAAGCTTGCATCATTTAACTCTATTAGTTAGCCATTAAAAGGTATTATTTTTTACAAAACGTTTTTTTCTACCTATATGAATCTGCTGTAGTAATCGCAGTTCTGCAGCTTCATTAATATGAGGTGGCCTGTAGCATACTCCAATAAGTAATTGGCAACTTTTATTTACACCATGAATATTTACCCAAACGGACTCCACATCTTCACAATCTTCCTCCATCTCATCGTTGAGGACAGCTGAAAAATAATTCTTAACAAAGAGACAAACCCCTCCACCTTTTTTCCCTGTTCTATCCCTCCTAAACACATTGTATCCTTTTAAATTAGCTATCCAGGCATGGCTTTCATCCATCCATGTCTCGGTTATTCTCACAATGTCATAGCCTTTGTCATTCAGAATGAACTCTAGTTCGTCTATTTTATTTGCAAGGCTCCGAGCATTGGTTACCATGCACTTTATATTTTACCACCACATTTACCAATTGTGTTTACATGAAATGGGCTACTTGAAGTTTTACCAACCTCCTTAATCTTTATACTGTCCCCACCCCCCTCTCCACCACCCATAATGTTAGGCTCCCACTGTCTTTTTACCTTATCTTGTCTACGTCTTGAGACTTTAACCTCCCACCTCCCCCCAGATCCTAGTTTAAAATCTCCTCCAACCGTTTAGCCAGTAGAACTGGTTATTTTGAATAATGTATTAGAGAATAATTGATAATATTGTACTATATGCCATTCCAGTTCCTCGTTAAAGAGACACTGAAGCGAGAATAATTCTCGCTTCAGAGCTCATAGTTAGCAGGGGCACGTGTGCCCCTGCTAAAACGCCGCTATCCCGTGGCTAAACTGGGGTCCCTTCACCCCCAAACCCCCCCCCCTCTGCAAAATCAACGACCAAATTGGTCGTAGATTTTGCTGCTCCTAGAGGCAGGGCTAACGGCTGCAGCCCTGCCTCCAGTCGCGTCTATCAGCGACGCATCACCGCCTCTCCCCCGCCCCTCTCAGTGAAGGAAGACTGAGAGGGGCGGGGGAGAGGCGGGGGAGAGGCGGAGATACGTGCTGACAGACGCGTGTGGGGCAGGGCTGCGGCAGTTAGCCCTGCCTCAATCCGGAAGAGATCCCCCGCTGCTCGGAGGGGATTTCGGGGGGTCAGGGACCCTCGATTAGCCGCGGGATAGCGGCGTTTTAGCAGGGGCACACTGCTAACTATGAGCTCTGAAGCAAGATTTATTCTCGCTTCAGAGTCTCTTTAAGGCTGGGAACACACTTATTTAAAGGTCTATCTTTTGCACAGTAAATTGCATAAGTCTGTGACTCACAATACACTTTTATGCACATTCAAAAATTTGTATTTTCTCATACTGTATGGGAATCACATTCTATTCCCACACAATGCTTTCCTTTGGAGCAGCAAAGGTATGTGTTTTTGCATCCATTTTCATGTAAAACAGATCTACTGATGTAGTATTTTCTGTTTTCTCTTGTTGAAAATACACAAAAGCAAAAACGCTAAACACAAATGTATGAAAAATGTACATAAAAATGCAAACAAAAATGCAAATGCAAAATCTGTTTGCAGTACACTGTTGTTGCCTAATTTGTCCGTATTAAAGAGAGTCTGAAGCGAGAATAGATCTCGCTTCAGACCTCATAGCTAGCAGGGGCATGCGTGCCCCTGCTAAAACGCCGCTATAGCGCGGCTTAACGGGGGTCCCTGTCCCCCCAAACCCCCTCCGTGCAGCGGGGGAGCACTTCCTGGTTGGGGCAGGGCTAACCGCCGCAGCCCTGCCCCATGCGCGTCTGTCAGACGCATATCTCCGCCTCTCCCCCGCCCCTCTCAGTCTTCCTTCACTGAGAGGGGCGGGGGAGAGGCGGCGATGCGCGTCTGATAGACGCGACTGGAGGCAGGGCTGCAGCCGTTAGCCCTGCCTCCAGGAAGACAATCCCCACGACCAACTTGCCGACCATCTTTTGCGGGGGGTGGGTTGGGGGTGAAGGGACCCCCGTTTAGCCGCGGGATAGCGGCGTTTTAGCAGGGGCACACGTGCCCCTGCTATATATAAGACCTGAAGCGAGATTTAGTCTCGCTTCAGTGTCTCTTTAAATTGCATCAATATTAGTATTATATTATGTTTATGGTGAGTTTGGTCCTATGCAGTCCCATGACTTGCCTTCATAAATGCTATGGCTGCAACTGGTGACTGTGGAAGCTGACCAAGGATCAACCATCTGAGATAGAGGGTTTACTTTCACAAGCAATTCCATTCTGCTCTTCAGCTCATCATCGTGATTGCATGTTCCTGCTTAGAGACAGAGGCCCATATGCAATTATCCTGAGTTGTATCCTAGGAGATAATTTTTCATCTTTAGCGCAGAATAATTTTTCAGCACTTTGCAATTGAAAAAATACCAAAAAGTAGATGAAAAAGTACTATCAAAATTATTTGGAGTATTTTTTTGCTTGCTGGTGGTTTAAAAGCCATTTTATTGGCTAGTTTAAAAATATCACCTAGGCGAAAACTCAGGAGAGAAATGTAATTGCATATGGGCCAGTGGCCAGTCTCCTGAGTTTTCTTCTAGGTCAGTGATCTGCAAACTTGGCTCTCCAGCTGTTAAGGAACTACAAGTCCCACAATGCATTGCAGGAGTCTGACAGCCACAGTCATGATTCATAACGACAAATGATATAGGTGATATTTTTGACCCTTGCCATAACATTTCTTTTAAACCACCAGCAAGCAAAACAATTCTTTTAATCCTTTTTCAGTTGTAAAATGCTAAAAAGTTATTTTAAAGAGAAGATAATAATTATCTCCTAGAAATAACTCAGGAGAAAAAGTTAATTGGATATGGGCCAATGACGGGGAAGCTCAGTCCAGTAATAAAACCTAAAGAACTCTTGTGAAAAAGAAAACAAGATTATGGGATTATGTTTCGGCTTAACTGGGTAGCAAACTTGTCCAGTTTTGTATGAAATAAACAAGCAAAAAAACTTTGCAGGATTATTGACAATGAATTTTTATACCTTGTTTGTGAAAATGATGGAGAAATGCCTGTTGGGTACAAATACGTAGAAGCACAATAACTCATATTCATTTAATTCATTCATTTACCGTGTCAGTTGGGGGGGGGGGGGGCAGTCTGAAATAAACAAACTGCATAATCTTGCTGATTCATGTTGCCTTTAACAACAGATGCCTGGATCTGGATTTGTTAATAGCTGTTTAGTCAATGCTGACACTGTGGCCAGATCAGGGGCGTCTCTAGCCATTTTGTCACTCCAGGCGAGATATCCTGTGGCGCCCCCCCCCCCCCCCCCCCCCCCGTGATTGCCCCCAACCCCATACCCCCCCCCCCCCCCCAACCCTCGTGGTGAGCACTCCTGTGGTGAACCCCACCCCCAAGACCCCCGAAAATAATAATGCAGCAGCGTTTCACCAGAAGATGCACTTATTGCGGCATGGGTTCACCAGAAGATAGTTGTAATGCAGCAGAGCGTTTCACCTTAAAATATACTTATTGCGGCATGCACACACACACACTATACACACACACACACACAGTACACACACACTATACACGCGCGCACACACACCGCACACAACATACACACAGTACACACACAAACACACTTTACACACAATACACACACACACACACACACACAGAGCACACTATACACAGCACACAGTAGACATACACTATACACACACACTACACTATACACACACAACACTATACACACGACTCCCTCCCTCCGAGTCCTGCCCAGACCCACACAGCAGCAGGCATGCTATATGCCTGTGTTGTTTAATATCCATCCATCCAGCCACTGCCTGCAGCGATATGGGCGAGCGGGGGGGGGGGGGGGGGGGGGCGGAATCAGGGCCACTGGGCCAGCCTGGATGCATATAAAAAAAATTATCAAGAGCAGCAGATCTGCAGATGGCACTCACTGTGAGGTGTGTGTGTCGCCTCTGCTGCTGCCTGCTCTGCAGATAGTTTGTGCGCACACTGCACACGCAGTCATGTGTAGCCAGCCGGCGGTACCACGGCGTTGGTCCCTGTGTCACACACAGTGCCTTCAAGCACGTGTGACAGGCGCAGTGTAGCCAACCTTTCGATTTAGTTTTTACTGACAAAAGTCCAAAAATTTACTGACAAAGGCAATTTTTTACTGACACTTTTTTTCCCCTTTTTTTAAGGCTACGTTCTCAGTGGGGCATTGTGGTGATGTATAATGGTCACATTGTGATGCTGCTTGTTGTACTGCAACACTCCATATATGCAACATTCACAATGTGGCGGGTGCATTGCAGTATACAGTAACAGCATGTGGCATTGTAACCCACTACATGTAGTGTGTTACAGCAAAATGTGCATGTTAACAGTGAAGCATACTTTTCATTAACTGTATGCTTCACTGCATGTGACAACACTCAGATAACGTGAGGCGCCGCTTTCCCGATCCATTGCGTTCACCCACTGTGAACCTTGTTTTCTGCTGCCAGGCAAAGACACTAGAGAGAGGCAGTTAAAAGAGACAGCTAAGAAGACAGCTGGGTGAGCTGGCAGAGAGAGACGGCACAGAGCAACAGCCGAGGGACAGAGAGAGAGACACCATAGCGTTAGAGACAGAGAAAGACAGCTGGTGGATAGAGACAGCAGAGAGAGACAAAGTTTGTGCAGAGAAAGAGAGACAGCTGGCACAGAGGGAGATAGCTGGGGGAGAGAAAGACAGAGAGAGAGAGACAGCTTGGGGATGCAGAGGGGCACAGAGAGAGAGAGAGAGAGACAGCTGGTGGATGGAGATGGCAGAGAGAGACTGGTAAAGGGCACTGGGGCAGAGAGACAACTAGAAGCAAAGAGAGACAGCAGAGAGACAGCTGAGAGAGAAACAGCTGGAAGATAAAGACGACAGAGAGAGACAGCTGAAGGGCCAAGAGACAGCTAGAGAGAGAGAGCAGAGAGGCAAAATACAGCTGGGAGAAAGAAAGAAAAGGTCAGGGTGAGAAGAGGCAGGCTAGAAGGAGAGCTAACTAGACGCTGGCTGCTACAGACTGTCTTAGCAACCTCTCTGTGTCTGGACACAGATCAGAGGTTCTCCTCCCCCAATGTTTGTGCAGAGAGAGCAACAAAAAGTGTCCCAGCTCACTGCACAGTCCTGTCAGCGTCAGATGTCAGTGTAGTACTTACAGCTTGCAGACATTGCAAGGCTGCAGACTGTCAGGCAGTGGGCACATGTCCGTGGCAGAAGCAGAGCCCCTCTCTCTCTCTCAGCAGCAGCAGTGTACACACGGGACAGTGCACTGCTTGCTGAATATGTGCTGAACATGACTGTGTTCCTCCGGGAAGCTGTGGCAGCAGGACTGTACTGCATACTATCCCATCCTTACTCACCACATGAAACTGGCGTGCCTTAGTTCTAATGAGTAGAAGCCTCCTGATTGGGCTGATACAGGCTGTGAAGGGGCGGAGCAACAGGAAAAATAGTTGCTTGTGAAGAGGCTAAGTGAAAGGAGGCTGACATGCGCGCTAATCAGGGAAGGGAACTATCTAATCTTGCTACTTTTTACGGGCACATGCAGGGACAACTAATGTGCGTGCTGCTCGCTCGGAGGAGAGGAGAGGAAGGGGGCGGACCAGTAGGCGGCGCCGGGCACAGGCTGAGCTGCCTGTCACAGCCAGCGCCGACCTGGCTGGCTGAAAGAAGAAAAAAAAATAAAATAAACAAACACGCACAGAGAGAGCGGCAAGAGGGCGCCCACTTCCACCCAGGGCGCCATAGGCAAAAATTTATAGTTGCCTAATGACTCAGACGCCCCTGGGCCAGATACAGTGTACAGTTTTATGAATTATGTATAAAGAGCTGTGGGCGGTATACTAGGGAAATAAGAATGACATGAGTGCAAACATAAGTACATTGGAGCTCATAAAAACACATTCTAATTATTTGTTCACTGCAGCATATGAGCTTCATATTTATTGTATCAACAAATAGACAGTATTCCTGAGTTAAAGTTAAATTCATCACACACATCGCTAATTTGGTAAAATAAAAGGTATCTGAGAGACATTTAGAGAGCACAATGGATGGTCCTTTAATGCCTTTGCCCATTTATCAGGCACTGAAGGCTACCAGAGAACTCTGGAAACCATGTTGGTTGTTGGTTATTGGATGCCTTGGTCACCTAGTATATGATTCATTCAGGCACTGTAAAAAGGGCAGGAATGTGATCTAGGAACATTCAGACTGGTCAGGTGCATAATTACATTGTGCCAGCTCACAACCCCTGCAGAGATCTGTCAGATTCTATACATAATGCAGAGCAGAAGCGAAGCATTATATATTACATTCTTCTGGCAGCGGAACAGGTCCTCTTAACTCCCCTTCAGTGTACAAGCACCGTACAGCCAATTACCTTGCAGTTTCCATCCCTGCATGTCATGTGACAAGGATGGAAGCTGCTTGATGATTGGCTGTATCGACACTTGTACACTGAAGAGGAGTGAAGAGGGCCTGTCCTGCCACTGGAAGGAGATAATGGGCTTGATTCACTTACTAGCGCTAAGCCGGTTAGTGTGCCCTAAGACTTAGTGTGCGCAAACCACGGCGTTAGGTGGTTTGCGCCCACACATTGGATACAGCCCCGCCAACTGCGCGCGCAGCGCGGGTGCGCCTATATTAGTGCGCAGTGCGACGATATCGTCGCACCCGCTGCCCCTTAAAAACAGCGCATCAGGTGCCCCCGAAGCGACGCATTAATTTGTCGCTTCAGGGGCACCCGATGCGCACTAATATAGACGTCCCTGCGCTGTGTGCGTAGTGAGCGGGGATGCGCGCAAAGTAGCTTTGCGCGCACTAGGGGGAAAAAAGGCTTTTCAAACCGGCGCTAACACTTAGAACCAGTTAGTGAATCAAGCCCAATGTGTGATATTCCTCTGTTGCTCTGCATTACATGCAGGAATGGTTCCTCAAACTCCCCCCTTATAACGGCAGGGGTCTCTGGAGCTATTGTTATCCCCCTGAGACTGGGATTTGAAGTAGCTAGTTAGATCTCTGCTGATGAAAAGATAGGTAATTAGGCTTATTCTTTGCAAATACAATAACCAACCACAGTAATAAAACTAAATTCTTCTCCACAGAGTGTAAGCAGGATCTGTCAGTAGAGATGGCTTGAATCTCCGATTTTAGGTTCACGAACCTCGAACGCGAACTTCCACAAAAGTTTGCATTGGCACGAATTTTGCGAACCGCAATAGACTTCAACGGGCAGGTGAACTTTCAAAACTTCAAACATTAATTCTGGCCACAAAAGTGATGGAAAAGATGTTTCAAGGGGTCTAACACCTCGAGGGGGGCATGGCAGAGTGGGGTACACGCCAAAAGTCCCGGGGAAAATTACGGATTTGACGCAGAGCAGGTTTTTAAGGGCAGAAATCACATTGCATACTAAATTGGAGGCATAAAGTGCTTTAAAACATCTTGCGTGTCTATACATCAATCAGGTAGTGTAATTAGTGTACTGCTTCACACTGACAGACCAAACTCATTGTGTAACACACTGCAAACAACTGTTTGTGTAGTGATGGCCGTGCTGGACTGGTGCGCACCATGGCGAGAGTGCAGGCGATGGCGGTTTTCAAGCCCATATGGGCCCATATGGTCGGGCTGAGGTAGTTCAATGACAGATAAACAGCAACAGATAGACAGATAAACAGCAACTGCGCATGCACCGTACTGTCATGCCGGCCGCCGTGATGACGTGAGGCGACCGGCGTGGTGATGACTGACGTCGCCTTTCAGGAAGAAGGAGCATGATACTCGGGCCCAGTGTCGCCGGGTGCCGCCGGAAGTCATTTCTGAGCGAAGGCCTGGGAGAAGAGCCAGAGGGACGCCGAGGGACCTCCCAACCTACGGTGGGCTGGAGAAAGCCCCAGGTAAGTTCAGATTTTGATTCTATTTACAGCTCGGAGTCCCTTTAAATGCACTGTAAAGCCTACTTGCCAGCTTGTTCTGCAAGTGCTGCATCCTTTCTGCCTTCTGGTGATTTGGAAACATCTCCGCCATTTTGTGCTTATACCGAGGGTCTAGTAGCGTGGCCACCCAGTACAGATCATTCACCTTCAGTTTTTTTTATACGGGGGCCCCTCAACATACTGGACAGCATGAAAGACGCCATCTGCACAAAGTTGGATGCTGACGTACTATCCATCTCCTCTTGGTCTACCTCAGTGATGTCAGGTAAGTTCTCCTCCTCCCCCCAGCCATGAACAATACCACGGGAAAGGTGAGCAGCACAAGCCCCCTGCGACGCCTGCTGCAGTTGTTCTTCTGCCTCCTCTTTAAAAAAAAACACCTTCCTCATCTGACTCCTCTTTCCCCACACGCCTCTTCCTCCTCCTCCTCCTCTGTGCTGCCGCAGGTGTTGAGGAAACATCTGGTTCTGATGATGATTGTTCCCACTCTTCCGCCTCTTCCTGGTCATGCTCCTCCACAGCTTGATCCACCACTCTACGCCCGGCACGCTCCAGGAAGAAAGGATATGGGATCAAGTCGCTGATGGCGGCTTCACTGCGACTCACCAGGTTTGTCACGTCCTCAAATGAGCGCATGAGCCTGCAGGCATTACGCATGAGTGTCCAGTACTTCGGGCATAACATCCCCAGCTCCCCAGAGCATGTCCTTTCACTGTAGTTGTACAGATACTGTTTGACAGCTTTCTCCTGTTGTAGCAGGCGGTCAAACATCAAAAACGTTGAATTCCAGCAAGTCAGACTATTGCAAATCAAGCACCTCACCGGCACGTTGTTTCTCCGCTGAATATTGGCCAAGCGAGCCATATCTGTGTATGACTGCCTGAAATGCCCACACACCTTCCTGGACTGCTTCAGGACCTCCTGTATTCCTGGGTACTTACACACAAATCTTTTAATTATTCCATTCAGCACATGTGCCATGCAGGGTATACGTGTCAACTTTCCCAAACTCAAAGCTGAAATGAGGTTGCTGCCATTGTCACACACCACGATGCCGATCTCCAGTTGGTGTGGGGTCAGCCACACTAATCCACCTGTTTGTTAAGAGCAGCCAGGAGAGCTTTTCCAGTGTGACTCTCAACTTTGTAGCAAGACATGTCCAAGATGGCGTGACACCGTCGTATCTGGCATGCAGCATAGGCCCTGGGGAGCTGGGGGTGTGTAGCTGGAGAGGAGATCGCAGCACCAGTAGAGTTGAACTGCCACTCAGCCGAGGAGGAGGAGGAGGATGATGACAGGGAAGAGGATGTAGCAGGAGGAGTAGGAGGAGAAGGAGAGGAGGTGGCAGCAGGCCTGCCTGCAAGCAGTGGAGGTGTCACAACTAGGTCCGCTGCCCAGCCATGTACTCCCTGCTTGCCAGCGGTCACCAGGTTGACCCATTGGGCTGTATAAGTAATGTACCTGCCCTGACTGTGCTTTGCAGACCAGGCATCCGTGGTCAGATGGACCCTTGACCCAACGCTGTGTGCCAGAGATGACACCACTTGCCATTCAACTTCATGGTACAGTTTGGGTTTCGCCTTTTTTGAGAAATAATTGCAGCCTGGTATCTTCCACTGTGATGTCCCAATCGCCACAAATTTTCGGAAGGCCTCAGAGTCCACCAGCTGGTACGGTAACAGCTGGCGAGCTAACAGTTCCACCAAGCCAGCTGTCAGACGTCGGGCAAGGGGGTGACTGGCAGACATTGGCTTCTTCCGCTCAAAGATTTCCTTCACGGACACCTGGCTGGTGCTGTGGGCAGAGGAGCAGGAACCGCTCAAGGTGAGAGGCGGAGTGGAGGAGGGTGGCTGTGAAGGTTCAAGGGAGAAAGTGGCTGAAGATAATGCACCTGAAGGAGGAAGAGGAGAAGGAGGGGTGGCTTTGCTTTTGTGTGCTGCCTTTCCTCAGGTGGTCCTCCCATTGCAATTTGTGCTTTTTCGTCATGTGCCTTAGTAAGGCAGTTATCCCTACGCGGGTCTTGGTCTTTCCACGGCTCAATTTTTGGTGGTAGAGAGTAAAGATGGCATTGCTCTCATCTGAGGCAGACACACAAAAAAAATGTCCACACCGCTGAACCCTGGGATGATGGCACTTTGGTGGTGGCATCAGCAGCTGACGTTGAAGGGCATGTTGGCTGGCTGTCCATAGGTGGCGTTACATGCCGCTGGACACTGCCAAGAGCTGTTTCTGATGACTAGCTCCCCCTGCTTCTTTCAGCAACTTGTCTCCTCCTACTCCTCTCTGACTCCCCCTCTGAACTGTCCCCCTGGTCATCATGTCTATTAGGATCCCACGTGACATCCATAGCAGTATCATCATCATCGTCATCATCATAATCATCCTCCACTGCTTCACTTGTATCAAACACCTCATAAACTGCACCCACAGCAGGTACTTCATTATCCTCCTCACACCTTACGTCCATAGTGATGCCTAACTCAGACATATGAGGTGGTGTAACTTGCTTAGCGCCTTCATCTTGTTGTAACAATAATGGATGTGAATCAGTTAATTCCCCACCAAATAACTCCTGCAAAGTGTCAAATGGAGCAGATGTGGTGCTTGTAGTAGCGCTGGTGGCTGCAGAAGATGAGGTGTTCTGTGTTAAATAGTCAACTACATCCTGACAATCTTGGGAGTTGATGGCACGTGCCTTCTTCTGAGCACTGTACTTTGGTCCAGGGCCGCTTGAAATCACGTCAGCACGACCTCGAACAGACCTGCCGGGTGGCCTGCCTCTGGCTCTGGCTCTGCCTGTTGTTTTGTCCATATTGGGGGGGATGAAGTGAAAGGCATGCACTGACTTGACTAATACAATGTGCAGTCACACAGGTGCAGTGAAAAGGTATGCAGTGACTGCTGGTAGAACAATGTGCGGTCACACAGGGGCTGTGAAAGGAATGCAGTGACTGGTATTACAATACAATGTGCAGCTGTCACACAGGTGTAGTTATCAGGTATGCACAGACTGGTATATAAAACAGCGTGCGGTCGGTTACACAGGTGCAGTGAAAGGTATGCACCGACTGGTATTACAAATGTGCAGCTGTCACACATACACAGGTACAGTGAACAGGTATGCAGTGACTGGTATATAAAACTGCGTGCTGTTACACAGGTGCAGTTCAAAGGTATGCACGGACAGGTATTACAAATGTGCAGCTGTCACACACACAGGTGCAGTGAAAAGGTAGGCACTGAATGTGCTGGGCCTGGCACAGTATAGCAATTAGCAAGGGCCAGCTGCGACAGACAGGGCTGTATATGCAGGTGTCAGTGGCACACACACAAAAAAACCCACATCACAAGAACATTAGCTTTTAAAAGAGCTATTTTGGGGTGCTTTTTAGCAATAAGTATCAGCAAGGAGCAAGCTAACAAGCCTAACAAGAGCCTAACTATGCTTTCCCTAATCTCTGCAGCAACCTCTCTCCCTTCTCTCACTAACACAGCAGCAGACTAAGTGAGAACATGGCTGACGCTGCTGCCTTTTATAAAGGGGGGGGGGGCTCCAGGAGGGAGTGCAGCCTGATTGGCTGCCGTGTGTCTGTTGACTGTGATGTAGAGGGTAACATTTTAGCCCAATGATGTAGTATAAGGGGCGGGATGAACTCGCATAAAGTTCACGTTCGATCACGAACGCAAACCCGCGATGTTCGAGCGAATAAGTTCGCATGTGAACCGTTCGGGCCATTTCTACCTGTTAGTAGTGTATGGAGTCTTTGTTTCTTATCATTTTTTTGATATCTGTCAAATTTGTAATAGATTGCAGCTGCAAACTAACAAACAGTGGCTCTCACAATGGGCTATAACCAACCCAATAGGCTCCTATCCACCACTACCCCCACTCCACCCGTCCACCCACCCACAACACACACACACTTTTTCTACTGTGTCCAGTCAGTGACTATTGTGCATATTTTGATTGTTGACAAGCTATTTTACATAAAACATGATTTTTTTTACAAGTGTTAAAATAGAATTAAGTTTGTCAGAAGTGTGGTGGAGCAAACTTCACCATCCAGGAAATTATAGTAGTGATTATTTCAGTTAAATGATAATATAGCAACAGAAACCAGTGCAATAGCAACCTTTGCTAGTTAGGTGACAAGAAAGGCCCCCTTGTCTACAGTTTCAGACTAGCAGCTAATGGAATTATATCTATGCTATTTCGTGTTCAAGCTACTTGATATGTCTGTGATAGCAGTCGCCAATCTTATTAAGAAGTTTAACCCGTTCAGTCTTTCTGGATGACTATAGTCATCCAGGTAGACAACGCTCGAGTCTAACCAGGGTTACTGCGGCTGTGCAATTTTTTCACATACTTTTAGACTGTAAAAATCATACCACTAGGTAAGTCTGTGGCAGCCCTTCACATTACTCACCTCCCATGGATCCAGCTCAGGGTTATTGCTCTGAGCTGCGGATTTCCATCTGAGCCTGACCCAGGGTTACTGCTAAGGAGGTTATGGGGCCTTGCCCAAATACTCCTTACTTTTTAAGTACTGACTTGTGATGGGATTCAAGCCTCCCTAGAGGGGGTGCGCTGGAGGGGAGAGCCGCGGGGAGGGCAGCCCGACCTCTCCTTCCCTTCCTCTCCCCGGGCCGCCCTCCATGCTCCTTTTTTTATTTTTATTAAAAACCTCTTTTCCCCCGGGGGGCCCCCTCCTATCCTCCCCCTCCCTCACCTCGGAGGGCCCCCTCCTATTACGAGCGGCGATTACAGCAAAGTTCCGGCGAGGTGAAGCAGAAGATAGAGGTCCAGCTGCCTCCCAGGCTACGCTGTCTCCTCTATGCCGCTCGCACTGCTTCCTGGTTTAGTGCACGGCAATTACAAAGGAGACAGTGTAGACGGGAAGCAGTTGGACCCCTATCTTCTGCTTCACCTTGCAGGAACTTTGCTGTACCCGCCACTCTCCCGCCGCTTGTAATAGGAGGGGGACACCCAGGTGAGGGGGAGCATAGGAGTCGGGGCCCCCACTGGCTGCCCACCCGGCTACCTAACTGCCCCCCCGGCTACCTAACTGCCTACCCTCCCACCCGGCTACCTATCTACCCACCCGGCTACCGATCTGCCTACTATCCCACTCGGCTCCCTAACTGCCTACCCGGCTACCTAACTGCCCACCCGGCTACCTAACTGCCCACCCGGCTACCTATCTGCCCACCCGGCTACCTATCTGCCCACCCGGCTACCTATCTACCCACCCAGCTACCTATCTGCCTACTCTCCCACCCGGCTACCTAACTGCCTACCCGGCTACCTAACTGCCCACCCGGCTACCTAACTGCCCACCCTACCTAACTGCCTACCCGGCTACCTAACTACCCACCCGGCTACCTATCTACCCACCTGGCTACCTAACTGGATGCCCACCCGGCTACCTATCTGCCCACCCAGCTACCTATCTGCCCACCCAGCTACCTATCTGCCCACCCGGTTTCCTAACTGCCCACCCGGCTACCTAACTGCCTACCCTCCCACCCGACTACCTAACTGCCCACCTGGCTACCTAACTGTCTACCCTCCCACCCAGCTACCTAACTGCCCACCCGGCTACCTATCTGCCCACCCTGCCTACCATGCCATGGGCGTCCACATACACGCCCATGCCATGGGCGTCTACATAGGGCAAAATGGCCTACCATGCCATGGGCGTCTACATAGGGCAAAATGGGGCATGTGCGCTCCCCTGGCTAGCTGCTGCCCCCCCCCTGGCCACCCAGACATGGCCGGCCCGCCCGCCCTGGGGTGGCAGCGGAGAGAGAAAAGAAGTGGCGCTGCCTGCTGCATCACTTAATTCTAAAGGGGGGAGCGAGAGAGGAGGTGCCCCAAGGTGAGTGAAGGGGGGGGGGGGGGGAATGTCCTCCCTTCCGCACCGCTTCTCTTCTCTCTCCACTGCCACTGAGGACACCTATAGATCTGGCTATTTAAGCTGGGGACACCTATAGACCTGGCTATCTATACTGGGGGGCACCTGTCACTTCCTGAACTGGAGGGCACCTGTCACTGCATACACTGGGGGGCTCCTGTCATACCTAAACTGGGGGGTACCTGTCACTAACTGAACTGGGGGGTGCCTGTCAATACCTAAACTGGGGGCACCTGTCACTACCTGAACTGGGGGGCCCTGTCACTACCTAAACTGGGGGCTCCTGTCACTACATACCCTGGGGGGCCCCTGTCACTACCTGAACTGAGGGGCTCCTGTCACTACATACACTGGGGGCTCCTGTCACTACCTAAACTGGGGGGCATCTGTCACTACCTAAACTGGGGGGTATATGTCACTAACTAAACTGGGGGGCTCCTGTCGCTACCTAAACTTGGGGGTCCTGTCACTACCTAAGCTGGGAGGCTCCTGGCGCTACCTAAACTAGGGTGCACCTGTCACTACCTAAACTATCCAGGCCAGCCAGCCCAGCATCACCACCAGCCAACCAGCCCAGAATCACTGTCAAAATGGCCACAGCATCACCACCAACAGCCAGGCCAACATTTACTTCAACCAGCCAAGCACAGCCCAGAATCACCACCAGGCCTTTCAGCCCACACATCATCCCCAATCCAGCCAAAAACAGTATTGCCTGGCACAGCAGCCAGTAGAGGAGAATTCAGAAGCCAGGTGAGAGGTGTCTACCATATTAAGTGGGCATTCTGCCTATTTTTGTGAAATGCTGTTTATTTATGTGCCTCATGACTGCTGAATTTGTCTTGTTGGGGGTCTCATGGTTACTGAATTTGTGTTGTTGGGGGCCTCATGGTTACTGAATGTCTTGTTGGGGCCTCATGATTGCTGAATTTGTGTTGTTGGGGGCCTCATGATTGCTGAATTTGTCTTGTTGGGGGCCTCATGATTGCTGAATTTGTCATGTTGGGGACTTCATGATTGCTTAATTTGTCATGTTGGGGGGCTCATGATTGCCGAATTTGTCTTGTTGGGGGCCTCATGACTGCTGATTTTGTCTTGATGGGGGACCTCATGATTGCTGAATTTGTCTTGTTGAGAGTCACATGATTGCTAACTGCGAGACTATGGAAAAAGCTGAATCATCATCATATGAGACAATAGCTACTTTTTAGCTTTTTAAAACAGAAAATAAAACTGGGAGGTTCTATAAAAAAAGAATACATTTTTTCAGGAGTAGGATGGATGAAATTTTTTATCTTCACAGTTTATTTTCAACTTGGATTTTCCATAATATTCATGTATGAGTTAAAACGTTTGTATTTAGTTTAAAGTGGATCCGAGGTGAACTTTTACACATTGCATAATTGTGTTCCTTTCCTATTGTTTATAGGGCATTCCTCAAGCCAAATACTTTTTTTTTTTTTTTTAATACTCTAATTCCCTATAAACTAAAAAAAGCCATGCCCACAGGTTTTCAGAGAGCCAAGGCAGTAGCAAGGGCTCTTGGGAGCTCAGTCTGGGCAGAAGGAGGGGGAGGCGTTACTAGCCATTGATTTCAAAGGCAGATTGGAGGAGGCAGGAGGAGAGGGGATTAGGCTGATGGCTCAAGATACAGATAAGCCTGCCTCTGTGTAATGTTTACAAACAACATGGCTGCTGTCATTGTATCACAGGAATAAATAATCATATTTTATTAAAACTGTTTGCAGCTAGATTTGCTGTGTAAACCATCTAAACTTTACATAAGATATATAGACAAGTTACTTGTTTAGTTAGTTTTTCATCTCAGATCCGCTTTAAATTGCTGTTGCCACTTTGCGATAGATAAGTGACTTTTGGGTTGCAGTTTGGGCACTCGGCCTTCAAAAGGTTCGCCACCACTGTCCTAATCTAACGTCCCACCATTGCTAAATTCATGTAAATTTGTCTCCACCCATGACTACACCCACATTCTGGTCCATGACCACACCCAATTCTTCCATGACCGCACCACTTCTTCCCCCTCCCTTTTTTGCCTATCTGCCCACCCGGCTAGCTACCTGCCCACCCTCTCACCCTGCTAGCTATCTAACCTATACTGGGGGCAGCTACCTATCTAACCTATACTGGAGGCACCTACCAATCTAACCTATACTGGGGGCAGTTACCTATGTAAATTATACTGGGGCACCTACCTATGTAACCTGTATTGGGGGCACCTACCTTGCTAGCCTATACTGGTGGCAACTATACTGGCTACCTATATTTGAGGCACCTACCTAACTAACCTATACTGGGGGCACCTACCTATCTAACCTATGCTGAGGGCAACTATTCTGGCTACCTGTATTAGCCCACTGCCTTACTGTTACAGTTACATTACAGTTGCCTCCACCCCTGTGATGTCATGTCCACACCCATTTTTTTGCCGCTGCACGTTTTGCTTTTTTTGTTGGGGGGGGGGGGGGGGGGGTCGGTAAATTATCCTCACCGGGTGTCAAATACCCTAGCTACGCAACTGATTGTACTGTTCTGAAATAGCCTTCTATGAACCCTGACTTGAATCCTAATGCACATCAATGGGAAAAGTGGAACAAGCAGTTGTGAGAAAGCTTTGCCTGAACCTGGCAACCCATACTTGTGAGTGTATTTCTATATACTGCTACCTTGGCATTCCTTTATCATCAATAATACACTATTGGGGGCTCTCGATTGTGTTTTTCCTTTCTTTTACAGTTGTGAGAAAGCTCTCATGTAAATTGATACACCTGGGGCAGTTTGCTCAGGAGGAGTGGGCCAACTACCTCTTAACAGGTGCAGAAATCTTACAAAAGAGCTACAGGAATCACTTCTTTACAGTGATTGCCTCTAAAGTTCTGTAACAAAATATCAGGGTAAGGTCCCATTATGTTTATTTATGCTACTTTCATTTGTGTTATTACTTGACATATTCCTTTGAATCAGACTCTAAATCAAGTATCATTAATTATGGCATAAACAATTATTATAAATATGATTTATTTTTACCCAGAGCCAACATCTTCAGTTGCACTGTACATAGTACAATACAAATATTGGGGAACATAGATACATGAAAAGTTCAACACACTGTACTGGAAGTCATGTCCAGCAATACAAGTACAAATACATACATAGTCAATGAGTGCTTTGAGACATCACTAAAATTGGTACACGTTCATTTGATAAATTACAGTAAAATAAGAAACAATAGCAGGAGGTCCTTGCCCTTACGATCTTACAATCAAGAGTGTAATGGGGTGGACACAATAGGGAAGGAGACACAGGAGTTAGCCTCCACTGTGACCTTTGCAAATGATAAGCTTGTATGAAAAGTTGTATTTTGAGAGTACGTTTGAAGGTTGTGGGAGAGAGTTCCAAAGGAGAGGGCCACTCATGAAAAGTCCTGGATGCGGGAGTGAGAGGAGGTGACCAAGCTAAAGGACAAAAGTGTCTCCTGGGAGGAGAGAAGGTTCCGGGCGGGATGGTATATGGAGATTAATGAGGTGACTACTTAAGCTTTGTTACTTCTGATGGGTGTCTATTACTTATGTTGGTTTGATGTTGTTTCAGAGTCAACTGAGGGTTCTTCTTTTTGTGTGGAGGGGTATCAACCCATTGCCCCTATCTGTTTGCCATCACAAGTAATGATTTTCAGATTTTTTTTCCTATGCATATTATAGTTTATTTCTGTCTATTGAAAATGTGAACACATCTGGTAGAGCTGCAGCGCAAGGCACCCAGGTCACTTACCAGTTGCAGAGAATAGCTTGTTATAAAATTGTATTTGCAAGATGTCAAAGCGATTTCTCAGTACAAGATTTCTCAGTGAAATATTACAATATCTCTCTTCATTGCAATGTCACTTTTCTTCTGCACTAAACTCACCTGTCAGCTCCTCATGGAATTCATAATAAATTTCCATCATTTTAAATAACAGTCAGAAGTGCAGCAAAGGGTAAAGTAACTGTAAATATATGCATGAATGTGTCAGTTTTGAATGTCATACAAATAACTGTCCTAGATAAGTTTTCCCAAATATTTTCAGAGAGCCTGACACTAGCTTTCTGTCAGTTTTAGTTGCATAATACAGCATCAAAATAATCAGCCTTGCAAATCATATTTTATTTCCCTCCAATTAAAGTGATAATGTTAAAAACAAAACAAAACACTGAAATGGTCCAACATGTTAAACTAATTGCATATTTAATCTGTGGAACGGGACATTGCTAGTATAAAAATGGAGGCATTGCCTTGCAAAATAATTCTGACATACAACTCATTGCCTATGCAATGTTCACACTACTGCACTGCCAATATCGCATTATTCTAACTCGCTGCATGCAGGCTTTGTTTTAAAGTCTATGTCACGTCTCCATTGCAGTTCGCACTCTTTATAAGGAGTGCATTATGCAACGGACCACTGTGAACCTAGGGATAATCCACAAGAAATAAAGAAAGATTTAGTGTCTATGAAATAAAGAAAGATTAAGTGTCTATGAAAAAGAGGGCACTGGGGAAATTTAAGCACTAGGTGAAGTCACTATTGCTAATCTACCTCTATATTATTACTGGTTGAACTCGATGGATGTATGTCTTTTTTCAACCAAAATAACTATGTAACTATTATAGACTCTGCTACACAGGAATCGGCACATAACATTGTCCCATAACGCTGACTTGAGTTTAATAGGATACTGTTTGTATTGTAAAGAAGGGCAACACTGGATACAAAAATATTTTACTACAATTACCATTTATTACTAAGTGGCTCCTCTTTATAAAAAGGGTTCAGGAAAAATCAAAAACTTTGATAGTGTTCCTTTACAGGCTATTTCACAGTGCTGAGTTGCGTTGCAGAATAATTCTGCATGTCAACTCACTGCCCATACAAACCTATGGGCCTGTTCACAGTACTGTGTTGTAACTAATCACATTATTCGAACTCGCTGCATGCAGGCTTTGTATTAAAGCCTATGTCCACTCTCCATTGTAGTTCACGGTCATTATAACGCATACCTTATGCAACTGACCACTGTGAACCTAGCCTAAAGCAATTGCTGTTAACTGTGCATATTCTCAGAACACTGAGACAATCTGCAAAACTAAAATAGTTAAGAGCTAAATTAGCACTGTCAGACATATTTCGGTCAGTACTGATAATCGACATGCTGATATACTGTAGGTGATAACAAATGATTGGGCTGACTAAATGTCCTAACATATGCTGTGAACTTTTTTTGTCCCTTGCGTATGCTAGCTCGATTCCGTTCATAATGTAACCAGCAGCTGTGTATAACAATTCCATGGAGACCAGTGTACTTTGCATAGTCTTTGGTATCCTTCCAGTAAGTGATGTCATCCATAAGTGTCTAGTTTGTCTATGTCTGCAAATATCAGATTTTTTGCTATAAACATCAAAGACATTTTTCTTTAGAACATTTTAATACAAGATACTCTGCTAGCCTTCCTCGGAAGACACCAGAATTGTCTTCCTGACAGCCTTCCTAGGGCTTTGAATGTAATATTTAAAGAGGAACTCCAGTGAAAATAATGTAATAAAAAAGTGCTTCATTTTTACAGTAATTATGTATATATGATTTAGTCAGTGTTTGCCCATTGTAAAATATTTTAAATCCCTGATTTATATTCTGACATTTATCATATAGTGTCATTTTTACTGCTGGCAAGTGATGTAGCTGCTGCTTGCTGTTTTGGCAGGTGGAAACAGCTGGAAACAGCTATTTCCCACAATGCAACAAGGTTCACAGACAGGAAACTGCCAAGAGTACGTACTCAGAATTTCTTTGTGGGCGGGGTTTCACCACATTATCAGCCATACAGCGCCCCCTGATGGTCTGTTTTTGAAAAGGAATAGATTTCTCATGTAAAAGGGGGTACCAGCTACTGATTGGGATAAAGTTCAATTCTTGGTCGGAGTTTCTCTTTAAAGTTTAACTGGTCGAGTAAGTTTGAGTCTGTTGCATGATCATTTGGATAACTGAAAAAAATATATAGCCAAGCCCTTAGAATACAGAGAAGGAAAAGTGAGTAAAAAAGAAAACGCAAGAAGAGAAATGATACCATAGAGTAGCTCAAAGAGGTTTTTGAAAAGTAGATTTTACAGCTATCGCACACTGAATAGCGCTCACTGATAGATGTTGAAATTTATGGGTACTCTCAATTGTGCTATTATTTGACAGCATTAAAACATTAGTTCATTCCTGCGATATGCAATGCTTACTTGTACCTAGACTGCCAGCGACAGCAGATATTTATTATACAGCCTCTGGCTGGTTTGATAAATAACTCCAGTACAAATAAGACTGTGGTGAATGCATATTAAATTACACACTAGAATATTTTTTACCATTTTTTTCTGAGTTAAATCACTTATGTCATTTATTTAACTCTTTAGCAAGTCAGAATGTTGCTGGAGGTTAAAGCACATTTCTTCTATAAAGAGTTGTCAGAGGTTCATGTGTCCTTTAAACCTTAATGGTCTTGTGACTTCATCCATTATTTAAAGTCCCAAGATGAGTTATGCTTTTTCTCCTACCCAGATGGCCCAAGAACATCTGCTGCTGACTTATCATTTGTTACATCCAATATTTGAGGGTTGCTGTCTCTGTGTTTGCCATAGGACAGTGCGACCGTAGTTTGTATTAATAAAAAGTGTTTACAGCCAGACGGCAAAGCACATCGGAACTCCAACATTTATATACACGGTTTCATTGTTTTCATTACCTTATGTTAGAGTTGTATCGTTATCTATGAATGCCACAACTATTAACTTTTCCTTATTGCAATTTGATTATTTTTTTGACAAAAACGTGCTAAGTGTTAGCACGCCTGTGAAAAGGCTTTAGGTGGCGCTAAGCTTCGCAAGCTAAGTTCGCGCGTGCAAAGTTTAGCGCCACGCGGTGCGCGCAGAACGTTGCACCAGGCAGGTGCGCCTATAACGTCGCACTGGGTGCACCAGAATCGTCGAACTGCATGGTTTTCGGCGCACCAGGTGCGACGTTCCCCATGCACCACGTGGTGCTAAACTTTGCGCGCGATGAGTAAAAGCTGTGGGCGTGCTAACTACTTAGCACTGTAGTTAGCATGCCCAAAGCTTTTAGGCGTGCCAACTAAGTTAGCACACTTTGTGAATCGAGGCAAATGCCTTGCTCTTTGTGACACCTGCTTCATAGCACTAGTTATAATGCTGCTGGTGCATTGCTGTTCACATGTTGCAGCAACCAGCAACCATAGCTTATTTAAAATGCATTACTGGTAGAAACAAAAAGGAATGGGTTGACTTTGTGATAGCTGAATAATAATTATAAATCTGTGCAGGTATACTTCTCAATCCAAAGCAGAGGGTTTCGGCAAACGGCTCTCATTGTGGAGCATCAAACTAGGTGCCGCCATAGCAGTAATGCTATACTTCCCGGGCGTGTAATGATAATTCGGGGTTCTGGTGACCCCTAATTACTTCTCCCCCTGAGTTGCTATGAATCAGAGGGGAAATAATATTTAACGCTGCCGGGGATTTGAGCTGGGCGCAAGGTGATCCGTCATTTAGCTCACCCTGCCCTTTTCTTGTTACATATTTGACTATTATCAATTGCATTGTTTATATACAGTATAGTAAAGGTGCGTACACACATGCGACTATAGTCGTTTGAAACAATCGTTCCCAGATCCTTTCAAACGACGATCGTTTGAAAAAATGCAGCCAACGACCATGAAGTCTAACGACGGACGAGCTAGATCGTTCAAAACGAATGATCTAGCTTGGCGGATTTTTCCCAACGACGATCGTTTGCAAAAGTAGTACATCGTTGGAAACGGTCGTTCGTACTAGGCTTGACATGCGCATTTCACTATTTCTCTATGGAACTTTTCATTTTTATGCGCAGGCGCAATAGTTACTTTTACGTGATGTAACGTTCGTTATAATGATCAGATCATTACACACCTTTTAAAACTAACTTTACTTAGGTCGTTCTTTCATCAATTAAAAGTTCGTTCGTCGTTGACAACGAACGATCGTTGTCGCATGTGTGTACGTAGCTTAAAGAGACTCCGTAACAAAAATTGCATCCTGTTTTTTATCATCCTACAAGTTCCAAAAGCTATTCTAATGTGTTCTGGCTTACTGCAGCACGTTCTACTATCACCATCTCTGTAATAAATCAACTTATCTCTCTCTTGTCAGACTTGTCAGGCTGTGTCTGGAAGGCTGCCAAGTTCTTCAGTGTTGTGGTTCTGTGATGCATCTCCCACCTCCAGGCCCCTCTCTGCACACTGCCTGTGTATTATTTAGATTAGTGCAGCTTCTCTCTGCTCTATTATCTTTTACAAGCTGGATAAATCGTCCTCTGAGCTGGCTGGGCTTTCACATACTGAGGAATTACATACAGGCACAGCTGTCTGCACTCTGCAGGAAGAAACAGCCTGACACTTCAGTGGAAGATAGCTGCAGGGGGAAAGAAGCACACAAATGATCTCTTGAGATTAAAAAGGAAGGGTGTATACAGCCTGCTTGTGTATGGATGTATTTTCTATGTGTGGACATGCTGTACATCAACCTACTTCCTGTTTTGGTGGCCATTTTGTTTGTTTATAAACAAACTTTTAAAAACTGTTTTTAACCACTTTTAATGCGGCGGGGAGCGGCGAAATTGTGACAGAGGGTAATAGGAGATGTCCCCTAACGCACTGGTATGTTTACTTTTGTGCGATTTTACCAATACAGATTCTCTTTAAGCCTTCTACTACAGAGTTAGAACTATGAGGGTATAAAGAGATAAATTCTAATTAACTGTGCAATTTGACAGTTTATTTTTTCAAAAAGACCAAATCCACCAAGTTAAAGCTTGCTTGAAGACATCTGCATGCAATGTTTGATGGCGGAGAGTCTGCTCAACAGCCACAATAGACTGTGTACATTTTTTCATTAAGGAAGTCATACCTCATTAACATAGTGCTTACCAAATGTAAACAGTTAGTGGCAGTAATAAAGGTGCTATAAAATATAGTAAAATGGCTGTGACTGCACTGTGTGTCTGAAAAAGTCCCAAATCATGACTTTACCATAACTTCCCTAGTCATTGTTTGTCTGTCCAGTGTCTTTGGTACATGCAGAGGGCCAATGTACTGCCTGATTAGGTGTTGATGCCACACACCAGCCTAATCAAAATGTTACTTAAATTAATCATTAATAAATTAGCAAAATCAGTAGGCAACACTGTTAGGAAAACATGTATTAGCCTTTTTCCATTCCACAGCTGAATCGCAAAATCGCAAATCGCTAGTGATTTTTAAATCGCTAGGGTTGCTACTTTATCATAGAAATCATGAAAAGTATTTTCCACTATGATGTTTCGATTTGCAAATCGCAAATGCTTTCTGGAGCAATTTTAAGAGGGATAATACAATGCAAATGAAAAATCGCAATCACATAACAAATTTAATGAAAAATCACAATCGCTGGCATTTGTGATTTGTGATTGTGATCAGTAGTGGAAAAGGGCTCTTATACATATGTTATCTGAAGAGTAAATACGTGTTTTTGTTTGTTTTTTTCTTTTTAAACTCTGAGATAGATAGAGAGATAGGGCCCTATTCTATTAACTTTTTCTCTCAGGAGATATTTTTTTCTATTACCTAAAAAATAATCATTTCAGCTGGTAATTTAAAGGATACTGGAATTGAAAATGTAAGCCTATACTGTACATACTTTCTTTAGGGTATCCCCACAAGGATCGTTGCTTCCATTTTTATGCACCAGGCTGAACCCCTGAATTGGGACCCGGCCAACAGCGGTTCCCAACCTTTAAACTGGATATTCATTGCCTATGCATGCTCAGTTTGTTTTTGGGTGCCACACTGGCCACGCTCCCGACACCTGCCTGATTGTGGCACACAGGCTCACAGCAATACTCATGTATTTTCTGATTTCCTCTTTCTGCTGAGGAGGGGTTTGAATGCCAGGGTTAAGAGAAATTGTGAGAGGACAGCACCCCTTGTTTAATTTCAGCTATATACAAGAACAAAAAACTGTGACCTGAAATCTTAATGATATAGTACCTTCCTTAATTATTGACTCACCAGCCATCTTTTAGCCAATATTTTGCCAGAGCCATTGTTTTGTTATAGGTAAGGTTTTTGCTCATGGTGAAGTATGACTTTGTCCAAATGGGTGTTTGCCAATAATAATACCATAGGCAAACAGATATATTGCTTTTGATACACATGGTGAGGGGATAAGCAGCAGCGATGGAGGGGTGCACTGTGTGCATCTATGTGGGATTAACCCTTGCATAAAATGGGTAAAGGTAGGGGCTGAGGAGAGGCTGACCTAAGGTTTGCATAGACCAGTTTACATAGAAGCAAAAGTGCTGGTAGTGTGGGAGGGGTCTTGGGAGAGAGTGGTAGTATTACAGGCTGTAACACATGCTTGGTGTAGGTGATGTGCAGGGATGTCATCATAATAAGCATTGTATTACAGCCTGTAACACTACCACTCTCAATGAGCATGCAAATCATTTGTTTATGTTCCTGAAAAGCCAGGCGAATATCCAGAACTGCTGTTTTATAGTACACCTATAGCTTGTTAATTCTACAGAGCTATATAATCCAACTTGCAGACATCTGTTTCAGGTTTATGCTTTTCAATGGATAACCATTGTTTAATTTATGAAAACTTCGATTTACATAAGCACCTCTTGAAATACAACCCTGTTGTACACTGAGAAATTCTGTGCTCTAAGGCTCTGCTGGAGATTAGAGATGGGCCGAACCTCCGATTTTAGGTTCGCGAATCCTGAACCGCAATAGACTTCAATGGGGATGCGAACTTTGAAAAATAGAAAAAATTATGCTGGCCACAAAAGTCATGGAAAAGATGTTTCAAGGGGTCTAACACCTGGAGGGGGGCATGGCGGAGTGGGATACATGCCCAAAGTCCCGGGGAAAAATCTGGATGTGACGCAAAGCAGCGTTTTAAGGGCAGAAATCACATTGAATGCTAAATTGCAGGCCTAAAGTGCTTTCAAACATCTTGCATGTGTATACATCAATCAGGGAGTGTAATTAGAGTTCTGCTTCACACTGACACACCAAACTCACAGTGTAACGCACCGCAAACAGCTCTTTGCATAGTGACGGCCGTGCTGGACTGGTGCGCACCGTAGCGAGTGTGTAGGCCATGGCGGTTTTCAAGCCCATATGGTCGCCGGGCTGTGGTAGCTCAATAATAGAACAACAGTGACTGTCCAGCTGATCAAATTTGGTCTGACCACAATGAAGCAACGACCTTATTATCTTCTTGTATGTAGGTAGGCATAGGTAGGAGTCCCAGTATAGGTAGGTAGGCATAGGTAGGAGTCCCAGTATAAGTAGGTAGGCATAGGTAGGTGCCTCAGTAGTTAGCTAGGCATAGGTAGGAGACCCAGTATAGGAAGGTAGGCATAGGTAGGAGTCCCAGTATAGGTAGGTAGGCATAGGTAGGAGTCCCAGTATAGATAGGTAGGCATGGGTAGGTGCCTCAGTAGTTAGCTAGGCATAGGTAGGAGACCCAGTATAGGTAGGTAGGCATAGGTAGGTGTCCCAGTAGTTAGCTAGGAATAGGTAGGATACCCAGTATAGGTAGGTAGGCATAGGTAGGTCCCCCAGTAGTTAGCTAGGCATAGGTAGGAGACCCAGTATTGGTAGGTAGGCATAGGTAGGAGTCCCAGTATAGGTAAGTAGGCATAGGTAGGTGTCTCAGTAGTTAGCTAGGCATAGATAGGAGACCCAGTATAGGTAGGTAGGCATAGGTAGGAGTCCCAGTATAGGTAGGCAGGCATAGGTAGGTCCCCTAGTATAGGTAGGTAGGTAGGTGTTCCCGTATAGGTAAGTAGGTGCCCCAGTAGTTAGGTAGGCATAGGGAGGTGTCCCAGTATAGATAGTTAGGCAGGGCCTGGCTGGCACAGTAATAACAATTACCAAGTCCAGCTGCAACAGATAGGGCTGTATAATGTCAGTGTCAGTGAGCAACACACACAAAAAAAAAAACCACATCAGGAAAACATTAGCTCTCAAAAGAGCTGTTGAGGGGTGCTATTTTAGCAATAACAATCAGCCAGGAGCAAGCCAAGAGCCTAACTAATCTTTCCCTAGGAGAAAAAATCTGCAGCAGCTCTCCCTAGTCTGTCTATTTGCAGCAGGCACACGAGTGAGTGTCATGGCCAGCGAGCCTGCCTTATATAAGGGGGGGTGGGGCTCCAGGGCTTAGTGTAGCCTGAATGGCTATAATGTGCCTGCTGACTGTGATGCAGAGGGTCAAAGTTGACCCTCATAGTGCATTATGGGGCAAATCGATCTTCCGCAAAAGTTCGCCTGGTGCAGGCGAACGCGAACCACCAAAGTTCGCCTGGAGCCGTTCGCCGGTGAACCGTTCGGCCCATCTCTACTGGAGATTTACAATCCACTCTAATACAGATTCTATACATAAAGGTAAATCTTCCATCTTCACAGGCAGGAATTTTCAGTGTCATTAATAAGAAAAAAAAACTGTTTAAAACTTAAAATGCGCAACATTTAGAATAACGTTTATTATCATGACCATTTACTTACAGATAGACCTAGTGGACCTGAATTCTTGCACAGGACAGAAGGAAAACAGACAGGCTAAATTTCTCTCTAATTCCCCTCATATGTAACTGTGAGAAAACGCGGAAAAGCCACCGCAAGTACTCAGAGTCAGGCGGCTGATTCCGCGTTCAACATGGCAGCTTGCACGCAGGGACCTGCATTCACTGGCCTGACGGAACGCGGAGAAACCGCCGCATGCCCAGAGAACAGGGCGGCGGATTCCGCGTCCGACGCGGCGGTTTGCACGCATAGGCCTACCTCTCTCAGTGCTGCTGAATGCGGAGAAAACGCCGCACGCTCGGACCGCATTCAAAACAGCAGAGGCATTACAACACATGTCTGGTGTGGCTGGGACTGATAGTCCACACTGGTTCAGAAGGACGCGTGCGCGCGCGGAGAGGCAGAGCATTTATGACAGCCAGAGGGGTGTCAGCTGACCAGGCCGGTCAGCTGACAATTCTTTCAGTTCTCATTGGTCCAGCACTTAGGGGAGGCGCAGGTGAGCGCTAATGTATATATACTGGGTGCTGGTCATTCCTCTGGTGTCTGGCGTTGCGATCACTACGTGGTAGCACTCAGACCCTGTCAGTATCTGTGTTATATTAGACCAGTTTCCAAGGTGTTGATGATCACGGAGCTCACACCTTAGTCTAGGGAATTCTGTTATCTATTGTGTTTATCTAGACCAGTTTCCTAGGTGTTGATGATCACGGCACTCACACCTTAGTCTAGGAATTGTTGATTATTTGTTATGACCTTCTGCTTTCCTGACCATTCCTCTGATCTCTGATTTTGTACCTGTTGCTGAACTCGGCTAGTCTTAGGATTCCGCATCTGTCTCCTGTCTCTGTACCTGATCTGTCAGTCTGTTGCCGACCTGGCCTATCCGACCTCGAGAACTATTTCTCCTGTTGGGAAATAGTTCACAGACCTGTCAGCAACACTTTTCCTTTGGTGTCACTCACTCTCTGATCCTTCCTACTCTCAGCCTGGCTCCGCCCCTTGGGGAGCCTCAGGCCTTTGGAAGGAATCTGTTCTCAGGGCAGTACCTCCTACTGCCTCGCACTCACTGTAAGGGTGCTCTCTTCAAAGTATTACTGTTGCACCAAACACTCATATATTACTCAGGTGTCCAGAGGTTAGAGATATATCTGATTATCGGTGATACTGCAGATCATCTATAATCGGGTATATATCTGTATTCTCTGTGATACTGCAGATCGCCGGTAATCAGATCCTCTCTGTTACGCCGATCGTTACAGAACGCCAGACCCAAAAAATACAAATGGACGCACACACTGGTCGTCTGGGCGCACTTACCACTTCAGTGGATACCATCAACCAAGTGCTGGGTAACCACAAGGCGATGATTGATGCTTTGTCTGGTTCTTTACAAACCCTTCAGACGGCTGTGGACGAGGTGCGATCCCCTCCTAGCACAGACATACGTATGCCTGTACCTGAAAAATTTTCTGGTCACAGATCTGACTTTCGAAATTTTAGTAGTAGAGTGTTGTCATACTTTGAGTTGAGACCTAGATCTTCAGGAACCATGACCCAAAGGGTCACATTTATTAAGACCTTGTTGTCAGGCGATTCTCAGACTTGGGCATACAGTCTGCCCACCGGAGAGTTAGCTTTAACCTCCGTGGATGAATTTTTTAAGGCTATGGCAGTAATTTATGACGATCCAGACATTGCCTCGACTTCTGAGCGGAAGCTCAAGTTGTTGCGTCAAGGCAAGAGTCCAGTCGAGGAGTATGCTGCCGAATCTAGGAGGTGGTCAGTTTCAGCCAGGTGGGACACCTATGCCCTTCTAGACTGTTTCCTATCAGGTTTATCAGATGAGGTCTCAGACCTTATGCTAAGTCAGCCTGAACCAAAAACTGTCGATGAGGCCATTTCATCGGCCATCAGGATTGATCGCAGATTACGCTATCAAAAACAGACCCGGGGTAGGAACAGTGTTAAAATGGTGTCCTACGCTGCGCCTCCTGTGACTCCATCTCCTCCCGTTTCACCTCCACCCGAGCCAATGCAGATTGGTCGGTCTAGACTGTCCCAAGTGGAGCGGAGACGCAGGATTTCTGAGCAATTGTGTCTTTATTGTGTAGAGGGGGGTCATAGTGTACGAAATTGCCCTAAGAAGTCGGGAAACGCTACTGCCTAGTAGTTGGGGGTAATACCCTAGGCGTACAGCTTTTACCCCTAGAGGATAAGCGGTTACTTCTTCCTTGTATGATTACATGGGAGGATAAATCTGAAGTCTCTGAGGCCTTCATTGATTCAGGCTCAGCGGCTAATTTTATTAATTGTATTACTGTTGCACCAAACACTCATATATTACTCAGGTGTCCAGAGGCTAGAGATATATCTGATTATCGGTGATACTGCAGATCATCTATAATCGGGTATATATCTGTATTCTCGTTGATACTGCAGATCGCCGGTAATCAGATCCTCTATGTTACACCGATCGTTACAGTAACTGATCAAAAGTTGTAATTTGATGTCTCAGCTGTGTCAGCCAGCTGCCATGGCAGAGCAGCTAATTTGTAAACACAGGATGTTATACCTTTGTCTGCTTCCATGAAAGCAGAGAATAGACACACTGCAGATTTAATGCAGGATTATCAACTGTAACAAAGAAATGTTTTTCTTTAAAGAAACTCTGTAACAAAATGTTCAGCCTTATTTCTTCTATCCTATAAGTTCCTATGTCTGTTCTAATGTGATCTGTGTTACTGCAGCCTTTTCTAGTTGCACTGTCTCTGTAATAAATCTTATCTTCTTTCCTCTGTAGGCTCTGTCGGGCTCAGGCTGGAATGTGTGGAATGTGCAGCACTGCTTGTCATTGGCAGAAGCTTTACACACCCTCTCCAAGCTCTGCATGAGTCAGTGAGCTGTTCTCAGTCTATCAAACTCTAGTTAGAAGCCATGTCTTTTGTTTGTAAACACTGCCTAAAACTGGCAATTACAAGCCAGGGTTGCAGCAGGGAGTAGCAGAAACAGCACAGAGGGGCCCAGGAGAATATCATGAAGAGAATGGTATGCTTTTTATTGTAAGAATTTTAGAGTACAGATTCTCTTTAAAGGTTATTATGCTGTTGCTTATCTTTTATAGCAGAGAGAAAGTTCTGAGTTCAGGACCGCTTTAACATGTGGAATCATCTACGGTAAGTCCCAGGCTTATTCACAAGCACACATCCACTCTCCTATTAGTGTGTTAAGCAATATGTGGCATTGTTGAGAGCTATTTGTTTTTGTTGTTTATCAGCTCTTGTTGAGTGACACTAATGTAGCACTAAGTCTTTTGTCTTCACTATATCTCAGCTTTTTGTTTGATACATGGAAATCTTAGTTAAGATAGGCTTTTAGAGTGCTTCGTGCAGCTTCCTGTTATTGATATTTGCTGAGGATGAAAGTATGCTAAATTTCTGTCAGCATGCACTGACAGGATGTGACGAACAGGGACATTACCATGTACATCTCTACTGCTCTCTGCTATCACTACGGAGAGAATATTTTTCCTTCAAATTATCAGGGAATTATGGAGTCTATTCACTAAAAACACATTTACATGCACAGATAATGCACATACATTTTATTGGGTGCTTGCGTTATACACACAATTTGTATTTCAGCTAAACAGTGCATAGAAACCTATAAAGAATCCCTGAAGTAGCATTTATAATGATGAGACAAACATGCTTACATGCTTAGTACTTGTTCTACTCAGAACTAGCCTATGCTCTCTATTTGTTTTTCTACTGTGAGAGTGAATAATAAACAGCTATAAATCCTACTTTCTCTGATACTGGCAATGACAAATCTTAAAGCCTCCATGTGACACTTCTGATAGCAGGATAGTATTAAAAAATGTCAGTACATTATGATTTCTGTGTGCAGACTGAAATATTATTAAAGCGGAATATAGCCCTGCATTTCAACTTTGCTCTAAAATATTATTTACAGCATATTATATGCAAAAAGCATTTTTTTTAGTAGACCAGCATTGGAAGGGTTACACAGAGGTTTAAAGTTCCGTGGAGAGATATGCAGAAGTTCAGATTGCTACATTCTATTTAGTTTAATGTATCTATTAATAAATGTTACACACTCTTTGGCTGTCCTCCAAGCTCCTTTTCAGTCAGAGAGATGAGTCACATTCAACACTTAGATACATTTATGTAAACAAAATGTATCTATTTCAGCTTCGGATGCGTCTGCAGAAATCTCCAGGAACTTTAAAGCCCTGTGTAACCCTTCCAATGCTGGTCTAGTAAAAAAAAAAATGCTTGTTGCATATAATATACTGTAAATAATGTTTTAGAGCAAAGTTGAAATGCAGGGTTATATTCTGCTTTAAGAACAGCAGTCATTATTTTCACTAAGGATGAAGGCGTGAGATCAACAAGTTTGATCTCATAGCAAATCGGACCAATTTTGCAAACCAAGATTTTATGGAAAATCCAGAAAACATCAGCGCGGGCCTTATGCTTCCACCACCACACCAAACGATTAATGGATATGCTTACCAAACAATATGGACCTGAATTACAGGATCTTAATAAGCACAATTGGATCAGCAGCTGGCTCTTCTCCTGCTCAATCCCTCCTTTGGCTACTCTGTATGCGGATCCAGATTCAGTTTGTGGCAGTAAATAGAAAATTAAAAGCCACCTCTAAGTGTAGCAATATGATTCACATTTATTAAAATCTTAAAACAGCATACAAACATAAAATTCAACTCACATCCAGGCCCTTGTGACAGAGACCCAAGTAGTGTATACAGCTTATCTCATCGCAGAACACCGTCCAACCAACAGTCTGCCAGGGCGACCAGTTTCCCTGTCAAAGTTTCCTCAGGGGCTAAAGAAAAGTCTGGTTGGACAGGTGTATATATAGAAAAAGTTTTACCAGAAAGTTCTAGCTGGCAAGATGAAAGGTTAGATGCCGGCTCAGCTTCCTGTCTTGAATACCCCGTGTCCCAGCATGGACAGCTGACGTCAATTCTGGGAAATCAACAAAAGTTTTTACACGCATGTCCGCCCCTCATGTGTCCAATTAGACGCGTAAACCGGATATCTGGCCATGCACTACAGCTTGCAACGCTTGCGTAATTACGGAAACAGCGCAAGTATTTACTATATGCATGCCCATCCCTCATGCGTCTAGTCAGACGCGTAAATCAAATGTTGGGCCATGCGCTCCAGCTTGCAATGCTGACATATTTTTCACAACATTTTTTGGTCAGCTGGTTTCAGACTAAATTTAGAATTTTATATTGAAGTCAAAGGTGCCAATTTCTGTGGTTAATAGTGAAGCCCCCGTTCATGCTATCATCACCAATTTTGCTAGGTAATGGCTCAATGCTATTGACTTCAGAGAAAGATTGTGAAACTGTTTTGGTGAAAATTTGGTGAAATTACATGATATAACAAAAAAGTTTCTGTACCGTGTTAGCCAAACAAAAAAACATATAGGTAGAAAATTACATGGAGCCACTGGAAGTTCAACTAATGGTTTGCAAACACGTCAGCCACACTTTCACTCAACCCTAATTTTGACCCTTAAAACCAAAATAAAAATATGGGTCTCCAGAAAAATCCTATCTCATGTTAGAGCTACAACTGTTTCATTATTTCATCATATTATTTTGTATTCTATTTCATTCTATTATTTGTATTTCAGTTTTCCATTAACCAGCCTGGCGTTCTATTAAGATCGCCAGGCTGGCGACCGGACGTTTTCTTTTAATAAAAAAAAAACGATCGCATGCAGCCAACTAAAAGTTGGCTGCATGAAAGCCCACTAGAGGGCGCTCCTGTTGCCTACTTCTGATCACCTCCGGCGATCAGAAGTAACAAAAAAGGCCGCGATGACGTCAGCCACCTCCGATCCAGCCCTTAGCGCTGGCCGGAACTGTTTGGCCCAGCTGCGCTGGGCTTGGGCAGCTGGGGGGACCCTCTTTCGCCACTACACGCGGCGGATCGCCGCGCTGCGGCGGCGAAGAGGTAGCACACGCGGCTGGCAAAGTGCCGGCTGCGTGTGCACCTTTTTATTTGATAAAAATCGGCCCAGCAGGGCCTGAGCGGCAGCCTCCGGCGGTAATGGACGAGCTGTCCATACCGCCAGGCTGGTTAATATATATAAACAGTGTTAATACTGTAAACTTTATACAAACCCTGTTCTACAACCTTGACACTTTATGTTATGCCAAACCAGGAATATATCTTCTATAAGCTGTAGCACCTGATTTAACCAGATCAATGGTCTATGGTGCTGAGCAGTGGCGTAGCTAAGGAGCCATGGGCCCCAGTGCAAGTTTTACATGGGGCCCCCTCAAGCACTCTATACATAACAATTGATATGACGTACCAAAACCTTCCAAGGACAACCACAGTGTCAGAGTTGCAAGAAGGGGGTGGGGAACAGTGTGTTAAGGATTATTACTATTGTGATGGTCAGAGCAGATGTCTGCTCGTTTCAGGTCTGGATGTGAAGGAAAAGGTCCTGGATAATGACTGTTGTTGCAATTTAGCAACAACATTATCTGGTAGATTAGTTTGGGATCCAGGGCTGGCGTGTATTGGGAGAAGGGTGGGCCTTACACGCCACTCCTCCAAGTCCAGGCCTGAGTCTGGCAGGCGGAGGGTTAATGGATTCACCTGTGTGGATTTGCATAAGTACCTGCATCAGGCAGGATGCATTGGGCTGTATGTGAAGCAAGCAGGCTCCAGAAAGGCTGTGTAGCCAAGAGGGCTGCCAGGCCTGTAGCTGCAGGGAAGCTGCTGATGAGGAAGTGCTGGAGGGGAGTTGGACTCCAGTACTGGTAAACCAGGAGAAGCCTGGAAAAAGGTGAGTGGCACCAGGACTGCCATTAGGCCCGTGGCAGGGTGTCACTGAAAAGCCAGTGTGGCTGCGGAAGGCTGTATATTTTTGTGCTGTGCCGACAGTGTGATTATTGCATACCCAGAGTGGTTTATTTTGTTGCTGTTTATGGACACTGTTTGACTGACAATAAAGCTGAATTGTTTTATCTTACCCAAAAAGACTCACTGGCTGGTGTGTTGTGACCCTTTTGATGCCGCTGACCTACTCTACCAATGAGTTAAAAACCCCAGAATATCACACTATTCAAAGCATCTATAGAAGTGATTATTACAAGGACAGGACCAATAGAGAGCTAATACTGTTATTGAGGCTGGACCTTTTGGGGACCCTCTGGCCCAAGGGCCCCGATGCGGTGGCTACCCTATTGCTACTCCACTGGTGCTGAGTCTGTGGTTAAAATAGTTACGCTGAATTCTCCTAATGATGCAGGAAGATGGATAACAGCAATGTCCCTTGATGACGAGCGTTACCCGAACCATCTTCCTGCTGGCCGGTATTCGCGATGTTACTCGACAACACACAACAGGCAGGAACAAGAGTAAAAGTGATCGTGGTACTTTGTGTGGGATCTTAAAATCCGATTCACCGTGGAGGTCGTTGTTAGGCATGCTCGGAATTGCAATTTCCCGTTCCGCGGTAATTCCGCATCCCGCCGATCCGAAATTCTGCTTCCGTTTCATTCCGGCGTTATTCCGGAGCTATTCGGCGGAATTCCCCTGAAAATGTTTTAAAATCTCTCTTCCCCTCCTCCTCCTCCTCCTCCCATCCATCCATCCATCCATCCATTTTTATCATCCTGTAGGGAATTGCAGTTTTCAAAACAGCTTACATACCTAGCCAGGATTTGAACACAGATCTCAGTGTGTAGTAGGTATCTGTTTTACCCTCTAGACCACCAACCATACTATATGCTAAAGCTGGCCTTTAATGTACCATTATGATTAATTCAATAGAAAAAGTAGCATGATTAAGGATTTGTACTACCTTTGCCAGGATTTGAACCCAGGTATCAGTGTGTAGTAGGTATCTGTCTTACCCTCTAGACCACCAACCACACACTACATGCTAAAGCTGGCCTTTAATGTACCATTATGATCAATTCAATAGAAAAAGTAGCATGATTAAGGATTTGTACTTTTTTTAAAAGTCAGCTTACATGCCTTTGCCAGGATTTGAACCCAGGTATCAGTGTGTAGTAGGTATCTGTCTTACCCTCTAGTACTTTTAAAAAAGTACAAATCCTTAATCATGCTACTTTTTCTATTGAATTGATCATAATGGTACATGCTAGGCCAGCATTAGCATATAGTGTGGTTGGTGGTCTAGGGGGTAAGACAGATACCTACTACACACTGAGATCTGGGTTCAAATCCTGGCTAAGGTATGTAAGCTATTTTGAAAAACTGCAATTCTCTACAGGATGATAAAAATGGATGGAGGAGGAGGAGGAGGAAAGAGAGGAAGAGAAATAATAACATTTCCATGGAATTCCGTTTGAGAGGTTTAGCAATTGCGTTCTGACCACCGGAATCGGAAATGACCTAATTCCGGACGGAATCACGGAATTTACAATTCCGCGGAATTCAGCGAGCTTCCCTATTCGTTGTCACCACACTTCACCAAATGTTGTTCGCATAATCACGTGCCTGAACCCATGTCGCAAGAACACAGAAACGATTACTTGTTGCTCAAAAAAATCACTGGTCATTGGAAAAATCCCATAGTGGGTACAGGCCTTTAGAGGCAGAGAATCAGCAGGGTAGTCAGGCAATTTGCATTGTTTAAAAGGAAATAAATATCAGCCTCCATAACCCTCTCACTTCAGGTCCCCTTTAATGATAGCACAAATCCTTTGTAAAATTCAGCTGCCAAATCAGGAGGAGTCTTAGATAAGATTCATGCTGGGACATTTTGTTCCCTGTAAAAACAGGAATGCAATGCAACACAGGGGAAAAGTAGCACTACACATTATGTGTGCATTGTGTTGTATGCATTAAAGGGAACCTAAACTGAGATGGATATGGATTTTGCCTTTTAAAATAATACCAGTTGCCTGACTCTCTTGCTGATCCTGTGTCTCTAATACTTTTAGCTAAAGCCCCTCAACAAGCATGCAGATCAGGTGCTCTGACTGAAGTCAGACTGGATTAGCTGCATGCTTGTTTCAGGTGTGTGACACACACTACTACAGCCAAAGAGATCAGCAGGGCTGCCAAGCAACTGGTATTGTTTAAAAGGAAACATCCATATCCTTCTCAGTTAAGGTTCCCTTTAAAGCATACTTTCCATTGACTGTATGTTTTACTATAACTGTTGTCCAGTAATGCACTGCATGTCTCACATTTAACCCAACATATCAGGTTAATTTGCAAAATAGAGCTGAATTGTATTCATAACCCATTTAAAATTACTTCAAAAACATAATGGGCCTGATGCTATTCCAGGTGATAAGTAGCTTGCAGATGCGAGCTACTTATCACCTTGCCATCCCACGAGGATTACCGGCAAATCCTATTGCCAGTTTCACTCGTGCGATGGCCGATCGTTAGGGAGCATTACTCAGGCGAATGCCTGAGCGATGCTCCCTATTACCGGGCGATGGGGAGCGAGGTTTACCCTGTGGTGCTGTCCATCAGCACCACGGCCTCGCTCCCCACACATGCGCACAACCCGCCGAAAATCCGCCGCCATCTTCCGCCGCTATATCTGGGGGTCTCCTTTAATAAGGAGACCCCCAGAGCTCCCCGCCGGCCGCCACTCGTCTCCGCAACCCCCCCACAAAGTTACAAAGCTACAAATTGCTTAAATTCCTTACCGCCACTTTACACCCGTCGGTCGCCGCTTCTCGCCGCAAGTCCCCGCTGTGTAAGTACAGTGTACGAGTTACTGTAATTACACTCACTAATAACAGAGTCCCGGCAAAGCATCTTTGAATCAGCCACCGGGGCTCCCCATTGGTTCACAGGCTGAGCCATTTTCATTGGTCCAGCCTGTGAACCAATGGGGAGCCCCGGCGGCTGATTCAAAGATGCTTTGCCGGGACTCTGTTATTAGTGAGTGTAATTACAGTAACTCGTACACTGTAATTATACAGCGGGAACTTGTGGCGAGATGCGGCGGCCGACGGGTGTAAAGCGGCAGTAAAGAATTTAAGCAATTTGTAGCTTTGTAACTTTGTGGGGGGTTGCAGAGACGAGCGGTGGCCGGCGGGGAGCTCTGGGGTTCTCCTTATTAAAGGAGACCCCCAGATGCAGCGGCGATGTCATGCGTTAGCATGTTTAGACCTGCTTTTTGCAGGTCTAAGCTAATGCTCATGTCTGCCGGGAAGCATCGCTTCCCGGCAGGGCTGGGCCGAGGCATAGGCTGGAGAGGCTACAGCCTCAAGGCGCAGTGTAGGAAGGGGCGCAGAATTAATTCAGCTTTCATTTCTAATTGTGTTTGAAGCAGAAAGAAATAAGAAAAGGGGATACATGGCAGTGACTGCAAGCCAGATAACTAGATATTAAGGTGTTGGGGAGGTTGTGGGCCCTGTGGCGCCTCTTAGTCTAATAGCAATCAGTGTGTGAATGCTGGGGTGACAGGGATGGAGGGGCGCACTTTGGTGTCTCAGCCTTGGGTGCTGGAGGACCTTGTCCCAGCTCTGCTTCCCGGAGGCATGCAAAGTGTAATAGGATAGGGTGTAAGGAACTTGCTGGGCGATAATATCGCTCAAGCGAGTTCTTTTAGCACTCTGCCTAGGGCTAAATGCAATTGGATCAGGCGACTTTATAGTCGCCTGATTATCGGACTTAACACTGGCGAGTCTGACAATTGCATCAGGCCCAATGTGAGATCATGCTATTACAAGGGGTAAATACAACTCAAATAAGGTCGTACGATCAAAAATAGCCGATATACTGTAGATCAAAATTGTACATGCATACAATCATAACTGAACAACATGGGCCATATCCTATTTAGGGTGATAACTAGCTTTCAGCTTGGGAGCTACTTATCACATGGCAATTGCACAAAGATTACCAGCAAATACAATTGCCGGTTTCACTTGAATACTAACGATTTGTCTGAGTGATCCTCCAATATTTAGTGTGATGGGGAGTAAGGTTTTGTGTTGTGGAACTTTCCTTCAGCACCACAGCACTGCTGCCTCACTCCCTCCACTCCCCCAGGAGAAATACTTAAATAATAAGGTATATTAACACACATATTAATAGGGTACATTAACCACTTCAGCCTTCAGTGTTTTTTCTTCTTATGCATCCGAGCAACTTTCAACTCCCATTCATTAGCCAATAACTTTATCACTACTTATCACAGCAAAATTATATATATCTTGTTTTTTTCTGCCACCATTTAGGCTTTCTTTGGGTGGTACATTTTGCTAAGAATTATTTTATACGAAATGCATTTTAATGGGAATATAAGAAGAAAAAAAAATGGAAAAAAATCCTTATTTCTCAGTTTTCGGGCCATTATAGTTTTTTAAAACAATACATGCTACCATAGTTAAAACCCACATTTGTATTTGCCCATTTGTCCCAGTTTTTACATCATTTACATTATTTCCCTATCACAGTGTATGGTGCCAATATTGTATTTGGAAATAAAGGTTTTGCATCCATCACTATATACAAACTCATAATTTAAAAAATAACAGTAATATACCCTCTTGACATACATATTAAAAAAGTTCAGACCTTAAGGTAACTATTTATGGTTTTATTTAATTGAAAAAAAATGTTTAATAAAATGTTTGGGGTGTTTTTAGGAGAGTGTGGGGAGAAATTAGTTAATTATAAATGTAAGTGTGATTATGTTTTTTAAAAAAAATTATGTAGGTGTAATTTTACTATTTGGCCACAAGATGGCCTCAGTCATTTTTTAGGCGTCTTGTAAGCGTACTATGTATAGGAACAGGGAGTGAAGAGGGGATGAGTAACTTAAAACTATCGCAGCTTCTCATAGAAGCCAGCGATCGGTCAAATGGAGACTTGGATCAATGAATGGGAACTATATTCCCATTCATTGATCTCCTGGCTAATGGGTGGTGATGGGAGCGTGCGCAATCGGGGGCGAGCGGCAGCAGGGGTAGCCTTTTGGACGTAGCAGCTATGTCCAAAAGGCTTACGTAGTTAAGAACAATTTTCCTTGAGCACATCACAAGTGTAAGTCAACCTTAGTTAACAATGATTAAGGCTGGATTCACACTTAGATGCATTGAATTGTGTTGAGTTGCATTGTGTTGCGTCGAGTTGCATTCCATCCCATTGAAAAAGCAGGCTGCCTGCAACACAACGCAATGCAACTCAGCGCAACTCAATGCATCTAAGCGTGAATCCAGCCTGGATAAAAATGAATGCCTTCCAAAAAAATTATGTAACGTCACGCTATTAATAGTTGCTTTTCCATTTAAATGTGCAGCTTGATAAGATTTTCTTAAACTGCCAGGATTTACTGGCAATAATTAAAACAGTAAAATATCTGGTATATAGAACATTCCTAAATGAACACTGCATTGTTTCAGTAATTTGCCACACAGATCAGGACGTAAATGTTTATCACCCAAAGACATCCTACCTAATAAAACCCCTGTGTCCCTGCGTATTCCTCCTGCGTGCCCCTGTGTCCGTGCTTTTTTGAGTACCACGCATGGGTGGTACGCGGGCAGACTTTAGAGCAGAGGAGGATGGGGCCAGGGGGGCGGGTGCGGTGTGCATGCATGCACGGTGACATGCGGCCGGCGACAGTGATGGGCATGAGGGGTGGGGGGTTGTGAGGGTGGCCTAGAGCCCGTTATTGTAATGGGCTTGGATCCACTAGTCATCCATAATTTACTACTTTGTATGCCATACATGTATAAGGAAGAAAGACTGTGGTTTTCTTTCTGTTGACCTGGGATTGAATGGGTTACTGTTGTAGACTTCCCCTTATATGTATCATTTCCTATTAGGTAGTCACTGTGATAGCTTATGTATGCATGGAACAAGCTAAGGACCTGGGATAATCCTTGAAATGTATATAGCTCGCTTTGAAAGGAATGCTTTTTCCTTTACAAAAATGGAGCTTCACATTTATGCTCATTTGCATAGGAATAATATCGTTTACATTAAGTGCTGGCACATTTGGGTAATGACAAATGCAAGAACTCATTAAGCACCTGAATTTTTCTGCAAGCAAAACCTCAATTACGCAGGCACACAGCACAGATCCGCCGCTGAGTCAGTAATTGGAAAATAATGTGACTTAACCTACCTTGAGCATGTAAATCTCCATGTCTAAGTTATGCTGTGTTGGATTGCATTAGGGCAGGAGATTTCAAACTGTTCATATAAACCTGCCTGTGTTTTGCAGCTGAAGAAATAAGAAAAGTGATGTCAATTAGGTTTGCCAAACTGCACCAATACACTAAGTTGAACCGTTTTTTTATTGTTGCATGTTCTAAAACAAAGCAGAGCATCTAAGCCTAGAATTAAAGTGCACCTGTCATAAATTTACACATGAAATTGATGGTAGGATTTCTGTGATAAGAAATGAGCATTCCAACATGTTGATATTTTTAGTGTTGCACATGTATTGTACAGCTAATCCCAAGATAACCAGAACATCATTCTTCATCAACAAAAGATTCTATGTTTCATTTCTTAAATGCAGGAATAAAGTCTCATTGTCCACCCTCCTATTAACATCATCACAATATTTTTAATACACAGAAATGAGGCCCATCGTGTCTTCATAGTTCATAGACACACATATTGTACTGCATAGATTGCACAGAGTAATTTTGCTTCATACGGTTAAGAATAATACAATCCAAGCAGAAGTCCAATACAATTGAAAACATACCCAACATAGCTCCATTATTGCGTCCTAAACTTGTCCACAGGCCTAACACACATTTCGCATTTCTCAGGGTATGTGAGATTGGCTAGAGATGCACCATCAGGGTCCACCGGGATACTGCTTATAAGAACCTCCAAGCAAGGGAATCAGCATGTGGGATGTAATTAGGGATGCCCTGAACAGTTCGCAGGCGAGCGGGAACTGGCGAACTTCCGTGGTTCGCGATCGCGGAGAACTGCAAACTTTTTCCGAAGTTCAGTCCGCCCCTATACTACATCATTAGGGTCAACTTTGACCCTCTACATCATAGTCAGCAGGCACATTGTAGCCAATCAGGCTACACTCCCTCCTGGACCCCCACCCCCCCTTATAAATGGCAGGCAGCGCCAGGCATTGCATTCACTTGTGTGCCTGCAGTAATTAGAAAATGAAGAGCTGCTGCAGAGAGAGTTATAGGGAAAGCTTAGTTAGGCTCTTGTAGGCTTGTTAGCTTGCTACTTGCTGATTCTTATTGCTTAAAAAAGCACCCCTCAACAGCTCTTTTGAGAGCTAATCTTGTTCTTGTGATCTATTTTTTTTTTGTGGCCCACTTGCATTATATAGAGCCTTGTCAGTCAGTCGCAGCTGGCCTTTGGCCCCTTGGTGGTAATTCCTACTGTGCCACTGCCAAGCCCGGGACACATTCAGTGACTACCTGTGTGTGTGACAGGCAGCTGCACATTTGTAATCCCAATCACTGCACCTGTTCAGTGCATCTAGCTACCTACCTACCTACGTGAGCGCACACATTGTTAATACCACCAATCATTACACCTGTTCACGGTACCCGTGTGTGTGTGTGTGTGTGTGTGACAGATGCATATTTGTAATCCCAATCACTGCACCTGTTCACTGTTCAGTGCACCTACCTTCCTACCTACGTGAGCGCACGCATTGTCAATACCACCAGTCATTGCACCTGTTCATGGTACCTGTGTGTGTGTGTGTGTGACAGCTGCACATCTGTAATACCAATCACTGCAGTGCATACCTGTAACCTCTTCAATGCACCTACGTGAGCGCAAGCAGTGTAATATACCACCAGTCACTGCACCTGTTCACGGTACCTGTGTGTGACAGCTGCATATTTGTAATACCAATCACTGCAGTGCATACCTGTAACCTGTTTAGTGCACCTACGTGACCGCAAGCAGTGTAATATACCACCAGTCACTGCACCTGTTTACGGTACCTGTGTGTGACAGCTGAACATTTGTAATACCAATCACTGCACCTGTTCACTATTCAGTGCACCTACCTACCTACCTACCTACGTGAGCGCACTGTAACGATTGTGGGATATCTCCGTGGTCAGCACACAAGATATGCGCTGACACTGCGGAAGTCCTCCACAAGCGTGTCAAATGATAGAACCCAGCTTTTGGTGCAGAGCACCAGTAGAGGGGAATTCCCAACGGCAGATGGAGCTGTGGAGTGCAGAGGAATAAACCCTCTGCGCTGCCACAGATGCCAGATGGAAATTGTACGAAGAGAAGCAACACAGGGAAAGATAGCCCCTAAAGAGAGAGAATGAGCACAGGGAGAGAAAGAATGTGTGTCCACCAATCTAGTCGCCACCCAGCAACGGTGAACACACAACAGCGGAAACGAAGTAGGAACGCAATCGCAAGAATGCCGATTGCCAAATAGTGACACAAGACCGAATCAAGATAGAGCACAAGAGTAGCAAGAAAGACACAGCAATAAACAATGATTAAAACGTAAGGAAAATAACAAATGCTAGCTAAACACGAACACCGCACTCATTCGCAACAGCGAACGCGTTTAAGACACGATCACCGTGCGTTAGGCGCCCAGTGATAAGTGTGCCACCCTAACTAGCCACAAGTAACACAAATGAGCACAAACAGATAAGCAGGGCCAGATTTACAGCTCAGGAGCCTATAGGCACATAAGCTCTGGCGCCCTAAGCTCCGCCCCATAACAGGCCACACCCCCTAATAACACACCCCTTTCCCTAGGTATGGTATAAAGAATGTAGAGAGTAGTCAGTTGGCGGTAGGTAGGTAGGTGTAGAGAGCACTGAGAGGAGTCAGTGGGGGTAGGTAGGTCAGAGAGTGCAGCAGGTAAGTATAGAGAGCACAGAGAGGGGTCAGTGAGGGTAGGTAGGTGTGAGAGCTCAGCAGGTAGGAATAGAGAGCACAGAGAGAAATCAGTGGGGGTGGGTAGGTGGGAGAGCATAGAAGGTAGATATAGAGAGTACAGCGAGCAGTAAGTGGGGATCGGTTGGTAGGTGGGAGAGTGCAGCAGGTAGGTATAGACAGCACAGAGAGCAGTCAGTGGGGTTGGTAGGTGTGAGAGCGCAGTAGGTAGGTATAGAGAGCAGAGAATGATCAGTGTAAGTAGGTAGGTAGGTGAGCACAGCAGGTAGGTATCGAGAGAACAGAGAGCAGTCAGTGGGGGTGGGTAGGTAGGTGGGAGAGCGTAGCAGGTAGGTATAGAGAGCACAGAGAGCAGTCAGTGGGGGTAGGTAGGTGGGAGAGAGCAGCAGGTAGGTATAGAGAGCAGTAAGTCGAGGTTGGTGGGTTAGAGGGTAGAGCAGGTAAAGAAGGGCATTCAGCAAAGGGTTAGAGCGGACCTGAGGGACATTTAAGTGACAAGACAATATACTCTGTACGGCGCTGCGGAAGATGCCGGCGCTACATAAATACTAAAAAATAATTTTAAAAATGAACGATAAGCAACGGCATAATAACCTATAAAGAAAAACATTTCTTTGTAACAGCTGATACAAATCCTTTAATAAATCTGCAGTGTGTCTACTCCCTGCTTTCATGGAAGCAGTCTTATTGTTAGCTTCCTGTGCTTTCAAATGAGCTTATCTGCTGTGACAATCAGGTGACACAGGGGGAGATCACATTACAACTTGTGATTAGACACAAGTGAGGGGCAATTAGGCTAACTCTCTAAGTACATACAGGGTGCGTTCCCTATGTTTCATTCTGTCCTGTGAGTTCAGGTCCACTTAGTGGCTTCCCAGATGTGGGTGAAGGGCAGGGCTCTGGGGGAGGGGGCGGACTTGGAGCAAGTTTGAAGTCCTTCTTCTCCCAAATATCCAGAACGCCTGGGATGTGGGGGACTCTGGGGAGGCAGAAGAAAGACTCTGATGGCAGCGACCCTCCCTCCCTTCATACCAGTGACAGCGGCGGAGGAAACCCACATCTAGAAGAGCGGTGGCAGCAGGCTGTCTTAGTTACTATTAGCGGCAACCTCCAGTCCTTCTTCAGCAGCGAGCGGCTCCATGAGGTCACCCAGCAGCGCCCCCTGCTCCTCTCTATGGTAACACGCAGAGTCGGACGCAGTAACCATGGAGAGGAGCAGGGGGCGCTGCAGAGTGACGTCATGGAGCCGCTCGCTGCTGAAGAAGGACTGAAGCATGCCGCTAATAGTAACTATGACAGCCTGCCACCACTCTTCTAGATGTGGGTCTCCTCCGCCGCTGCCACTAGTATGAAGGGAGGGAGAAATGGACAGACCACTTGCTACTGTGCTACCCGCCTCTCACAAATGCTCCGCCTGTAGGCACGTGCCTACTTTGTTTAATGGTAAATCCGGCCCTGCAGATAAGTCAAACAGGTGAGGTAGCCACTAGCAACCGCTGCTCCAGCTTACACTCCAGGAACACAGATCAGAAGGATCCACAGCCGCTACCATTAGAGGCTAGTGCGATCCAAACAAGACAGACAGATGAGGTAGCCAGTGGCAACCGCTGCTCCAGCTTACACTCCAAGAATACAGATCAGAAGGATCCACAGCCGCTACCGCTAGAGGATAGTGCGATCCAAACAAGACAGAACGATTCGCTATCAACCGCCGCTGGCGATAGCGCAATCGCGACAGAAAAACAAGACAGGACTAGGCAATACAGATGAACACAAAACCTGACTGCACTAGTGAGAGTGCAAAATGCACTCTCTAAGAATTAACTACACTAAGATAGCAATAGCTGACACTCCAGGTGAGTTCAGCAGGAACAAACCTCTATGACCAGCAAAGGATTCTGGGAGAACATGGTATTTATACTGCCAGCCTTCAAAGGAGGCAAGCAGGCAATTTTCATAATGAATGTATGCAAATTCCTCAGCAGCAGAGCAGGTCTGAAACTTGCAAAGCAAAGACAGGTCTCTTTTCCAGAGACCTGCAGCCCTCAGACTTAAAGCGGAATATAACCCTGCATTTCAACTTTGCTCTAAAACATTATTTACAGTATATTATATGCAACCAGCATTTTTTTTTACTAGACCAGCATTGGAAGGGTTACACAGGGCTTTAAAGTTCCTTTAGATTTCTGCAGACGCATCCGAAGCTGAAATAGATACATTTTGTTTACATAATGTATCTAAGTGTTGAATGTGACTCATCTCTCTCACTGAGAAGGAGCTTGGACGACAGCCAAAGAGTGTGTAACTGTTTATCAATAGATACATGTAACTAAATAGAATGTATCTATCTGAACTTCTGCATATCTCTCCAGGACCTTTAAACCTCTGTGTTTAACCCTTCCAATGCTGGTCTAGTAAAAAAAAAATGCTTTTTGCATATAATATGCTGTAAATAATATTTTAGAGCAAAGTTGAAATGCAGGGTTATATTCCGCTTTAAGGAATGGTCAAACAGCTGTCTGTCTGTGCAGACAGCTGAGCGGATTATTACACGCATGCATTGTTAATACCACTAGTCATTGCACCTCTTCACGGTACGTGTGTGTGTGTGTGTGTGTGAGACAGCTGCACATTTGTAATACCAATCGTTGCAGTGCATACCTGTAACCTGTTCAGTGCACCTACGTGAGCGCAAGCAGTGTAATATACCACCAGTCACTGCACCTGTTCACAAGACCTGTGTGTGAAAGCTGCACATTTGTAATACCAATCCCTGCATACCTGTTCACTGCACCTGTGTGACCGCACACTGTTTAATATACCAGTCCGTGCATACCTGTTAACTGCACCTGTGTGACAGCTGCACATTGTATTGTAATACCAGTCACTGCATACCTTTCACTGCACCTGTATGACTGCATATTGTATTAGTCAGGTCAGTGCATACCTTTTTTCTTCATCCCCCCCAATATGGACAAAACAACAGGCAGAGGCAGACCCAGAGGCAGGCCACCCGGCAGGTCTGTTCGAGGTCGTGCTGGCGCGATTTCGTGTGGCCCTAGACCAAAGTACAGTGCTAAGAAGAAGGCACGTCCCATCAACTCCCAAGATTGTCAGGACGTGGTTGACTATTTAACACAGAACACCTGATCTTCCGCAGCCACCAGCACTACTCCATGTACCACATCCGCTACATTTGACACTTCGCAGGAGTTATTTGGTAGGGAAATCACTAATTCGAAGCCATTATTGTTACAACAAGATGAAGGCGCTAAGCAAGTTACACCACCTCATATGTCTGAGTTAGGCAACACTATGGACGTAACGTGTGAGGAGGAGGAGGATGAAGTACCTGCTGTTGGTGCAGTTTTGGAGGTGTTTGATACAAGCGAAGCTATGGAGGAGGATGATTATGATTATATGGATGCCACGAGGGTTCCCAATAGAGGAGATGAACAGGGGGACAGGTCAGAGGGGGAGTCAAAGAGGAGTAGGAGGAGATGAGTTGCTGAAAGAAGCAGGGGGAGCTCGTCATCAGAAACAGCTGGTGGCAGTGTCCGGTGCCATGTATCGCCTATGTACAGCCAGCCAACATGCCATTCAACGTCAGCTGCTGATGCCCCCATAGTGCCCACACCCCAGGGTGGCTCAGCGGTGTGGAGATTTTTTAGTGTGTATGCCAAAGATCAGAGCAATGCTATCTGTACTCTCTGCCACCAAATATTGAGCCGTCTAAAGGCCAACACCCACGTAGGGACAACTGCCTTACGAAGGCACATGCTGAAAAGGCACAAACTGCAATGGGAAAACCACCTGAGCAAAAGCAGAACACAAAAGCAAAGCCACCCTCCTTCTCCTCTTCCTCCTTCAGGTGCATCATGTTCAGCCGCTTTCTCCCTTAGACCTTCACAATCACAGCCAACCTCCTGCACTTTGCCTCTCACTTTGAGCGGATCCTGCTCCTCTGCCCACAGCATTAGCCAGGTGCCTGTGAGGGAAATCTTTGAGCGGAAGAAGCCAATGTCTGCCAGTCACCCCCTTGCCCGGCGTCTGACAGCTGGCTTGGCGGAACTGTTATCCCGCCAGCTGTTACCATACCAGCTGGTGGACTCTGAGGCCTTCCAAAAATTTGTAGCCATTGGGATACTGCAGTGGAAGATACCAGGCCACAATTATTTCTCAAAAAGGGCGATACCCAAACTGTACCTGGAAGTAGAAAGGCAAGTGGTGTCATCTCTGGCACACAGCGTTGGGTCAAGGGTCCATCTGACCACGGATGCCTGGTCTGCCAAGCACAGTCAGGGCAGGTACATTACTTACACAGCCCATTGGGTCAACCTGGTGACCGATGGCAAGCAGGGAGTACGTGGCTGTGCAGCGGACCAACTTGTGACACCTCCACGGCTTGCAGGCAGGCCTGCTGCCACCTCCTCTCCTTCTCCTCCTACTCCTCCTGTTACATCCTCTTCTCTGTCCTCCTCCTTGGATAAGTGGCAGCGCAACTGTGATCTACTTCAGCTACACAGCCCTAGCTCCCCAGGGCCAATGCTGCATGCCAGGTATGACAGTGTCACGTCATCTTAGACATGTCTTGCCTCAAAGTGGAGAGTCACACTGGAGCAGCTCTCCTGACTGCTCTGAACAAACAGGTGGAACAGTGGCTGACCCCGCACCAACTGGAGATCGGCAACGCTTTGTGTGACAACGGCAGCAATCTCATTTCAGCTTTGAATTTGGGAAAGTTGACACATGTACCCTGCATGGCACATGTGCTCAATCTCGTAATCCAGAGATTTGTGTGTAACTACCCAGGCTTACAGGATGTCCTAAAGCAGGCCAGGAAGTTGTGTGGGCATTTCAGGCGGTCTTACACGTACATGGCACGCTTGGCCGATATTCAGCGGAGAAACAACTTGCCGGTGAGGCGCTTGATTTGCCATAGCCCAACTCGCTGGAATTCGACCCTCCTGATGTTCGACCGCCTGCTACAACAGGCGAAAGCCGTCAAACAGTATCTCTACAACAGCAGTCAAAGGCCACAGTCTGGGGAGATGGGGATCTTCTGGCCGAAGTACCGGACACTCATGCGAAATGCCTGCAGGCTCATGCGGCTGTTTGAGGAGGTTACAAATATGGTGAGTTGCAGTGAAGGCGCCATCAGCGACTTGATCTCGTATGCCTTCTTCCTGGAGAGTGCCGTGCGTAGAGTGGTGGATCAAGCTGTGGATGAGCGTGAACAGAAACAGTTACAGGAGGAAGCGTGGGATCAATTATCATCAGAACCAGATGTTTCCTCAACACCTGCGGCAGCACAGAGGGGGAGGAGGAGGAAGAGTCGTGTGGGGAAGAGGAGTCAGATGATGAGGAGGAGGAGGCAGCAGAAGAACAACCGCAGCAGGCATCGCAGGGGACTTGTGCTGCTCAACGCTCCCATGGTTTTGTTCGTGGCTGGGGGAAGGAGGAGAACTTATCTGACGTCACTGAGGTAGAGCAAGAGGAGTTGGATAGTACGTCCGGATCCAACTTTGTGCAGATGGCATCTTTCATGCTGTCCAGCCTGTTGAGGGACCCCTGTATAAAAAAACTCAAGGGAAATGAGCTGTACTGGGTGGCCACGCTACTAGACCCTCGGTATAGGCAGATAGTGGTGGACATGTTGCCAACTCACCTGAAGGCAGAAAGGATACTGCACATGCTGAACAAGCCAGCAACTATGCTTTACAGTGCATTTAAGGGTGATATCACAGCACAACAGAATAAAAGTACCACTGCCAGTAAACTTTCTCCCATGTCCACGCAGGCAAGGACAGGACGCTCTAGCGATCTCATGGTGATGTCGGACATGCGGACATTCTTTAGTCCAACACCTCGCCTTAGCGCTTCCGGATCCACCCTCCACCAACGCCTCGACCGACAGGTAGCCGACTACCTGGCCTTAAGTGTAGATGTAGACACTGTGAGCAGCGATGAACCCCTGGACTACTGGGTGCACAGGCTTGACCTGTGGCCAGAGCTGTCACAATTTGCCATCCAACTTCTGTCTTGCCCTGCCTCAAGCGTCCTGTGAGAAAGGACCTTCAGCGCAGCTGAAGGCATTGTCACTGAGAAGAGAAGTTGCCTAGGTCACAAAAGTGTTCAGTACCTAACCATTATCAAAATGAATGAGGCATGGATCCCGGAGGGTTACTGCCCGCCCGAAGACTAAGTTGGTCTCCACACAGCATCTCTGCCTTCAAGCCGCTTGACTGCCACCACCAACAGGGTCCACCAGGACTCCAGGTGGACTCCTGAATTTTTAAGGCCGCTGCTAGCAGCGGGCGCTATAATAATTTTTCTGGTGCGTGTACATGCCTGCCTAATTTTTCTGGCTGCACTGTAGCTGCAACAACAAAACAAAAGGCATGTACATGTGTCAATTCCGCTTCGTGATTGTTACCTTGCCTCAGTGAAGGGGCTTGCATATCACAATGAAGCAATGACTGCCGGCTATATGAGTGTGTTGGGGTTGAGGGCACATCTGACCCAAGAAAATAGATAATAAGGTTGTTGCTTCATTGTGGACAGGCCAAATTCGATCAGCTGGACACTCAGTCATGGTTGTTGTGTCATTCAGCTACCTCAGCCCAACCATATGGGCTTGAAAACCGTTATCGCCTGCACTCTGGCCATGGTGCGCACCAGTCCAGCGCAGCCGTTACTACACAAACAGCTGTTTGCAGTGCGTTAAATAGTGAGTTTGGTCTGTCAGTGTGAAGCAGTACACTAATTACACTCCCCGATTGATGGATACACATGAAAGATGTTTTAAAGCACTTTAGACCTCCAATTTAGCAATAAAATGTGCTTTCTGCCCTTAAAACACTGCTGTGCGTCAAATCCTGATTTTTCCCGGGGAGTTTTGGCGTGTATCCCACTCCGCCATGCCCCCCTCCAGGTGTTAGACTCCTTGAAACATCTTTTCCATCACTTTTGTGGCCAGCATAAATGTTTCTAGTTTTCAAAGTTCACCTCCCCATTGAAGTCTATTGCGGTTCGCGGAAGTTCGCGTGTTCGCGAACTTTTGCAGAAGTTCGCGTTCCGCGAACTGAAAATCGGAAGTTCGGGCCATCTCTAGATGTTATGTCCACATCCATTATGTCCAAGTGATAGCAAACTACAATACAGCAACCATTTACGCTCCTTGATGCTTGACGATGCAATACTTTGATAGCGTGCATGAACTAGGGGTGCGAGGAAAAATGGGAACAGGGTGAAGCTGATATAATTGTAAATGATAAATACCATTGTGAATTGGGCAACAAATTAAAATGATAAATATTTACAGTGGTAATGATGAAAGTAAAACATTGGTAAATGTTACCAATATTTTACTAAAGCTTAACCTAAATCTACTCTCACACAGAACCTTCTCCCCTCCAATGCCTAACCCTAAAACCTCCCTTCATGATCCATAACCCCCAACCCGCTCATTCCTGATGCCTAACCCCCCCTTCCTAAACTCCCCCTTTCTTAGGCCTAACCCTAAAACCCCCCTTCCTGATGCCTAACCCATAACTTTCTAATTACATTTGAAAAAAAAAATTGTTGCATACAAAAGACCAAAAATGTCAGTACTAGCTTTCTAATTTTCGAAATGATAAAACTTCAAAAACTATAACGTTCTATGCATGACATACCCCAGATAGCTGGGCATCGCACCTCTGGGGTACACACTATACTATCATAAGCATTTTCTGTTTTATTGGTTCACACTGTGCCATTGTTTGCCATGACATTATGTCACCCTGTTCTGTCTATTGCAGTTTTTATGTGATACACCATTGTCTCTTTTTCCCTTTGTTAAATTTTTTTTTTAAAAAGTTCAATAAACACTTTGAAAAGAAAAACTGTAACGTTCTAATTTTCAAAACAATATTTACCGGGCAACTACATTTCTGCTTTCGGTGCCCAATAGCCAATATTTGCACTAGCGCCTATGATGGCACTCAAACGTCGATTAGCTGCTGGTGCCCAGATTTCCCGCTTCCCTTTGATACTATGCCTTGGAAAAACAAAATGTGTTTTAGGCCTGTGCAGACTTGCAGAGGTCTGAGCAAAGTATTGTAATCCTTTATGATAAAACCCATGTGTCTCTGCATCCTGTCCCTGTGTGTGTGTCCCTGCTTCCAGACTTGACAGTTTGCTGTCTGAGATTCTCATTGCATTGTGGGAAATAACAGCTTTTTCCAACTGCCAAGCAAGCAGGCAAGCAGCTCCCTGTGTGCATATACTTCGGATAGCGGTAGATAGTGTTGGGCGAACACCTGGATGTTCGGGTTCGGGAAAGTTCGCCGAACATGGCCGCGATGTTCGGCATGTTCGGGCCGAACCCCGAACTCCCCGAACATCCCGCTTTTGGGGGCCCTATGGGGTCGCAGGCATAAGGGGGGAGCATGCCCCGATCGCGGGGGGGGGTCGGAAATTCCCCCCACCCCCTCCGCTAGCGCTCCCCCCTCTGCCCGCTTCCCCATACAAAAGTTTAATGAAGTAAAACAGTACCGGTCCGGTGGTAGTGGGTGGCTGGCAGTGGGCGGCACTGTTTAGTGAGTGACTGAGGAGGAGGAGTCCGGAGAGTGACGCGTTGAGGGAGGCCGGGCAGCGGGCGGTTCAGCAGTAGTACGGTACTACTGCTGAACCGCCCGCTGCCCAGCCTCCCTCAACGCGTCACTCTCCGGACTCCTCCTCCTCAGTCACTCACTAAACAGTGCCGCCCACTGCCAGCCACCCACTATCACCGGACCGGTACTGTTTTACTTCATTAAACTTTTGTATGGGGTAGGGGGCAGAGGGGGGAGCGCTAGCGGAGGGGGTGGGGGGAATTTCCGACCCCCCCGCGATTGGGGCATGCTCCCCCCTTATGCCTGCGACCCCATAGGGGGGCAGTATTCGGCCGAACAGGGCCCTGTTCGGCCGAACAGGGGCCCTGTTCGGCCCTGTTCGCGGCCATTTAGTAGTTCGGGGCGAACCCGAACTTAAAAGGCCGAACACCATCAGGTGTTCGGCCGAACTCGAACATCACCCGAACAGGGTGATGTTCTGCAGAACCCGAACAGTGGCGAACACTGTTCGCCCAACACTAGCGGTAGAGGAGGGGCGAGGGGGACACATCTGTGCTCACATTGCGAGGGGGGGGGCGCTCCGCCCGTAGTCTAGTGCCCATTTTTTAATGGGCGGGCTTTTTCACTAGACTAAAAGAAACACTTGCAAGTTTGTTAAGGTACCTAGGGTAAATAGGCATGCAGAATGGTCAGTCTTTTTGTACTCTACATGGCTGACATTTACTTAATGTAGCTTTAGTAATAATGAGCCATGCTATACCCAAGATGAGCCTAATCTGAGGATCAGAGAAGATGATTTACAGTAGTGTACATGTGCCCCAAATGTTAGCAGAAGTGCTCTGATGCTTCTGTGGGATTAAATAATCCTGCTCAGGATTTGGTATGTGTAGGCTGGTGGCAGAGCGGCATCATGACCATCATCCACATGCCAAATATGTCTTTGATTGATTTTGCTGTCTACAATGAGAGAGAGTATCAGGTGATGCAAAGTTATATGTGCTTTATATATTCCACCCAGGATTTTTGGGGGGCACAGGAGGGGGAAAGTAGATGTGCACTCTACCTCATTTTGAAACTACTTCTAGATGGTTTTATTGTGATTTTTTTTTTTTGCGGGGGGGACGGACGGACTGTTGTTATGGTTTTGGAGGCAGCATCTGAAGTGGGAGGGATATGGAGGCTGCCTGCCATATTTATTTCTTTTTAAGCAGTACCAGTTGCTTGGCTGCCCTGCTGATCTATTTGGCTGCAGTAGTGTCTGAAGAGAACCAGAAATAAGCACGTGAATAATCTTGTCGGATCTAACAATAATGTCAGAAACACCTGGTATTGCTTTAAAAGGAAATAAATATGGCAGCCTCCATATGCCATTTGCCACAGTTAAGGGGGACTTTACAGAATTATACTGGGGTAGGGGAGACTGGATTAGGCTAGGCCTAATCATACAGTCTATATTTTTTGAGAGAGTATTCTGCTGGATTATAATATGATATTAATATTAATTATATTAAGTATAATTTTGTATTTTGTATTTAAATAATTGGCGGGGGCTGGGGCACATCCTAATTATGTTGCTTAATTATGTTAAATATGTTATGTTAACTTTACCTAAGTGTGTGTGTGTGTGTGTGTGCGTGCGTGCGTGCGTGCATGTGTGTGTGTGTGATGTGTGTGATGTGTGTGTATATATGTGTGTGTGTGTGTGTTTGTGTGATATGTGTGTGTGTGTGTGTATGTGTGTGTGTGTGTGTGTGTGCGTGCGTGTGTGTGTGTGTGTGTGTGTGTTTGTGTGTTTGTGTGTGTGTGTGTGTGTGTGTGCGTGCGTGCGTGCGTGCGTGCGTGCATGTGTGTGTGTGTGTGATGTGTGTGATGTGTGTGTATATATGTGTGTGTGTGTGTGTGTGTGTGTTTGTGTGGTGTGTGTGTGTGTTTGTGTGATGTGTGTGTGTGTGTTTGTGTGTGTGTGTGTGTGTGTGTGTGTGCGTGCGTGCGTGCGTGTGTGTGGGGCGGGGGGGGGGATGTGTGTGTGTGTGTGTGTATTTAGTTATGTCTCATATGGCTGTTTGTATGGTAATTAGGGAAAATATTATTGATTATTGATTTCCTGAATCATATTATTGATTCAAGTGAGGCTTCATCCAAACTTTACATCACTTCTAGTTCGATTGTACATTTGGCTCCACCCACAACCTGTCATGACCATACCCACTTGACAGTGACACACTATGTTCATCACACAGTTGCCTCAGTTTTAGGGCCTAGGGGTGCCATTGATCTTCCAAGAGCCTAGCAATGCCCCGATGATTTCATCCTCATCTCATCTTTCTGTATAAAAGGGTAAAGGACTACAGCAGTGTCTGAAGAAAGGCCCTCATGAGAAAAATAAATATAAAACATGTATTGAAGTGCTCCTTCTGTGTCTGGAAACTACTTTATTGATAGAAGAGTGACTCTGAATTCATGTACCGTATATACTCGAGTATAAGCCGAGTTTTTGAGACCAAAAAAGTGTCCCAAAAGTGGGGTCTCGGCTTATACTCGCGTCACTAATTTGAGTAGTGCTGGCTGTGCCCCCCTGGAGCTGTGTGAGGAGTGTTACCCTGTGCTCTGTGTTAATTTTTGCTGCCCTTCCTCCCCCGCCCACTGGAACTGTTCTGCGGTAGGCTTTGCTGTCTCTCCCAACCCCTCCCCCCCCCCCCCGAGCTGCGTGTGTGCTGTCTATGCCGACCTGCTGGAGCTGCGTGCAGTGCTGTCTATGCCGGCATGTGTTGTCCTTCTTCCAGCTAAACGTTCAGGTTTCCCCCACCGGAGCACTGTATTCATCTCTGCGCTGCTGCTGGCATGTGCCCCCCCGGTGTGAAATTGTATTACCCGGCATTTGCAGAGTCCTCACTCCAGGATTCATTTTGTCCTCGTCTGTCTGTCCGGGGTCTCTATGATTCCCTGCAGTGGGAATGTAACGAGCCACTAGAGGGCATCATACAGACGCGACAGACGAGGCAAAGATGAATCCTGAAGTGACGAGAACTCTGCATATGAGAGGTGATACAATTTCACACCACTCTGGCGTGGGGTGGATACATGCTAGCAGCAGCTCACAGAGGAATACAGCGCTCCAGCGGGGGACAGCTGAACACGTGGCTGGGGGGGATACATGCCACAGCTTTACACAGGTCAAGCAGGGGGGGGGGACAGTCTGCTGATTAAACCGCACGCAGCTCCGAGGGGGAGACAGCACAGCCTAATGCAATGCACACAGCTCAAGGGGGGGAGAGAGCACAGCCTAATGCAATGCACGCAGCTCCAGGGGGGAGACAGCACAGCCTAAAGCAATGCATGCAGCTCCAGGGGGGAGACAGCACAGCCTAATGCAATGCATGCAGCTCCAGGGGGGAGAAAGCACAGCCTAATGCAATGCACACAGCTCCAGGGGGGAGACAGCACAGCCTAATGCAATGCACGCAGCTCCAGGGGCGAGACAGCACAGCCTAAAGCAATGCATGCAGCTCCAGCAGGGAGCGAGGGGGGCATAGCTGGGCATGCCACACTCAGCTTTGGCAGGGCAGCGGGGAGACAGCTGTACATGTCTCACATGTTCACATGCAGGGGGGATGCAAGGTACTGAATTTAAATATAAGGCTTGAAGCAATTAGCAAGCTTTACTGGAAAAACATGCAAAGTCCCTAGGGCTGCTGTTTGCATCATAGATTTGCTGAACAATGTTAGACTTCCTGCAGACCTGTCACCTATTGGGTCACTAGTAATGACCAGAGATGGATTAAGATGTTATGGAGCCTTAGGCATGGTAGTAGATGTGGTAAGCTGATGTGAATAGAGGTCAGAGAAGGTAGCTGATACGCTCCTTGACACCCACTAGGCCCCAGGTTGCCTGGTTGATGATCCCTAGGAGGTCCTCAGTAGGTACTGTACTTCCTACCCTCGGCTTATACTCGGCTCAATCATTTCCCCCAGGTTTTTGGGTTTTTTTTTTTTTTTTGGTAAAAGTGGGGGGAGGGGGGGTCGGCTTATACTCGAGTACATACGGTACATAAATAATAGTTGGAAGAATAGTTCCCAGCCCAAGAGAAAAACATAACTAAGCTTATGCTGCTTAGATTTTGTCACTTTGATTCAGAAAAGGATTAATGTAAAATGGGGCCCTAGGCAAGATAGCAGTTTTTGCCCACTGCTGATGGTCACCTGGCTTTTTTTTTTAACTTAGATTTGGTGTACTCATTAGATACAATAATGGGTCAAATCCAATTTATATCTGTCTAAATTATGTCGCATTACACATCTATCTCTGTAAAAGAGAACCAAAAAATAATTTTCATGGCAAAAGTGTGCTGTAACCAAACACAAAGAAAAAGATAATAAAAGTAAATAAAAATAATAAAAGATATAAAAGATAACTCATATAGCACTGTGCGTGAAGCAAAGTGCTCACAAGAATGTATACTGAACATTTTGCAGATGATCTATTTAGCTGTAATGCATTATAATTTAATTCATAGTAAGAATAAATAATAAGCAGTTTTACCTTACTCTACAAATGACCTATTGGCCTTATTAATAAATGCATGACGACGTGAATACTACATGATTGACTTGACCTGTAGAGTTAGTATTCGCCTTGGCTAGCTGGAATTCCAGAATGGAACTTTATTTAAACAGACATATTTTGGGAGATAATGAAAGCTGTCATCTCTGCAAAGAAAATGTCAGTCGGCTGTCTGTCATGCTGAATTGCTAATCTCTTAGCTTTAGTACTTAGTATCACAGTCCCACACCTGCAACAAACTCCCTATTTGTAGGCATTGCCAGTGCTATCCCCACATCATTTGCTGGTGATATGAATCTCTGGTCACCCAGGGAACCTAGCCCATGTATGCACTGTACGGTCTGTTTGCTCTCAACTCACACTGTCATCCAGATTCAGCATGACTTTCAGTTCCTTTTGTCAAAAAAGTAGCCTGGCTTGGATTTATCAACATGTTCAAAGAACTCAAAGGAGAGCATCTGTTAAATATGAGGAAGTGCACACATGAGGATTGGAATATATTTTAGGCAATTGATCACTCCAATATATTTCTTATACGTTCATTCATTAGATGGGTGTGCCAAAACCACCATATATGTCTGTGCTGGCAAGTCTCATTGGGTGTACACAGGGCAGGAGAATGGGGCCCACCCATTTGCTCACCAGCTGCATCACACTAAAATAATCAGCTGTAAACATATCTGACTTACATCAGCAGCTGTCCCACATCCTGCCTACATCCACATACAGATTGGTAGGGATTACACTGTTAGCTCCACTGAAGGACAATAAACCACTAAAGCTGGCCACTAATGGTCCAATTTCTAGCGAAAAATCGTTAGAGCGATCAGAAATTCTGATCGGATTGGTTGTAAATAATCTCAGTTGATGAGCACAATTGATAATGAACGATTATAAAAACAATCGTCCGATTGAATTTTCATCTAACCAAAATTTGGATTTTCTTGTTGGTCGTAATAGATGGGAAGCAATGATTGGTTAGTTGATGGTGTAGTGAAAGATTTTTCATCCGATCAGAATTTCTGATCGCTCGAACGATTTTTCGCTAGAAATTGGACCGTTAGTGGCCACCTTAAGCAAGATCTTAGCACTGTATTAAAACTGTATCCAATAGCAATACTGGTAATATTGACCAGTCCTGTACAAACACATGCCCGGATCTGACAATTACCTGCATTCCCAGTGACCAAAAATGACCCCCCCAAAAAATTGTGTTTCAATTACTTGCCAGAAAAATGCACTACTGATCAATGAATGATCCAATAATTCTGGTTGCATAATTCACAGGTCAGGAGAGAACATTGGATGGTGCACAGAAACACTTGGGCTCTTTTCCACTATGAAATGCGATCACAATTACAACCGCACCGCGATGCGATTGCGTTTCTAAATAATTTCCACGAATGGGATTGCAATTGCGCTGCTATACTCAGTATAAAGAGTTCAATCGCATCCAAAATGCGCCAGGACGATGATTGCACTTGAGACAAAATCTCAACGCAATCGGAGCGAACTAATGGAAATGGCCACAGCCGCTTTTATTAGTTTTACCATACCCTGTTTTTTGAGATCCATTAGGGATCGGAATTAGATCGCAAAATGCGGGTTAGTGGAAAAGGGCCCTAAGAGTGATGATTGTTAAAGTGACCCTGCAGCGAGCGGGGTAGGTAGGTTGCAATCGTTTTTCCTTATAAACAATGCATATTGTCCCGCTGCTCCTCTGCATCAAATACTTCAAACCAATGACCAAGAACTAGAATGCAACTCAAGTGCTCTGCCCACAGTCTGACCATGCTGGAGAAATGATTCTGTCAGGTGTCTGTGGTTCAGATACTTCTCAAGCCAAAAACATTAACATTATAACCAGATAATTGGAATTGCATAAAAAGAAATAAATATGGCAGCCTGCATACCTTTGTCAATTTAACTCCAAAATTATTCTCAGAAAATGTAAGAAAAAGTTTTAAAAGGTGATAAATATCTTTTATAAAGTACAATTATAATAACTGAATCATTTATTTGTTCAGATTGTTGCATAAGCCTGATTAGGACTGGTCCTCTTTCAGGAACATAGCTAGCATCAAACGCCTCTACGTGACATCTTGCTTGCACAGTGCTATAACAGGAGCATTTATTTTAGTCTAGGAAAGCTCTTGTAAGCCTCACAGACACCCCAAAAGGTGTTCCGAATGTGTTTTATCACCACTATTTTTATGGTGTTATCATTTAATACCGTGAAACATTAACTCCGGGCACATCAGGCAGACAACTGGGGATCAGTAGGCCTATATGGTAAATGTACCTTGGAAATCCTCCCATACATAATGCACAGCCTTGACAAGCCTCAGGAATCTCATATGATGGATGTGATATATTAACTGAAAGCAGCTTGATTCGGTTTGATTTAATAGGTTATTGGCACCTTGCTTCCTGGCTACAGCCACAGTATCCATGTCAGCCCACACAGTTAATGAAACCAGCCTTTGATTCCTTTGTGGTGGATTTTTTAACTTGCCATGCCCTGTAGTGTTGCAGCTAATTTTAAACCTGTGTTGAATATTTAACAAGTATCTATTGCTAAACAAAACGAAGCAACGGATTTAAAATTAGTAAGGAGGCATCATTACAGAATGGTGCATAAGAAATTAAATATAGCAAACATAGCTTTTTAAATATTAACACTGCCTGTCCTGGTTTTCTACTTGCTCACAGGCTAAATTTAAATAATTTCTAGGCAATGGGCCAAGCTCAGCATTTTATTGTAATAATATTTCAGATATGCATAACACAGCGCTCATTGGTGACAGCCGTACACAGACTCACAGATAGTGTGACCGCTTCAATGCAAATTTGCATTTTCCTTTACTCTGCTATTGACACTGACAGTCTTGATTTATATCACTGGACCAGTTATTTGCACTTCAAGAAGTTGTGTACTTTAGAAGTGCAAAGTTTAGGCTGGATTTCAATAACTAATACCTGTATAATTCTATTCATTGTGTGTAGGGATAAATGCCTCACTTTCTTGAAAATATTTGCTTCTGCCAAAACTTTCCTTTGTATTATGATAAATTAGATTAATAGCACGTGTTATGATCAGACTTAATAACTGGGATTTTTTCAGCTTTTATTTAGCCATTGATTTACTCATGTTACAGTACATAGCAGCAACCACCTTTATCCCGGTCAACAACTGAGGTTTTTTCAGCTTTCATATCAAAGTCAAGCCCTGCTTTTCTCAGAATTTAAAATCACTCATCCTGCTTGGTTATATACAGTATATAGAAGCTGATACAGTACATTGAAGTAGCCATCTTTATCCCAATGGCATGACTAGACCCTCAAGCACACACCCTAAGTACACACATGCGAGAATTGTTGCCCGTTGGGGATCAACAAACAATTCCTTAGTTGACAATATACAGAACAATGCTATACAGACACATCCCTAGCCTTGAAGCTAGTGATGTGTTCTGTTGGGGGCAGAGGGACGACGATTGGTGGACAATGGAGTGGCTTCAATATGTCAGCGGGGCTTGTAAAAAGCATTGCGAATGATCATTAAGGGGTCATTAATGGGGTCATTAAGAATCCGAGCAATATCGATCAGTGGCTGCTGTACACACAAAACAGACGTTATCGGCCATTTCATACAGCAGTTATCGTATGTGTGTAGGTAACTTCAGATGTGTTGCACTACTGATATACAGTACCTTCATGATGCATGTCTGTTAAAATGATTTACTAGCTTAAAACTGACTAGTGTAGCAGTTAAAGGGAAATATAACTGGCTGAATATTGAAGTGGAATTAAAGAGGCACAGTAATAAACTGGGAGCATTTTAGTTAAATAAATAATTAATATCTGCCAGAGATCTGATTTATTTTTTAAAAAAGACAATGTTCATCCATCATAATAATGAAAGTACAAATTAAAGTAAAAAAAAAAAGAAGGAACACTTCCTGTTAGTAAAATTGCAATAAAATACATTAAACAATTACTAAACCCTTCTAAAGTCCCTCCTCTCCTGTAGTTACCAAACAGAAACACTTGTAAAAAATATAGTGTCACCACACATTGTACTAGCCTAGGAACATAATTTAAATGTTGTGATAGCCAAGACAAATGGCCAAATAAACAATATAGATAAAACCCACATATTATTTTAAAACCTTAGGGGATGGAATTGGAGAAATAGTGCATCTTTTATTTTTTTATTGGTTTTCCCTTTAAAATGCATAGAAAAAAAGTAATTACTGAAAAAAATGATTGCCCAAACAATAATAATAATAATAGCAGTATTTGTATAGCGCCTTTCTCCTGTCGGACTCAAAGCACTTGCGAGGCAGCCACTAGAGCGCACTCAGTAGGCAGTAGCAGTGTTAAGGAGACTTGCCCAAGAAACTCCTTACTGAAATAGGTGCTGGCTTACTGAACAGGCAGAGCCGAGATTTGAACCCAGGTCTCCTGTGTCAGAGGCAGAGCCCTTAACCATTACACTGTCCAGCCCACAAAGCCTAAGTTGTGGCAAAAAAATAGATATAGATCATTTGGATCTGATAAGCAGTGATAAAGTTATGACCAAATGAATGGGAGGAGCACTGAAAGGTAAAAATGGCTCTTGGCGGTAAGGGAAAAATAGCCTGCGGGTTTCAGTGGTTAAGCATTATTTTTTTATTATTATTTTTTTTTGTATTTGAACAATGGTCACTCACATAAAGTGACAGGGGGAGAAGTGTTAAAACTGTTCACCGTGTGATACTACAACAGTTAACTGAGAATTGATTATTAATTAATTTTCTAATCAAGGGCATGCAAAGTGTGTGGTGGTATGACACTAATAAAAACTGACAAACTAAAGAAAATATGAAGTGAGTACTGATGCATTGTTTAAATGGTCACAAAAAGTGGTTTATTTGACTCAGCATGAAATCTATTGAAAATATGTGCACACTGTCCCCAGGTCCCCAACTTCCTGTCTCTTCACTCCTGAGAAGCTGGGTGTCCTGTAACTAAGCACTAATTGTAATCTGTGATAGGGAAAAGTTTGTTGTGTAATATATACCTCCCATAGTCTGGTCTGGAATAATTCTTATTTTGCAATAATTATTATTAGTTTAATAACCAGAATTTGAATTGAACTCAATATTGATAAATGTTTATAAAACAAAATGAATAGCCAGAAATGAAAAGCTGGTAAGTATGCAATATTAGATTACAATATTTCACATTAATCACTTGCAGACATAGTGTGAAAGTTTAAGCAAGAATAACAGGTAACGGCGCTAGGAATTTGGGCGCAGGGTGAAGCAGAAAAATGACTCAACCTGCTATTGCAAATTTTCCGGTGGTGTTAATTACTATTCCCCCTCCAGACTGCCATGGACTCAGGAAAGAAGCAATTCGGGAATTACAGTTTTTTCATAACTGTGGGTTCCGACTTTTGCCGGCGCCCATATTACCCTCTGTGCACCGCTATAGCCGTAATTCATAATACAGCCTATGGTGCCCTTTTTGACTGCCGTATCCTCCCCTTCCCTCCTCCCTTTCCTGCTTCTCTGCTCCTTTTCTGAAAGTCTGCACTTTTTCTGAAGAAGGGGACCATTTTTAGGCCCTGAAACAATTGTCAAGTCAGGGTTGACTGATGTAATAAACGAATAACTGCATTGAGACACCGGAGTGCCGACCTGAAATTACTTATGTTTATGCTTCTCTGCTTCTATTCAATCACGCAAGGAGCTGGTGCACCAATCTGATTAATCCTTGCTTCATAGTGGTAGCATCCAAGTATGTTGGCTGCAGAGGACCTTCTTAGGAGAAAACCCAACTTGCTTTTCAAAGTCAGCATCGGTCCTTACATTTATTAAGTTAAATATGCCCAAAAATAATTATGTACCGGTAGTGTCTTTGATGTTAATGCACTTTGATTCAAGTCCTTGGTGGCTTTTCCATGACTGTCTTCAGGCTATAATGAACTTTTTTTTCTTGTGCATCTGAGATGTAGAATTCAGCAATAAACCTTTAACTGTGGCCTTTACTGCACAGAGGTGCCTCTCTGTCATTAATTTTTGTGTGATTTCAAGAGCGATTCATTAAATTATGAAAAAGGAGACATATTATACTTTCTTATTGTACTATATATGGATCTGAAGCTGGAAGCAATTGATTGTGTGATATTTATAACCTGACGCCTACATCCTGTACATCAGATGTGAATGTGACATGTTGAGTTCTTACAGCCTTTCAGGCCTATAAGATCAATAATTATCCACCAGGGCTGCCTCTCCACTATGCTATGGCTGAGAATTAGGGCTGTAAAAGGTCAGGATTGCAATGAGGTAGGATTTAAAGTGCACTGGTTTCATGCAAAGTTGTGGCCATTATATTGCAGTTTCAAGATCACAAAATAAATGGACCGTTAAAGTACAGCGTGATTACCTAGTTTTATTGTGTAGATGTTACAAATTAGCATTTCTGTATGAAATTAAGGTTGTTTATCAAGTACTGATGCCAAACATTGATGCATTTTACTAAAGCAAATTAATGTTTTTTTTCTGCTGTACAGATACTAAATACAAATAAATAAAAGCATTCTGTAATAAATAAATAAAATATGCAGAGGCTGTTTTTATTTCACTTTTAACCCTTTGTGAATAAGTAATACGTCTACAAAAGAGCCTATTTACAAATGCACCTGAGAGAGTGTCTACTCACACCAATTAAAGGGATCATGTGATGGAGTACCACTTTTCTATTCTATTACTCCTACTCCTACTCATACTACTACTACTACTACTACTACTACTACTACTACTCCCACCTTCTTTTGGTTGACCAGAGACTAGGTAAATATTTTATTAAGGGTCTCAGAATAAGAATCCCATACCGATACTCCCTGACATCAGTGATACACGTCCACGTCTATACTTAATTTTTTCTACACAATCCTGGCTAAGCAACCATATTGTACTTTGGCAATCAGATCCACAGTTTAGTAAAACAGGTTGTTTTAACGTAAACTGATGGTTCTCTGGTCTGAAGGGGAAGGGAAGCAAAGTACACCACACTCCTGTTTTATGAAATTTTGCATAACAGACTACTTAACTTTAGTAAATCAAAAATGGCAGCGGTGAGCATAATTATAATTGGTAAAATGGTGCCAGCTTAATCCTTAACTTAGGGGTGGCATTTTAGAAAGTCTGTTATTGGCTGCCACTGAGCTGGAAATGAGGCAGCCAACTACAGGTTTTGTTTTATTTATTCTGTATGGCCGCCACTACTAAATAACAGACTGTGAACATGGCAATCAGAGCTACTGACACCTGAGAAAAGGCTCTGTCCAAAACATGTTGTGTCTGTAATGCTGTTGCTCCTGATACAGCTTGTTCATAAAGCCCCTGGTGTTACGTCGTGTTCATTTGTGAAAAAATGCTAGCTAGGCATTCAAGTCCACATGCATACCAAATTCAATCTCCATTCATTACAATAATGGAGATATTTGGCATTTGTTGGCACCCACATTTTGTGCCCTGTTTAACAGCCCTTGAAATGGACCAAAAGATGGATGTTTTTTATATAAATTATTTGCCTACTCTTTCACCCCAAATTAATGACATACCTAGGGCTCGATTCACAAAGCGGTGACAACTCAGTTATCACGCCTAAAAGACTTTAGGCGTGATAACCTTTGCACCAGCAAAGTTATCACCGCTTTGTGCTCTAACTCGCGCGAAGTTTCCGCGCGTACGTGCGCGCGCAAAGTCCCATAGGGCTTAATGGGAGCTTCGAGCGAAGCGGGGGCCGCTGCGCGCGCAAAACTTTCCACGCGGAAAATTCGCGCGAGTTTCTTCTTATCATGCCTAAACTGAGTTTAGGCGTGATAAAGGGGTTTTACAGGCGTGCAAAGTGTTTGCACCGCTTTGTGAATCAAGCCCTTAGTATTCAAAGAGAAACATAGCTGTACATAACTTATAGGGACCCTGAGCAGACCCTTAAAATGAAAATCTGCACCTACCTGGGACTTCCTCCAGCCCACCGTAGCCCAGGAGTTCCCTTAGCATCCTCTGGGCCCCCTCCATGGTCCTGCTGGTGGCCCCGTTAGCCTGGCGACTTCAGGCACAGTCGTGTGCCCATCGTGTGCCTGCATGGGTGGCCTGTCCACGCGCCTGGCTCAATAACACGAGCATCACCGTAAGCCTCCTGCACATGCATAGCTTATTCTTTTGAGAACCGTGCCTGTGCAGGAAGCTTAGGCCAATGCGCGTGTGATTGAGCCAGGTTCCCGGATGGGCTGTGCATACGCACTTGAGCATGACTTCACCAAAGACACCAGGATAACGGTGCAGCCAGCAGGACCATGGAGGGGACCCAGAGAACACTGAGGGACCTTGTGGGCTGGAGAAATCCCTGGGTAAGTGCAGCTTTAATTTTAAGAGTCTGCTCAGAGTCCCTTTAAAGTACAACTGTAACGAGAAGTATATAGAGGCTGCCATATTTATTCCCCCTTAATCAATACCAGTTGCCTGGCAGCCCTACTGATTTATTTGGATGCAATAGTGTCTGAATAACACCAGAAACAAGCATGCATCTAATCTTGTCAGTTCCAACATTAATGTCGATAACATCTGATCTGCTGCATGCTTGTTCAGGGTCTATGGCTAAAAGTATTAGAGTTAGAGCATCAGCAGGACAGCCAGGCAACTGATATTGCACAAAAGGAAAAAAATGGCAGCCTCCCTACAGTTGTCCTTTAATGACTAAAATTACTTATTTGTTACAATATTCATTTATTAATTATTTTCTCAATGTTTGCACATTGACAAATCTTACCACATCTATTACTGCTAGCAAGGTAAATCATTTTCTCAATGTTTGCATGCCGTAAAATCTCACTATATCCTAATGGCTGGCAAGGTAACTCGCTGTGGAATGTTTTTTCCACCTCTTTGAAGTGAGCAGAGTGCTCTGGAGAAGAAGGCTGCATGTTGCATCATAGACTAGGCTAAATATCACTGGGAGGGAAGGATTTACGTATCAACACGTGGTAGTATGTAGACAGAAGAAGCATTTTGGTGCTGAAACCAGAATAATTAAGGTATAAATGGTATCTTGAATAATTAATTATGTTCTATTATATGTCAGTATAGTCCCTCTGTAACCCAGAGATCCAGCTAATCAATCAGCCTGTGTGAGTCACTCTCTGTTGCAATTCAATATTTATCAGGGCTTTGCTATCAACCTAGCATTTTCATTATATTTTTCGCCACAAGATTTAGTGTTTTACTTATGCCCACAGACCATTTTTTTATTTTCAGATGAAAACCAACAAATACCAAAATAATGTTTGCCGTAAATACAAATATGCTGTTACAACAGAGTGTGTCTACAAACACATGACATTTGGGACCCGAAAAAAGAGAATTATAAAGCTCCCATCAGATCGAAATTCAAATACAATGCAAATGAGAATACACAATGTATGTAAATATTCATCTAGGTAAAGCACATAAAACAATCGACTCCTACTCTGTAAAAAGGAAAACATTATTATGCATAATTCTATGAAAAGATTGCATATCCATAATCCCTGACACTATCATTCTCAATGTTCTACTGTAGTGTAAAATAATAAAATGAACGCAATAAATCTAATCTTACTAAGTGTAATTCTCTGTAACACGCTGATGATGACAAGCTGCCCATGTATATTTCAACAAAGTGCATTACCAAGCAGGCATAGCTGCACTATGAAATATTTTAGCCTTTCACAAAATTCTGGGTATTAAACAGATGCTTTATTGGTTTAGAGAGTGACAGACTGATCGTAATGTCAGGCGCTGGATGGCTGTATCCATATGTCATGCTGTGTATCCAGGGACTATTTTTCATCACACTGATAACTGCTTCAACATCTTATTTTGTACCGAGGAAGGAAATTGAAAGATGAATTTCTTGTCCAGATGAAAATCCTCAATATATTTTAATTTATTTTTGCAATTAAAAAAAGGAATGGACATAGGAACTTTTTGAACTCTTTTAATCTATACTTGCAATTTGTAGCAATTTAATACATGCTCCCATTGAAGAGCACTGGTAAAGAATTATGAGCCAAAGTCAGTAGTTCCTGTCATTGGTCTGCAGTGCAGAGCTTGTTTTAAAAGGTAGCAGAAAACATATTGTTTTAAAAGGTGCTCCAATTTGCCATCTTCTTAACCACTTTAGGACCACAGGCTTTACTAGACCAGGCCATTTTTTTGTAAAATAGGCCACTACAACTTTAAAGCCAAGCTGCAATGCCTCACAACACAGCACACAAGTGATCCCCCCCCCCCTTTTCTCCCCACCAACAGAGCTCTCTGTTGGTGAGGTCTGATCACTCCCCCAGTGTTTATTTTATTTTTTTTCATAGATATTTATTTGTTTTATTTTGTAATATTTTTACTTATTTTTTTTAACTTATTTTATCCCATCCCCGCCCTCCCTCCTCCCGGCAGCCAATCGCTGTGATCGGCTGTCATAGGCTTCAGCCTATGACATCGAATCACCGCCGTGACTCTGGAGGGGACAGCCGTGCCACACGGCTGTCCCAAGTACATCACTGCCGTGGATTGCAGCACTGTACACGGTAAATAGACGGCGGTTTCACCGTCTAACAGTCCCTGAGTGGCGATCGCCGCTGGGAGACTGAAGGCTCCGCTCCGTCTACCAAGCAGGAGATGCCAGCAAAGTGTGTGCGTGATCTCCTGCAAAACAAAGCCCCAGGGCTTTATGTCGATCGGTCCTGAGGCTGCTGCCACGGCCACGCCCATCGGTGTGACGCGGTCGTCAAGCAGTTAAAGGAAACCTGTAGTAAAAAGAAAATGAAGGGCACAATGCTGAGTACCTTATAAAAAGACCAATTCTCTGGCTATTCTGATTCTACAGCTTGAATGGATTCTAAATCATTGATCAATAATGAATTCCTCTTTTAGATCATTTCAAACTGACACTTGCATTTTTTTTACTTCTTTTTATACCAAGACTACATTCGCACCGGCAGCTGGGACACCATTTGGCATCACTGCCTCTGCTAATACTTGCTTGGAATGGCAGAACATGATGGATAAATACTGAGACAAATAAGTGCATCTTTAGAGTGCCTTTATCTTACCTGAGATGCTGCATGCAATGGTTATCTTCAATGCTGCTCACCTTTAGTGAGTACCAATAAGTACTATACATAACAAGAAAAAGTATATGTCAGAGAGGAAGCAGCTGCCACTAAATGTAAAATAGGCTGTTGTGGCTCCAACAAATTAGGAGAGCCCATGAAATGACTGTCAAGCTGGAATACTTTTTACTCCTTAGTCCTGCACATCTTTGGGATGTAAGTCTATCACTAAAGATCCTGTGCCTATTTTTTTTCCTTGCTTTTGGAACCCATAGATTACTGTAGGCAATCATTTTCATGTGGCAGGAGATGGGCACTAAGCTGAAATTCTACCTTTGCCAAAAATGTTCTAAGTAGTGATGTAAAGAGTAACTTGAGCTTTGTGTCTCCTTTGGAAATTCTTAATTGGCTGCTCATTGAAATGGAAAAATTTTGAGCAGCACTCATCTATGTGTATAGAAGTTGTAATAATGGCTGTGGAAGACTGACTCACAACAGGTTTTTTTTTACTGGAACCTGTCATGGTGAGCTAACATTTGTGTAATGCAAAAGAAAGAAAAATGATGAACCATGATCTCAGAATTAATTAGGTTAATTGTCAGTAGGTTAGAACAGAGGCGTCACAGGGTTGGTGTCACCCGGTGTGGAAACTCATGGTGTCACCCCCTCTTATCCCAATGAACCTCCAACCTCACCAGGTAGTAATGTTGCTTGTTATAGGGGATGTTAAGATGTTCACCATGTGGCCCTGGTGGTCTCTGAACTTCATTATTAGCTCAACATGGAACAGCCAGAAGGTAGAAGAGGAGGAGGGAGAAGTACATCAGGCACTAGCCTGGTCTGTATTACTCTACTCTGCCTGGAACATGGTGTCACCCCCTTTGCTGGTGACACCTGGTGGGGGCAGAACCAACCACACCCCCTTAGTGATGCCACTGGGTCAGCAACATGATTAAAAGTGAGTTCACTGTAAAACAAGACAGTTAAATTATAGTGAGCTGACAGTGCTTCCAGTACTTGCCTGCAAAAGTATCTTGAATGCAGCTACAATGAAGGGAGTGTAAAATAAATGCAGATGGCAACCGTCCTCCACAAATCTATTTGTGGATTTTCAATACTCCTAAAATAGATTTTTAAGTTCTGTAACTTTTAACACTGTCGCTACACCTTTATTAAATTTGTATTTCTTATGATAGAAAAATAGACATCTTTATGAGCTTTGCCTACTCATGCGCTGACAAGAACATTGCCGCTGCTGACTTAATTAGATTATCCATTCTGAGAGAATAATCAGGCTTTGTAAATGTTGTTCAGTGTCACATTAGACAGTCAATATTACAGATAAAATACAACCACTATTTGTTCGGAACATGAGACTCTACAGTAATAACAAAATTAGTCACTCCTAGAAGAAAGAATAAAGCCCAGCTTCATGAAAAATAACTTTATGAAAAAGAATTTGGTTGAGTCCCGCTCTAAGAAAACTTTTCACACTTCCTGTCCTGGCAGGAAAGAGTGATTATCTTCGATACGAGCAGAGAGAGCAATGAATAAAATAAAAGTTAAAGGAAACCTGTGAGTAAAAAGTACCCCAAATGGGTAGTCACCTTGGGAGAAGGAAGCCTCTGGATCCTCCAGAGCTTCTCTCTGTCCTCCTCTGCTGGGCCATTCCAGTGCTGTCACTGCTGCAAAACTGCTGACGTGCTTGTCAACGGTTTACGCATGCACAGTAGTATGGACCTGCTCAGGCTTTGGCAGAGAGAGATGAGCCTGATCAGGTTTGTGCTACTGTAAATGCGTCAGCCGCCTGCAGAGTAGTATGGACCTGCTCAGGCTTTGGCAGAGAGAGATGAGCCCGATCAGGTTTGTGCTACTGTAAATGCGTCAGCCGCCTGCAGAGTAGCATGGACCTGCTCAGGCTTTGGCAGAGAGAGATGAGCCCGATCAGGTTTGTGCTACTGTAAATGCATCAGCCGCCTGCAGAGTAGCATGGACCTGATCAGGCTTTGGCAGAGAGAGATGAGCCAGATCAGGTTAATGCTACTGTGAATAAGCCCAATTGGGCCTCACTTTTTCCACCAAAACCTGAGCAGGTCCATACTACTGCACAAGTGTAGTGCAGCCGCACTACAGAGAGCTGAAGGCTGAAATGGCATGGTGTAGAAGGACAGAGAAAGCCTTCCCTCTCCCGAGGTAAGTATCCATTTTTATGTTTTAAAAAGTCACAGGTTTACTTTAAAGCCTAGTTTACGTAAATTTTTCTTTTTTCAATCTGTCTACTATTCAATCTATCTAATCTTCTTTTCCTGACTCTGTACTATCAGGGCAATATGTTATAACTTTAATGACCACGGGTAATACATTGTATATTTAATATAATTTGCTTAGAGATAATATACTGGGACAGGACATCACAGTAGTTAGTGGAAAATGTATCAGAGCTAGTCCAGGGTGTCCTTTCCATAGCTCTGTGCAAGAAAACCAGCTCAACCAGGATCCTGGACCAGTCAGAAAAGAGGTATACAAGTTGCCTTCTACATGTCTGAGTTTCTTTTTCTACCACTGGGTGTAAAGACATAGGTGCATTATTAGGACCACTATGGTTAAAAAATCCAGCACATAACCTAATAGTGAGTTTTTGACTGAAGACTCCAAGAAAGTGAACTCTGGGGGCACTGGGATGCTGTAAGTCTAAGCTCTGACATGTACCCTTATTTTTTCCCCTTTGACTTGGACTATTTATCTGTTACATTGGTCAGACAGTGATAAGGTGAGCCAGCTAGGAACCAGATGGCTGATGTTTATTTCTAAGTTTACCCAAAATAATAAATAAATCATGAAATAAACTGGAAGCAGGAGGTTGCAGATAACTCACCCTCTGTCCAGCTGTTCCCTGCTGAGTGTGTGTAGCAGCTCACAATACTCAGACCTGCCCTGTCAGTTTTGGTCTGCTTTTTTGACCTGATGAATATTTTGCCCAGCATTTGACAGTATTAATCCTATTTACAGCATCTTATAAATGATAAATGAGGAACAAGGTATTCTGACATTATGCTCATTATAGAAACTTGCTGTCTCTCTGCTCAGTAGCAAAGCAGAGATAGGTTTTCACAATGTATTGTACAAGTACAACTTCCTGAGACAAATCAGAAAATGATAAAAGAAAGTCCTGTAACTTAAATCAAATTACCACCTTTCTTATGAAGACTATACCGCAAAAAGCTAAAGCCCTTTCCAACTCTTCTCAACTAGATTCAGAAGTTATTTTTTGTAGTTAGTAATACTTTTTGAGTGATGGGTGCATTGATGTATATTTGTCCAATGTTTACATCTTTCAGCTGCTTTTTCAAAATGTTTCAGTGCAGTATAGCTGCATGTTATCGGCATGCTGCTTCCTGCTTTGCCTCATACCTTGTAGTGAACCACATATTGTAACACATCCTTCCCATAATGCGGTATAGCCTTCCATTTTAATCTGCAGCCAGCTATGGATACTAAATTATTGGAATATGTACTCTCTTTGAGGAATACGTTGTGCTAAGATACTTCCCATCTTTTGGCATGAGTAATAAGATGCACATAGTATAAGATTATTATTTTTGACACCTGCACTAATTGATTCACTGGCAGCCATCCATGGACGGTCTCATATTAAAGTCCTTTTACAACCTCAAGGAGTAATTGTATTTTACATCCTTACATTTAAGAAGGCTGAAATAAAGCTTGCCATTAATTCCTACAATGCGGAGCTGAAGGGAGAGCCATTTTCACTGCAATAGTGGAGTTTAATTGCTTTTCTCAAAATTAACAAACAGAGTTTGTTTACAATTTAGCTTCAAAATATGGGCCCATTCTGTTTGAGCCTTATAAGACACTGTGCATGTTTTAATTTATTGTTGATTGTTTTTTCTTTTTTTTATTTCTTGAAACACTTGAGTAAAGATGGCGCCGTGAGAGGCAGCCAGGGACACATCGGCTCCTGGCAATTCTTAGATTTTAGATTAGTTTTTAGTTTTAGTTTAGTTCTTAGCCATAGTTTTTAGGTAAGCTAAGCTCAGGCTATCTTAGCCTACCACAATTTCTCGCAGCCACCGGGATCCAGGGCACCCACTCCAGACGACATCCTGCCACCGCTGCCCTCTCTGACCGGCTGAATACTTGGTGGGGGCGCACGGAGCGAAAGGCCGACCAACCCCAGTCTGGATGACGCGGCCAGTCCCTCCGCTCCCGTTCACTCTGACGCCGGAGGACTGTCTCTCCACAGCGCACAGCGGACCCAGCTGCCGACACTGTGTTCCTGTCCTCAGGAGACCACCACCGACTAGCCGCGGCCCTGCAGGCACCGGAGACCTCACTGAAGCCGCAAGATCGTCTCTACACAGTGCAGAGAAGATCCAGCTGCCGGCATCGTGATCCTGCCATCAGGAGACCACCCACCGACGTCCTACACCTGAGACCTGGGAAAACCCTGCAGCCCACCGCCGACTCCGGAGCGATACACCGCTGCTGCCAGGGGACCACCCACAAACTTTCCCCAGTCCTCCACCGGAGGCTGACGCTGCGACCAAACAAAAACTTCTCCTGCGGCTTAGCCCAGCGGTCTGCAGCCCAGTCTTGCCAGCTTGCCCCCTGCTCCCCTGGAACTCCACCATCTATCCTTCCACGTGGCTGGCACGTGGCTCGCTGCGGCCTACCATCTGCACAGTAGCAGCCACCACCACAGGAGCAGCGTGTGTAAGGAATCCCAAGATCGCTGTCCCACAGCACAGGCTGGCACTGCAACCCCCAATTCTGCCTCTCTTAACTGCTGGAGCAGAAGCATGTGAGTAAGGCTATTGCCAATCTGTATTTAGTAGTTCTGCTGAAGCTGCTTGACATACGCTGATGCTCCTTAACTGCATGCCACGAACTGCTTGCTCCTGCTTTCCCACAAAAGACGGTCTCACACTAGCTCCCAGCCTGCTATATGAACTGTAGTGTGCTCTCTATATCTGTGCTGTAGTGTGCTCTCTATATCTGTGCCTCTGATGCCCTCACCCGAATACTGTGTTCAGGTTCACCCACATTCTATGTTCAGGTCGCAACCTGTTGCAAGTGCCCCAAAACACCTGATGGCCAGTCCCATACCCCCTGCCTCTCATGGCACCATCTCCCACACCAGAGCAGAGCTCCTGAAATGGGAGACACAGGCTCAGGTACTGCCAATTTGGGACACAGTTCGGTCCCAGATCGACAAATGGTTCAACACGAGCAGATTTCGGCCTAGGGGTAGGAGGGCGGGGGCTCAAGTTAGACTTAAAAGGAAGGGCCTGCGGTCCCCTATCCCAGCCATTCTATTAGCAAATGTCCGCTCCCTCCAGAATAAGCTGGACGAGCTGCTCCTACTACTTGGGAGCAAACCCTCGATCGAGGGCAACTCTCCGGTCCTCTGCTTCACTGAGACCTGGCTAAACGACAACATCCCGGACAACTCCCTCAACCTACCGGGCTTCAGTCTCTTCCGAGCAGACCGTGACCCTGCTCTCTCGGGGAAAAGTAAGGGTGGCGGAATCTGCTTTTACATCAACGGCGCTTGGTGCTCAAACACAACCATCCTGCACAAAAAGCTGCTCTCCAGATGCCGAGATCCTTCTTATCAACTGCAGGCCTCAGTACTCACCAAGAGAGTTCACCTCCTATGTCCTGGCAGGCGTCTACATCCCCCCGGATGCGGACACCAAGATCGCCCTGCGTACACTCAGCGACACCATATCAGTGTGGGAGACCTCCCTCCCGGACTCCCTCTTCATCATCTTAGGAGACTTTAACAGGGCAAACCTTTGCCAGGAGCTGCCTCGGTACAAGCAACACATCACCTGCCCCACCAGGAACCAAAACACCTTGGACCACTGCTACACGGTCCTTAAAGATGCGTACAAGGCTACTCGCCGGGCTGCCCTAGGCAACTCCGACCACTGCATAATCCACCTGATCCCCACATACAGAAGGCTTCTTCAATCCTCCAAGCCGACTGTTAGGACTGTTAAAAAGTTGACTGAGGAGGCCAAGGGTCAACTACAAGCCTGCTTTGACAGCACGGACTGGTCGGTCCTGGAGGCTCCCTGCCTAGATGAATGGACGGAGAATGTCTCCTCCTATATCCGCTTCTGTGAGGAGGCATGCATCCCAACAACGAACATCAAAGTCTTCCCAAACAATAAACCTTGGTTCAATGGCAGGCTACGCCACCTACGGAAAATCAAAGAGGAAGCACACAAAACCGGCACCCCAGAGGAGTTCAGAGAGGCCAGGAACTCCTTGAACCGAGAGCTGAAGGTGGCCAAGCGGGACTACTCAAACAAACTAAGACAGGACCTTCAGTCCAACAACACACGGGAAGTCTGGAAAGGCCTCAGGGCAGCCACAAATTTCAAGCCCCCTCCACAACACACACTTCCTAGCATTGCGCTAGCCGAGGAGCTCAACAAATTCTACTGCAGGTTCGAGCACCTACCCACCCACTCTGAGGACCTAGCAATCTCACCCCCACCTGAGGAGCCTCCTGCCACACCTCCCCAAGCTGCCACTGCCCTCCAAGCACCGGTAACTATCCGGGAGGCTGATGTACTACTGTACCTCCAGAAGCTCAACACTAGAAAGTCTCCGGGCCCGGACGGCATATCCTCAACCTGCCTGAAAAACTGTGCAAGCCAGCTGGCCCCGATCCTAACCTCTATTTTCAGCAAATCCCTGACAGTGAGCAAGGTCCCTTCCTGCTTCAAGAAAGCGAATATCATTCCGGTCCCCAAGAAGCCAGGTGTCTCGGATCTAAACAATTACAGACCGGTTGCCTTAACCTCAATCATCATGAAAACCTTCGAAAGACTGGTTCTCCCCTATCTGAAGGGGTACACCGTAACCAAAACAGATCCCCTGCAATTTGCATACAGGCCCAACCGGTCCGTTGAGGACGCTATCAACATCAGTCTAGCACACGTCATGAAACATCTGGATAAACCCAACTCCTACGCCAGGATACTGCTCCTGGATTTCAGCTCCGCTTTCAATACCATCTGTCCGGCCATCCTGTATGACAACCTAGTACGACTTGGTGTTGACCCTAATCTGTGCGCCTGGATCAAGGATTTCCTTATGAACAGGTCGCAGTTAGTCAGGATCGGCGGCTGCTCTTCCAGTGCTAGAATCACCAACACCGGTGCCCCACAAGGATGTGTGCTGTCCCCGATTCTCTTTTCACTGTACACGAACAGCTGTACCTCATCCGCTGACTCTGTCAAGGTCATCAAGTTTGCGGATGACACCACCATACTAGGCCTCATAGATGAAAACGATGAGCACGAATATCGCAAGGAGATTGAGCGGATCCTCAGGTGGTGCAAGGAAAACAAACTTGTATTAAATACGGCAAAAACTGTGGAGCTAATTGTAGACTTTAGAAGGAACGCTCCGCCTCCCAGTCCGGTCTTCATTGATGGTACGGAGGTCTCAAGAGTACACAGCGCACGGTTCCTTGGTACCACCATCACGGATAACCTGAAGTGGGATGCGAACTCCTCCATAATTCAAAGGAAAGCCCAGCAGAGGCTGTTCTTTCTCAGGCAGCTGAAGAAGTTCGGGATGTCGCAGGAGCTAATGATCAGCTTCTACTCTGCCACCATCGAGTCTGTCCTTTGCTCCTCCATCATTGTCTGGTACTCCGGGGCTAATGCAAGGGACAAACACAAACTCCAAAGGGTGATCAGTGCTGCTGAGAAGATCATCGGGTCACCCCTGCCACCCCTGGACATCCTTCAATCATCAAGAATGAGGTCCAGGGCAAACAAGATCACTCAAGACCCCTCCCACCCAGGCAGTTGCTTCTTCGCCCCCCTTCCTCTAGGTCGCCGTTATAGGTCCAAAACCACGAGGCATAAAAACACCTTCTTTCCCCAAGCGGTTGCCCTACTTAATTCATGCACTCTCCCAACCGACATCCCCTAATCTTCCTCGGCCACCCCCGTGCGGAACACGAGCACGGAAAGAACAGTCTCCGGCTGGCCATGCTGTACCACATGTCATCGTTCAAATGTCTGTTTGCATAAGAATAGACCTGCTCAACTGAACTAAGTGTTAAATTGAAGTCAGGGTGTCTCTGTAGCTAAGATCTGTACCATGTGCTGTTGCCACTGCTGCTATTGACTGTCAAACTGCTGTAGTGTCTATGTAGATATTATCTGTACCATGTTGATGTTGCTAAGCCAATTGCCGTTGTGTCCACAAAAAATTCCAGGTGCGGCTCCTGCCGTACTTGGCGAATAAAGTTGATTCTGATTCTGATTCTGAAACAAAATAGCACAGAAGTTAATACTGCAAGTTTTTTCCTCCTTTTTTGTTCTTGGAATAACAAGCATAGCCTGTAACTAGGTAAATCTATATTGTCTTTAGTCCTTGCGCACTGAAATATCAGGTGTGCAGCCTATGGTCCAGTGATACCTAAAAAATTATGAAGTTCATTGGTATTGTTATTGGGTTACAGCTCACAGTAAGATTATCAAAATTGTCCAAAGATATCTGTTTTACTCATGCCTTTTGTAATTGTCTCAAAATATTTGTAGCAGATTCCTTTACATAAAATTAGCAAAAATGTTAACCTAATAAAAAGTGTTAACCTAATGTGAAGCACTTGCTTTCACTTAGTCCATATTGGATGCTCACTGTAATTAAGGCACATACCGGTATAGAGCATGATTTATTAATGCTGCGGAAGGTGGCAATGGCTTCAATTCATCAAAGGCTGTTCGATAAAAAAACAAGTCGGGGAAATACCGCAGTATCAGTATTTTAGTTTTTTTTTTTTGCAAATTCATCAATATTTTCACAGGTGGGGTAGAAGTTTGATAATTTACAAAACTACTATGCTTCAATTCACAAATTCTTATTAGGTAACAACACAGAGACACTCCATGCTGCTCTGCTGTTACAAGCTGCAGCTAGGACATTACAATAGAGGCACCCCGACATCCCTTTAGCTGTACACATTTGTTGTATATACTGTTTGTTATACTTCCTCTGCTGCTCCGAATCTGTCCATTAGTCTTTCTTAACATTCTATTTAATTGCCACAGCCGAAGGGCTCCAGGGAAGCCTCTTCTGTTCCATTTTCTCTGCTCACTGCCGGGGGGGGGTATAAAAGCTCGTTCTACTGGGAAGCCTGCACAACCTATCAGCAGCACTTGCAGGAGAGGGGCTGTTTCTATTGGCTCGCTGCTACTGTTAGTGTTGGGCGAACAGTGTTCGCCACTGTTCGGGTTCTGCAGAACATCACCCTGTTCGGGTGATGTTCGAGTTCGGCCGAACACCTGGTGGTGTTCGGCCAAACTGTTCGGGTTCGCCCGAACGGCTCAATGCCTGGCCGAACAGGGCCCCTTTCGGCCGAACAGGGCCCTGTTCGGCCGAATACGGCCCCCCTATGGGGACGCAGGCATAAGGGGGGAGCATGCCCCGATCGCGGGGGGGGGGTCGGAAATTCCCCCCACCCCCTCCGCTAGCGCTCCCCCCTCTGCCCGCTTCCCCATACAAAAGTTTAAGGAAAGTAAAATAATACCGGTAGTAGTGGCTGGCAGTGGCACTGTGAAGTGAGTCAGGAGGAGGAGTCCGGAGAGTGACGTGTTGAGGAAGGCCGGGCAGCGGGCGGTTCAGTGGTAGTACCCTTGTGGTACTTCCGCCCTTTCTCTGACCTCACGTCCTCTGCATACGAGGGTACGCGTCACGCGTACCCTTGTATGCGTCATCACGCAGAGGACGTGAGGTCAGAGAAAGGGCGGAAGTACCACAAGGGTACTACCGCTGAACCGCCCGCTGCCCGGCCTCCCTCAACGCGTCACTCTCCGGACTCCTCCTCCTGACTCACTTCACAGTGCCACTGCCAGCCACTACCACCGGTATTATTTTACTTTCCTTAAACTTTTGTATGGGGAAGCGGGCAAAGGGGGGAGTGCTAGCGGAGGGGGTGGGGGGAATCTCCGACCCCCCCCCCCCCCCCCGCGATCGGGGCATGCTCCCCCCTTATGCCTGCAACCCCATAGGGCCCCCAAAAGCGGGATGTTCGGGGAGTTCGGGGTTCGGCCCGAACATGCCGAACATCGCGGCCATGTTCGGCGAACGTTCCCGAACCCGAACATCCAGGTGTTCGCCCAACACTAGCTACTGTCAATCATGGGGACATCCACATGGAAGGCATTCAAAGCTAGTTTCTGACAAAGGAGAGCTGGAGGTAATCACCACACATGATTCTGTGTTTTACCCCCTGCTGTAACCTTGATGAAGTAACATTTACTGGCATGTGTTGAGGTATTTACCGCACAAGTCGGTAATTTACCTCACTGCTCGGTAATTTCAGCTTTTCATGCGTTAACAGCTTTAATGAATTGACATTTTCCTAAGTGCTTGGTAAAGTCAGCTGTTTTCAGCATTGCTGTATGCGGTAATGCTTCATGAATTGAAGCCAATGTCCTGCGATCTGGAAAAAACCTGACTGAGGATTCAAAAAGGAAAAAAAAAGTGTTGAGCCCATGTACTGTACCTTCAATGAAGTATCAAGAATTCACAAAGATACTTAAATGGGAAATTCAGATTGAGGATTCCCATCATAAGCTTTTTTGAAACATTCAAATATGTTAACGTCATGGCTCCAAGTCAGTTGGGAAAGCAATGGATGTGGATGGTGACGTGATGCTTATCAATCAAGCAAGGCATACAAAAGAAGAACTGAAGGAACAAGAGGAGAATAGACATAGAAGTTAATGTTTTATATCATTCAACTGGTTCTTCTTCTTTGGAGATGAAGGAATACTTAGACAGTAATGGTTATTGCTAATTCACTCACTTCAAGCACCACAGTTTCTTGTCAATTTGAGACTCATTATGCGCAAATTGTTTTGAATTGCATGTTTGATGGTGTGAAATGTTGTTAACCTTCTCTGCATAAAGAGAGCAAAGTAATGAAAGTGGGTTTGATAATGAAATTGGACCTATTAAAAGATGTTCTGGTTGGCAATGTTATTGTCAGCGTTCTTGCGAATCGTCCGGGTTCTGTTGATGATCACGTCACTGGTATCAAGGGGCGTGCAGCACCAGGGCGTGGAGTCTAAACAAGCATGGGTCTTCACCAGCGCACCCCGCAAGGGATGATGGGCCGTCACCCCTAGTGGGTGGCGGACTACTTTGCTGCCTGGTGCTCGCAGGTCACGACCCCCAGGACTACCGCACCAGTGACAGAAAGAACAGAGGGTACCTGATGGGATGACAGGGGATACTGGCAGAGTGGACCGTTGAGCAAGGACAGACTAGCAGGAGAGATAGGCCTAACTTTTGGGAATCCCAGGAAGGAACTGACTGGCAGGGAAAAACCCAGGAAGGGAGCTGGCTGTAAGGTTCCAAGGAGACATAAGACAGGCAGGGAGAATCCCGGGTAAGGAGCTGGCAGCTAGGAACCCGGGAGGGAACTGACAGGCTGGAGGAAACCCTAGTATATTGCGAATGATTAAAAGTCTCAGGAGGGAACTGACATGCTGTGGGAAATCCAGGAAAGCTACAGGTAACAGGAGAGCTCTGGAGGGAACTCACAGGCTGAGAGAATCCCTAGGGATGCTGCAGGAGACTGGGAGAGTACCCAGAGGGAACTCAAAGGCTTAGGGAATCCCCAGGGAAGCTGCAGGAGACTGGGAGAGCTCCGGAGAGAACTCACAGGCTGAGGGAATCCCCAGGGAAGCTGCAGGTAATAGGAGAACGAGGCAGGGAGACCGACAAGGAACAGGGATGGATGGATGGCAGACTGGAGTCTGACAGGGAGTGCAGGTATCCTGGTTAGGCTGCACACAGGTTAGCAGGCAGACTAAAACAGGCAGACAGACAGGCAGGTAACATCAGGCAAACAGGCAGGCAGGTTGGGAGGCAGGTTAACAGACAGGAAGGTTAGCAACAAGGAATAGCCAAAAGGGGGACGACTTGGAAGGGGAAACCCTGGTAGGGAAAGGAAATAGCCAAAAGGGTAAACAACTTGGAAGGGGGAATGGCGACAGAATGCCGTGGTTGTGACCAGGGATGCAACAGAAACTAAACAGTAAGAGTGCTGGACTTACTGTATATAGCCAGCCTCTCAAATAGTGTCAGGAGCAGTACCGCCTCCAGCCACTGCACAAAAGAGGGAGCTAGCGCGTGTGCCTAGCACCAGAGGGAGATGCTGGCACCTAGGAGGAAGTCGGGCTGGCATCTCTCCGCCATGTGGTGAGACGGACGAGGAGCTGCGTGGGACTCGGCGGCTGGAGAGAAACAAGCAATCATTACACTCTGCTGCCATTGCAGGAACGAGGTGAGGTAAGCACGAGCAATCATGACAGTTATATATTTCTTGATAACCAACTTACTGTATGTCTCTATCTCACTGTCCTCTGATTAGTGTCACTCTTTAAAACTAACCGGCTATTTTGTGATAGGTTTCAGGTTTATTGTGAGTTGTGTACATTTACAGCTTACCATTTGCACAAACCTAAGGGCATATTTCTGTTGGAGAACTTTATTGAACATCTTTCTATACAGCAATGATCAGTAGGTTTAGAATAATCATTAGTGGGGTATTTTGCCAGGAATCAGCTTTGATCTTATCGTTTTAACATAAGTGGGCAATAAAAAGAGCAAATTATTTTGGCTTCAGACTCTCCAGTCCCCTCAGTCTAGACATCTGTATTTCAGCAGACATTTTGCCAGTTTGTGTTGGAGTATAAGGATTACATAGTTACATAGTTACATAGTTATTTTGGTTGAAAAAAGACATACGTCCATCGAGTTCAACCAGTACAAAGTACAACTCCAGCCCGTCCCCCACATACCCCTGTTGATCTAGAGGAAGGCGAAAAAACCCCCACCAGGCATGGTCCAATTAGCCCCAAATGGGAAAAATTCCTTCCTGACTCCAGATGGCAATCAGATAAAATCCCTGGATCAACATCATTAGGCATAACCTAGTAATTGTAGCCATGGATGTCTTTCAACGCAAGGAAAGCATCTAAGCCCCCTTTAAATGCAGGTATAGAGTTTGCCATAACGACTTCCTGTGGCAATGCATTCCACATCTTAACCACTCTTACTGTAAAGAACCCTTTCCTAAATAAATGGCTAAAACGTTTTTCCTCCATGCGCAGCTCATGTCCTCTAGTCCTTTGAGAAGGCCTAGGGACAAAAAGCTCATCCGCCAAGCTATTATATTGCCCTCTAATGTATTTATACATGTTAATTAGATCTCCTCTAAGGCGTCTTTTCTCTAGACTAAATAAACCCAGTTTATCTAACCTTTCTTGGTAAGCAAGACCTTCCATCCCACGTATCAATTTTGTAGCTCGTCTCTGCACCTGCTCTAAAACTGCAATATCTTTTTTGTAATGTGGTGCCCAGAACTGAATTCCATATTCCAGATGTGGCCTTACTAGAGAGGTAAACAGGGGCAATATTATGCTAGCATCTCGAGTTTTTCGTGGGCTGAATCTGCAACAACGATTCTACTGCAGAACTTGTGTTTAACCCTTGGTGGGAATTCCATAAACTATCTTGTTAATCCCAGTACATAGCTCCTTCTGTATAGTATGTATGTGTATGCATGCATGGTGTCATAAAGAACTTTACAATGAAGACTGTGTAAGGTTTGACGCTAACTGACCTTCAGCACTGTTTTGATCAATGTATACAGTGATATGTGGAGGCTGGAGATGGGTGCATTAAAGGAAATAAATTATATTTGTAAAAGTTTTAAAGGGAATTTGAAGTGAAAATAAACTTATGATATAATGATTTGTATGTATAGTACAGCTAAGAATTAAAACATAAGTAGTACAGACATGAGTCTCATATTGTTTCCAGTACAGGAAGAGTTAAGGAACTCTTTTGTTATCTATGCAAAAGAGCTTATCTGACTCTCGGACTAATTTAGTCAGAGAGCAGTGCTCTTTTCTGAAGCACTTATCTCAACCTGTCTCTCACTGTTTCTTGTTTTTTTAAGGTTTTACTGCAGAGCTAATGACCCTTTGAACTTTCCTGCTCTGTTTCATAGTTTAACCACTTCCCCTCCCCCGGGACAAGTAACTACGTCCCTGCACAATCCCATATCTCCTTTCAGGGACATAGCTACCACGTCCCTTCCCGCTTGCCCCCCGCCCCTCACCCAGTGCTCCCGCGATCGTTACTGCTGCCAATCGTTAGCCGGGAGATCAATGAGTGGGAACACAGTTCCCATCCATTGATCTAAGTCCTCATGTGAATGACCACAGCCGTCTATTAGACAGCGCAGCCATTCACAAAAACCAATACTTACACATCCACACATTACTTCCTCTTTACGTAGTAATACTATGCATAGGCAGTGGCGTATCTAGGTAAAATAGCGCCCATGGCAGACACTGCAATTGCGCCCCCCCCCCCCCAAGAACCCCCTAAATAACCGCATCCTACCTAGCATCATAGGCAGAGCAGGTTTCGTACAAACTGCAGGTCCTGCAGCATTTTAGGAGCAATTTTGCTCCAATGTGAAGGATAGGTGCAATACAATTGCTTTTAAATCGCTTTTAATAGATGATTTTGCAGGGTGTGGGTGATTTTTTTTTTCTTAAAAAAAAGTTTTTACTACCTGCTGAGTCTCACAAGGTCCGTGCCTACTGGCCTCTGGCATGTACCCACGGCCACTTGCTCAAAAGGTCACCAATGTGTCTCTATTTGGAGATAGTAAACTACAAAGGGTAGGGGAAGGGGTGGGGGGGCTGTGTGCTGGAAGCCAACGGGCGCAGACCTTGGTAGACCCAGTAGGTGTGTATGTGACAAAGCACTGTGTGTGTGAGAGAAAGCATGGTGAGTAAAGTAGCAGGATTTCATCAGGTCAGACCACCAGTGAGAAGCCCCCTGCAGCTAGTCATTGATCTGATAAATACCTTTAATTTATCAAAGAGCTTGTCTCAGCTCTTCCTGCCTCTGTTCACAGGGAATACAGCGAGTGTGTGCACACTGCGCGCTCTGTGTGAGCCTCACTCGGTCCGTCGGCAGGCAGTTCTCTTCTCTGATCCCATCAACACTAGCAGCACCGCTCGGCCAATCACGTGAGGGGATGCCCAGCCTGCAGCCAACTAGCGAACGGTGCAGCAGTGCTGGGCGGAAGGAGTGTGTGTATGGGGAGATTAATAGCCGGCTGGGTTGGGAGTTTCTCCCTCAGGACACAAAGTACTCGCACGGCTGAAGGCAGACAGTTTAGGGAGTGTGAGTGACTCAGACCTGGCACAAACTTGCTGCTTATTCACTCCTCGATGCGCCCCCCTGGGGATTAGTGACAAGAGTCGCCTATAGCAGGTGCCCTAGTTGCACGGCTCCAGATACGCGTCTGTGCATAGGGAAGGTATGCGCAAGGACATCTTGTGGCCAAGTAGTAAAATTACATCTACACACTTTCTTTCATTAAAAGACATTTTTTTTACATCTAAAATTAACCCCCTACCTCCCACACTCCCCAATAGTTACCCCCAAACATTTTTTGTAAAAAAAATAAAAATGCAATAATTTTTTTGCCATTTTTTTCTCCTTTTTCCTGTTAAAATGCAGTTAGAATAAAATAATTTTTAGCAAAAAGTACCCCATAGAAAGCTTAATTGGTGGAGAAAAAAAAAACAAGATATAGATTGTTTTGTTGTGATAAGTAGTAATAAATTTATAGGTGAATGAATAGAAGGAGCACTGACAGGTGAAAATTGCTCTGTAAGGGATCGCTCCTCACGGCCGCAGTATGGTCTGAGACGGCGACAGAGGTAGAGTCAGCTGACACTTAGGCAGGGGTTTATGTAATAAATAGTAATATATGATGCTGATCCTGGCTGGGATTGAACCCTGGTTTCTCACGTCAGAGGCAGTGCTCTTAACCACTATGCTATAGCTGACACATAGTCAGGATGTTTTACTGGTTACTCAGCTGACATGTATTGCCACCCGTGTCAGCTGATCTCTCTCTCAGCTGATACTTAAACAAGATTAATGCATGCGTGTGATTGGCTGTTGTGTGCATGTGGCCGGCCACTGATTAGATGCTGTCAGTATTTAAACCTTGCTGTGACATTTGCATCTTGCCCGTGATAGCTTCTAGTTTGCTGGTTGCAGGTGTGCTGTTACCTGCTGTTTATATTGGATTTTGAGCTCGGCTTTGATTACTGGACCTCCCTTGTCTGCTGCCTGAACTGAGCTCTTGCCTAGAATATCGTGACAACCCTTGCTGCCTGGTTTTGATTTCGGAAACATTCTTTGACTACTCTCTGCCTTGCCCTCCGGTACTGTGATATTTCTGCTTACCCGTGTATGACCCTGGACTGTTGCTGGACTTATTTATTCTGTTTCCTTGTTTGGCCTGGAAGTTTATTTGCTCACCCTGCATTCAGCTCCAATTCCTTACACACTAAAGGCCTGGGTGTAACCGAAGTCGGGCAGGTGTTGTCTCTTCACCTACCATTCAAGCGGGGACGCGCCACATAGGGCGAATCGTGTGGAGTTCGATTGGGGCATTGGAGCTGATCGTGAGTAGATATCCCTACAGGCCTAACATGCTTTGTTTTTTTTAAGGGGAAAAACTCTTGGAGATGAAGTGGTTAATACAAAACAATAATGTTTGTAAAGTGCGTTTCTCCCATAGGACTCAAAGCGCATAGTTGTGTCTCAGATCAATACAGGATTGCAGGCTGGACTGTGTTACAATACAGAGTTAAAATACAGAGTATAGTTTGTAAACTGCAAATATTAGAGTATGATGCAATGTTATAAAAAGAAAGATATATAACTGAAAATAAAAATATGGGACACTTTTCTTTGCCACTAAGGTTCTATGAATTACCCGTACAACACATACAATTCGATATATCATTTTTTTTTCACTTCAGTGTCACTTTAAAGAAAATGGACTGCAATAAGTGTGAAAGTCTCCATAGACTTTCATTGCTTTTGTGGCTTCTTGTGGTAAAATAGGGTAAAACAATGAAGGATTTACCAGCATGTGTAAAAGGGCCCTCAAGGATTCCAGAATGATTCATTTTGTTATAAGAGGGCCACGGACAAATAAAAAAGTTCTTTTATATTTGAACAACTCTAGCCTTGTAACACAGCTGTAGTGAATGTTTAAGAAGCATACGACATTTGACAGAGCCTTGACTACTCACTATATATTTTTTTTTCTTTGCTTTTTCATAAAAAGTATAAACAAAGTTTACTGCCTAAACCTCATTGCTGGAGAAAACTGGTTTCTCTTCCACCTAAGAAAGCATATTCAGAATATTTCTTATTTTACTTATCCCAGCATCTGCATGCATGACTGGTCACCTTGCTTTTCACTTCATGCTAGGAAACAATGCTAAGACATTCACATTTTAATTCAACAAAGCATCTAGAGTTCCCAACAGAAACCTGTTTAATAATTGTTGTTTATAATTACTTACCAGACTTGTCCTAATCAGAGATATGATATTGTGGTACATCATAATAATGCTAATTCAGTACTTAGCTGAAAAGGTGGGCTTGTAATTGCTTTTTGGCAAAGCAGGCAGTTTTGATGTGGTGGTGTGCCGCACAGCTTACGAAAGCCACCAACGGGAGAATGGTGAAGACCCAAAAGATGCTGATTGACCTTACAGACTACATTGGCTGAAGGAAGCTCCAGGTAAGTTCAATATTCCATTTTTCAGCTCTGTTCCGGGGCCCTTTAATCCGTGGTCACTACTCTAATGTCCTAACTGTAGGATGTGCATTGCAATAAAGAAACATGCGGAACACTCCACAATGCCTACAACTCCACAATGTACTGCTGCAGACCAGCACTGCATCTGCCTGCTGTGGACACCAAACAGCAAAAGACAAAAACATGTTATTCTTTGGAAAGGCTAATAAGCCATGCTGAGCCCATGCTAAATGTGTCACTTCCGATTGTGAAGTAGGGTAACGCAACATGAAAAAAGGAAATATTTTTGTAACATGGGAAAAGCTAAGCACATTGTCTGCTTTATGTAATGTGTTCTCTTTGGCATCATTTCCCTAGTCTTCTTTCTTAGTGAAATTAAAGACTAAAGCTCACTGCAGATTTGGGAAGCGAGGGGCACACTTCTCAAATGTTAATCCTGACAATAATCAGGGTGTCATTACTGACTGATAAATGTATGTGACATGTCCTGTCTAGAAATGAAAAAAATAACACCTGGTTCACTTTTATCTATATGAATTTCCCAATCGCAACTTTAAGTTATGATCTCTCGCTTATTCTGGCGACAAGAGGATTTTTTTTCCAAGCAGCTTTACAGGAAAGTTTTACATTTTCAGAAGTAATACTTTGGCTTAATCATTAGCATAAAATAATCTTTTTGTGTTCTTCAGTTTCAATAACACTACCTAAGCTTTTCTTTCTACCATTTCAAATTACTTTTTTTTTTGTTGATAAACATGTATTTTGCTCTTTCTTTGTTACGTAATTTGTAATCCATTTCCTTGTCTGGGAAAATAAAATAAGATTGCATATTATGCAGCAATATACAATCCAGTAACAGAGCTCTGGTGGAGTATTTTAAACACTAAATAAAATACAACAATGTTAAATGTTTTAAGGTTGAGAGGAAGAGAGTCAAATTTGGACACAGCATGTCCATAATGGTGTTGCTGGAATCAGGTCAGTGTTTGTGTTTTTCTGTTTAATTTCTACAACAAACGTAGTTATTGCAGTGTAATAAGTATGCTAGACACTCACGTGCCTACAACTCCAAATAGAAACAAATAAACCAGCAATGTATAACAAACTTGGAGGAGGCACCCCAATGGAGATAACATGCCTAAAAACAATTTAAAAGGTAAACATAATGTTTATATATGATGGACAAATTCCAATAGGTGGAAAAAATGCAAATACTTATTGATCACTTGAGAATGCATTTCACAGGTGTCTTCTGGCTTCTTCAGGTCAATGAAAAGTGTCTTAAAGTAAATACAGTAGAAACTGGCTAGATGTGCTTATGGGTATTAGGAGCTCCTAACCATTTTCTATTCACCTCACAACATTTTTATTGACTTGGAAAAGTGAGGCAACACCCACAAAATTTGTCATCAAGTGTTCAATAAACATTTTTATTATTTTTCACCTATTAGCATTTGTCCATCATTGAGGTAAGTTATCCTTACCTTTTATACTGGTTTTAAGAATTGTATCTCCATTGGATTGCCTTCTCCAACTAAATTAGCTTCCCACCCCTCAAACATTTTTTTTGTTTTTTTGTTTCTTTACCACCTCTTGGGAAAACCACACCATTTTTTTTATTTGAGTGCAACCTATTAGCCTCTTTCTATCTACAGCCCAGGTTTGTGAGTGCCCAATTTCATTGATTTCTTTAAACTTGCCACACTTACTACACCATAAGGAGCTCCCAGTCTCTTTCCTTGTTAACATTTGTATAGCGATTTTCTTCTGTTGGACTCAATGGTTGCAGCTCTCAAGCGCTCTA